>NC_058134.1:293183399-293248835 GCF_016433145.1 Gracilinanus agilis | reverse complement strand
GGATGCTTGTTTGTTCTCCTCCTCTGTTTGCTCGGTTGTCTGGATTTTCTCTGTGTAAAAGTTGTTGAGTGTTAAAGGCTTCTTTTTCTTGTTGTTATTCTTTCTCTTCTGAGCTTCCTGAGACTGGGTAGCCATCATTAGCCCAGCAGCTTCTCAGGTTTATCCTCGCGCTCATTGTCTGTCCGCGGTCTATTGGCTCCTGAGGTCTGAGTTCTGGTTTTTTCCAAGGTCAAGCCCCCTGGTGGACCCCCTTGCTTGATCCTCTGCAGGAGGTTCCTTTACAAGTCTCAGGGCGCTGCTTCCACAGTCGTATACCCGTCCACGCTGGTTCCCCACTCAGGTTTTCAGAGCTTTAGTTCCTGGCTGTGTCTGCCTTCACCCACGCCTCCACCCGTGCCTGTGCTCTCAGCCCGCACTCTGCGCCCTGCGTCCACTCTCTGCTCCCGCGTTCAGATTTCGCGTGCGTTCTTTGGCTTATTGGGGTCCTAAATCTTGCTGCTCTCAGGAACAGGCCCTGGAGCTGCCAATGACTTGATGGGTGCCCCAAACTTGCTCTATTTCTTTCTAGCTGGCTTCGGCGATATAGATGTGTGTGGAGGGGGTGGGGGTGGGGTGGTTGCTCAGCCTGCGATTTAGTGAGAGCTGTTTCACCCCTTTATAGCATGGAAATGCCTCGATTCCACGTACCTTCCACACTGTGACCTGTTGTGGAGTTCCTCCGTTCGTCTGGACTTGTTTTTATGTCCCCTTGAGGAGTTTTGTGTGTTTCGGTCAGGAGAGGTTAAGAACTGCTTCTTACTCTGCCGCCATCTTAACCCGGAACCTCGTGAATAATCTTATAAAACCAAAAGTTCAAAATATAAACCCAAATAAACAATTGAAAAATGGTATGCTTTGGTCTTTATTCTGATTCCAACAATTCTTTCACTGGAAGTGGATAGCATTCTTTGTCATAAGTCCCTCAGAATTGTCCTGGATCATTGTATCGCTGATAGTAGCTGTCTATCACAGTTGATCATTCTATAGTAACTGTATACAGTGTTTTCCTGGTTCTGCTTATTTCACTCACATCAGTCCATGAAGAAGATCTTTCTAGCCCTTCCCAAAATCATCCTGAGAGCAATTTGGAGCTATGCCCAAAGGTCTATAAAAACTTTGCATACCCTTTGATATAGCAATACTTCTACTAGGTCTGTATCTCAAAAGCCTTTTTATACAAAAATATACCAGCTTTGCCACCATTTTGCAGTGGAAACTGAGAGGGAATCCAACAACTAGGGAATGGCTAAATAAGTTTGTGGTATATAATTATAATGTGATTCTGTTGTGACATAAGAAATGATGAGCAAAAAGAGTTCTGAAAAACATGGAAAGATTTACATGAACTGATGCAAAGTGAAGTAAGCAGAAACAGGAGAACATTGTAGAATGACAATTATTATCAGCTCTGCTAGGATCCACAACAACTCCAAGGGACTCATGTTGCAAAATGCTATCCACAGCCATAGAAGAAACTGATGGGAGTCTGAATGTAAAGCAACACATAATTTTTCACTTTAATTCCTTCATGAATTTTTTCTTGTATGTGCAATATGTGTCTTCTTTTACAATGTGACAAATACAAGGTGGGGTGAAGATTATTTTAAGCATCCGTTCCAGTGAGGCAGGTAAAATTAGTCCCAAATTCAGGGCACACCCAACAAAAAAAAATGGAGTAAACTGTTTTAAACATTATATTTAGTATTTCTCAACAACCTAGGAATATTTCCATCATAATCAAATTGTTTAAGTTTATTCCTAAGTGTGCAGCTAGAAGTAGCTACTTAGTAGTTTTAGGCATATAATGCAGATTTTAAAATGCAGTTTGTTTTAATAGGAGAATAGCTGAGTTTTTTCTTTTAAGTACTTTATTGATGCTTCCCCCCCCACTTTTAATCACTGTCAATTCCCACTGACTACTTTTTCTGCTCCCATAGAACTCTTCTTTGTGACAAATTAAGTAAAATCAAGCAAAACAAATCCATTGGGTGTCTAAAAATGTATACCTTATTCTATAAGTCAGAGGCATTAGACTTCTGAAATTATGATTTTACTACATTGAACAAATTTGGAAGTCTTTAAATGTTTTCTTTTACATTATTGTTAATCATTATATAAGTTCTGCTTATTTTGCTCAAAAGCTGTCTTGACTAATTTTTAAAAATATATTGAAAAGGGCAGCTGGGTAGCTCAGTGGAGTGAGAGTCAGGCCTAGAGACAGGAGGTCCTAGGTTCAAACCCGGCCTCAGACACTTCCCAGCTGTGTGACCCTGGGCAAGTCACTTGACCCCCATTGCCCACCCTTACCACTCTTCCACCTATGAGACAATACACCGAAAAGTACAAGGGTTTAAAAAAATATATATTGAAAAGTAACAACAATAGTAGCATATATGTAGCATTTTAAAGGTTTGCAGACCACTTTACAATGTAATTTTTCATTTCACCTTCACACAACCCTGTGAGGTAGGTACTATTATTGTCCTTATTTTTTAGGTGAGGAAATTGAGTCAGATAGAGGTTAAGTTACAAGCCCAGGGTCACATAGCTAATAGCCTGAGGTTGGATAAGGTCTAGCTAGCACTGTCCCCACCTACTAGCCTAATACATTTTTCCTTTTCTCATTCTTACAGATCCATCAGGATTCATTTTTGATTTGCAGTCCAATACTGTGCTGGCCCAAGGAGGAACTTTTGAGAACATGAAGGAGAAGGTAAGAGAGGAAACTGGATAATAAACTTAAATACCTTTATCTGAGCAAACAGAAGGAAAAGTTAAAGCATTAAACAAAGTTTCAACTATGTACCAACCTGTTTAATTATATTAGCCTCTGAAAAGGTAGCAGCCATTCTCTTCTAGAGTTAGAGTTCACATTATCTCAGTCTTTCAGGGAACATGCCAATGCTGGCAATTGGTGGAATATATTTGGTTTAGAAGCCAGGTCCTGAGTAATTGTGGATGTAGGGTGTTATGAAGCATGGATAAAATCTTAATGCTACACATGGAATGATTGGTGGTCTTAGTTATTTGCAGCATGACTGTTGTGGTGTTGACAATGATAGCTGAAAGGATCTTACTGAAGGGGATTCACATTCATCAGAGATGCTGAAAAGTTCTATTAATAATCTCTTGCTTTAGGGAACCAAAGTCACTTAAGGACCTCTCCTGAAATATATTCAGAATCACACAATTCCAGAATTGGAAGAGATCTTAGAGATTCTTTAGTCCAACCCTTACCTAAACAAGAATCCCCTTTATAGTTTGTCTGATGAGTGTTTGAGTTTTTATTTGAAAATCCCTAGTGAGGAAGGGCTTATTACCTCCCCCAGAGAGCCCATTAAACTTTTTTATTCATCAAAAATTTACTTATAATTCCTTCCCTTTGTTTCAAAAGAAACTTATTCCTTCTTTTATATAACAGCTTTTTCATTCCTGACAACTGTTCACCTTGTAGTCTGAAGACTTTTTTGCTGTCATGGTTGTCCTCCTTTCCAGAATGTGGTTTCAAAAACTGAACACAGCATTCCATATGTGGTCTGATGGTATAGTACAGTAGGACTATCACTACCTAGGCCTTGATGCCTCACTGAATGCAGCTAAAATTATATTAGATTTTTTTTCTTGCCTTATCACATTGCTGACTCATACTTAGAACTTATAGAGTTCACTAAAACCACATGATCTTTTATCATGAACTGTCATCGAGTCAACATCACTTTTTAGACCCAAGAATAAGTCCAAACATCAATTATTTATTCATCACCAACTAAGTTCCAGGCTTTGAACCAGGTACCAGAGATACAAGAACAACAAAATTCTAATGGCCGATAATATAGCCCTTACTGTGTCCTAGGTATGCCAAGGCCTTTACAAATATTATCTTATTTGATCTTCACAGCAGTCCTGGGAGGTAGACACTATTGTTATCCTCATTTTACAGATAAAGAAAATGAGCCAAACAGATTAAGTGACTTGCCCAAAGTCACATGGTTAGGAAGTATATGAAGCTGGATTTGAACTCAGGTCTTCTTGACTCCAGGTCATTTGCTCACTTTTCTCCACAGCACCTAGAGCTGCTTAAGAAAGGAACAATCCCTATCTCATGGAAAAAGTTTATATTCTATCCAGTAGGACAAGTTCATATTTATGAGTATATAACGAATAAATGTAAAGGAAATAAATGTTAAATATTAAATAGTTAGAGGGGAGGGCACTAGCATGGGGATCTGGAAAGACTATATAGAAGGTGATACTTGAACCATGTCTTCTTGAAGAGAGAGAACCAACAAGGCAGATTACATTCTGTTTAGGGAAGCACTGAGTATATATTCAAGTATATATATCATAAGCCTAAAGCAATTAAATGCAAATATATACAAATTAGTTAAATACCAGCTGGTTTGTGAGGTATGGGATGTGTGTGGTGAGGAAATATTTCATGCAAAGATAGTGCTTGAGCTGCATCTTAAAGAAAAGGGTGCTAGGAGTTGGAAGGAAGGAGGGCATTCTAGTCATAAGGGATGGCCAATGCAAATTCGTGGAATCTGGAGATAAAACATTGTGTTGCTGAACTGTCAAGGACCAATAATTGGGCTATGTTGCAGAGTACAGGGTGAAGTCATGTCAATTGAAGCTAGAAAGATAGCCTGGGGCAAGGTCATTTATTCAGTAAGGCTTTAAAAGGCAGGGAAGCTGACGTAGGTAGGTGAGGGGTGCCTGAAACATAGTCTTGTCTCAATTCATATTTTAGGACTTTAATAAGCATATTGATGTCTCCTTAAATCCCCTGATGTTCTGATTCCTCAACTCTTTAAACTCCAATGACCTATATCTTCACTTTACAGTAGCCACCCAGAAGAATGCCCCTGCTTTTTAGATCTGATAACTGTTTCACTTCTGTGATCAGGAACTCAGAAATTCTCTTTTTTGGTCACAGTCTCTTGTTTTTCCATTCTTCCGTTTGCCTTAATGACATTACATTTTTTTGTTCTGATGATCTTTTTTTCCCTATTTTCTTTTTCTTTTCTTTCTCTTTATATAGAGGGCCATTTCAACTGCAAGCTGTCTTCTTCCTTTAAATCCTTTTGAATCCTACCACCATTTGGGCCCTGGGTCACCTCTACCATCTAATTTCTTTTTATTATTATACTACTGAATGCCATTAGAGGAAGTCACCCGACTGTTATAATGTGTATCCACTACAAATTCAGGTTATCTTTTTAAATCTTATTTTTAATGGTTGTTTTTGTTTTTAAATCAATTTCACTTAATAGATGTTCCTTCCCACTCTCCTTCCTTAGGGAGCCATTCTTTACCACAAATTTTTTTTTTAAACCCTATGTCTTAGAATCAATATTGTGTCTTGGTTCCAAGTCAGAAGAGCAAGTTGCCCAGGGTCGTGTCTGAGGCCAGATCCCTTATCTCTAGGTCTAGCTCTCAATCCACTGAGCCCTCCAGGTGTCCCCTGCCACAGATTTTTAAAAAACATTTTATTTAATTGATTTAGAATATTTTTCCATGATTCATGTTCTTTCTCTCCCCCTCATCCCCTCCCATAGCCAACGATTAATTCCACTGGGTTTTACATGTATCATTGATCAAGACCTATTTCCATATTATTAATATTTGCACTAGAGTGATTGTTTAGAGCAGTGATTCCCAAAGAGGGCGCCACCATCCCCGGTGGGTGCTGCAGGAAGGGGTGGTGATGGCCACAGGTGCATTTGGGGGTGGTGAATAACTGTAAGGATATGGTAATAATATGTGACAGGGGGAGCTAAGTAATATTTTTTCTAGAAAGGGGGCGGTAGGCCAAAAAAATTTGGGAACCACTGGTTTAGAGTCTATATATCCCCAATCATATCCCCATCAACCTATGTAATCGAGCAGTTGTTTTTCTTCTGTTTTTCTACTCCCACAGTTCTTTCTCTAGCTGTGGGTAGCTTTCTTTTCTATAAATCCCTCAGAATTGTCCTGGATCATTGCATTGCTGCTAGTAGAGAAGTCCATTACGTTCAATTGTACCACAGTGTATCTGTCTCTTGTGTATAAGGTTCTCCTGGTTTTGCTCCTTTCACTCTGCATCAATTCCTGGAGATCATTCCAGTTTACACAGAATTCCTCCAATTCATTATTCCTTTCAGCACATTCCATCACCATTAGATACCACAATTTGTTCAGCCATTCCCCAGTCAAAGGGCATCCCCTCATTTTCTAATGTTTTGCCACCACAAAGAGCGCAGCTATAAATATTTTTGTACAATTTGTCTTTTTCCTTATTATCACTTTAGGGAATAAAGCCAGCAGTGGTATGGCTGGATCAAAGCTGCCACAGATTTTAAAAGAGGGGGAAAAATAGTTTAGCAAAAAAGGAAAAAAACAAGTTAATCCTATCTTCAGATACATATAATATTCCAGATTGATAGCCTCCCACCTATGTAAAGTAGCTAAAGAAGGTATGTTTTCCTTCTCCATTCTCCCGAACCAAACGTCTTGTTTATTAGGATTACACAGCATTTAGTTTGTTTTTCTTCCTGTTTACGTTGTTGTAATTATAGGTATTATCTTCATTCTGCATCATTTAATGTTTTTCCACATTTCTCTCAATTCTTCATGGTCATAGTTTCTTATAGTAGTATTCTATTACATTTAAGTATCACAGTTTATTTTAGCCTTTATCTAGACAGTTGACAGTTGAAAGACAACAATCTACCTGATTTCAAGTTCTTTATGCCAGAGTTGCTATAAATATTTTAGTGTATATGACACCTTGCCCTCTATCCTTAAGCTCCTTGGGGTATATGTCTAGCGTTGGGATCTCTGGATCAAAGAGTATAGACATTTGTTACTTTTTTTAGAAGCATAATTCCAAATTGCTTTTCAGAATAGTTAAACTTGTTTGCCCCTCCACCAAAAATATAATTGTTAATATGTCAGACTTTCTATGGCTCTTCCATTATTGACAGTTTCTTTTCTCATTTGCCAAATTGTCCTGAATGTAATGTGAAATCTTAGAGTTTCATTTTGCTTTTATTTTTGTCAATAGTAATTTGGAACATTCTTTTGTATAATTCTTAATAGTTTAAATAGCAATTCACATTTTGGGAATTATTTGTTCTAATCCTTTTTCCATTTATCCACATAATCTCAACTGCAACCTCCCTAGCACTGCAGTCTTATTATAATTGTTCCCAGGTATACTTTTCTGAGTAGCTGTTCTTTACTTTCTTCTCTATCTTCTATCTTTCCATACTTCTCAGCAGGTGACCTTGTCCACTACACTTTTTACCCTCTTTCTTTACTTTGTTTTAGCTTCCAAGGAAATGGTGGCTCATCTTCTGAAGAAAATCAGTACTTTTTTACTTAAGTCCTTTATTCCACTTTCCTATTTCTTTTAGAATTTGAAATTCTTCCTTTTCTAAACTTCAACCTCTTCCTTTCTCTTTGCTTCTTTCTGGACTTTTACAAACATGCCTAGCTTCCTGCCATCCTTAAAGAACATTCCCTGTATCTTTCTCCCCTTTCCAGCTGTAGTTGTGAGTTATTTATGACTGCTACCTCCAGCAGGCATTCCTTAAAATTAGGCTTCCAAGGCCACCTCTGAACCAAATCTATTTCCTCTAAAGTGGTAACAGTGACCTCTCTCAAAAAAACAAACAATAAATTCTTATTACTACATTTTGTTTGCCTAAATTTTTCTCCTATGCCCCTTCCCCAGAAAACCATCCCTCAAAGCAATGACTTAAAAAAGGACATCATCACCTATCAATACATAAAATAAAAATCTGAAAATATATGCAGTGTTCCTTACCAATAAACTTCTCACTTTACAAAGGAATGGAGGGCAAGCAGGATAAAGAGTACATAGTTTCTCTTTTGGGACTGTGTGTAATTTTGTAGCATTCATTTGGGGGGTTATCATTTTGAGGTTGTTCTTTCCATTGTTGAGGTCATTTTATATATTGTTTTCTTAGATTTGCTCACTTCATTTTGCAACAATTCATGTAATAAGTTTTCCCATGCTTCTATATATTCATCATTTTCTTTGTTTTTCATTATACATTACTCTTATCGTATTCAGGTACGACAATTTGTTTAGCCATTCTCCATATCCTATCACTATTAAAATTTTTATTAATGGCCTTTGTTTAAGCTACTTAATTTCCCAGCATAGGTTCAGTAAAATCAACCAGATTTTGATATTTTGTGTAGGGTTCTACACCCATAGTTCCTTATCTTTGCCAGAATAGAAGGAAACAACCCCCCAAATCTGTTGATTACAAAAAATACATTTAAAACACAGAAATGCACGGAATAAAAATGACGAATTGGGAAAAAATCATGGCATTAAGCAAATTCAAAACAGCAGGATTTGCAGTCATGCTAACAGACAAAGCAAAAACAAATATCCAAACCATAAAACAGGATGAATGGGAAAAGTCCATTATACTGAAAGGAATCCTACACAGCAAACCAATATCATTATTCAATGTATGTGCTCCAAATGCCTTGGCATTCAGTTTCATAAAGGAAACATTAACTGAAGAAAACAAAGTAATACAACAGTGACAGGATATTTCAGTGTCCCTCTCTCACTTTTGGATAAATCTAACAAAGATAAACAAAAAAGAAATTGTATAAATAAACAAATTCCTGGAAAAACTAGAACTATAAGACATGATATCTTTTCCAAGTGTGACTGCAAAAAAACCCTTATTTTTTAACACCTCATAAAAATTTACCATATATTAGGGAATAGAGTTTTCAAATAAATGCAAAAAGGCAGAAATAGTTACCAGATCCCTTATAAGACACACACAAAAAAATAAAAATAAAAATAGTAGTCTCTTCAGAGACCAAAAAACAAAATGAAGGTGTACCAATGAATGGAAATTTATCAGTGAAATCCCAAATGAGTGGATCCAAGAACTGATCTTGGAAACTAATAACAGTTATGTGAAAGAAAATTATAATGATGAAACAACAAACCAAAATTTTCTGGGATACATCAAATATCTTTTACTAACAAAATATAAAAATAGAATTAGTGAACCAAATAAACATTTTGAAAAAATTAGAAAGTCAACAAGCAAACCCAAAATAAGTACAGAAACTGGAGGAGAAATAGATAAGCTAGAAAATTTTAAAATTCTATAGAAATGTTAAATAAAATTAAAATCTTTTTCTTTGAAAAGACAAATTGGAGGAGGGAAAAGGGAAATCATGAATTGTGTAACCATGGAAAAAATATTCTAAATTTTAAAAGAAGAAAAGTCTAATAAAATTGATAAGCCTTTTAGCTAATCTGATTAAAAGGAAGGAGAGCAGAAAGTCGAATCAATAAAATAGTAAATGAGCAAGGGAAAATCACAGCATAACTAGAATAATCAGAACTTATCAGTTATTTGCTTTAAAAAACACAACTGAAAACATAGAAGAAATAGAGAAATACTTTCAAAAATACTCAAACTGACTGAAGACCAAATAGAGATGTTAAATAAGTGAATCTCAGAAAAGGAAACATGTGTAAAAGAGTTACCAAGATAGTCCTGATGAATTCATAGGAGAATTCTATCAAACTTCTAAAGAACAATTAGTACCTGTATTACACAAATTATTCTCAAAAATTGAGAAAGCACCCAAATGTAATGATTAAAAATTTCAAGAGACTAACTTCTGGGTAAGAATATCAGTTTATTGATTAGGCTAGCATTAACCAGTTAATTAATTGGTTAGTGATCTCTTTTGGTGATCAAAGACCCCAAGGTTCCCTCTCACATCCATAAATAGACACTTTGAGAGCACATTATACAAGCCCCTCCCTTGAGCATCCCTAGACATCTCTAATTGGTAAATAACCAATGGGGAAGTGGTCCATTAAAACACAACCTCTCCTTCTCCCCTGGGGGAGGATAGGCAGTCACCTACATGTGTTAACAATAATTCCTAGTCAAAACCAGTTCTTATTTATTAAGCAAGATGAGTTCCATTATCTCCTCTTTCTATTTACCTGCCTGTGGGGAGAAAAGGGGAACATTCCTTAGAGTCCCTATGATGGGGGCAAGGCGGATGGATTGTCAGCCCAAACTGACTCCATTTCGAGGAACAAACTTTATTTTAAGAGAATGTAGTAACAGAGTGGCTGGTATATAGTAAGTGTAATAATTAAAAATAATAGAGACTGAGTAAAAGGAGAAGTAATATCTTAATTAGGGCCATGACCATGCGCCTGGCTAAGATCTATTTCAAAAACGCCGCCATCAGCCATTTACCTTCAGTACCTTCTCCTACCTACGGAAGAGGCTGTCGGAAGCCTGACCTCCCAAATTTAAGCCACGTTCCACCTTGGTATACGTCATCACGTCAGAAACCGGAAATCGTGGAAAATGTAGTTTCAAAGTCCCCCAAATGTCCACAGGGAGTCTGTCACACACCTAAGTATTCCAAGGCTCAAATGAGCCTCAAATATCTCTCAATGGAACCCCCAAAATTCTAAATAACACATAAGTAAGGTAATGTAAGGAGGTAATACTTTTTATCTGGATTCATTAGTAAGGAAGGGTCATCTGTTTGGACAATTGTTGCCTTCTGATTCCAGAAAACTGATGTCATTTTGCCCATTGACCCACTTTGGTTTGTGTGGCTTTACCCCTGGTTCAGTCTGTTTCAGGGTAGGAAGGGAGAATGTAAATGGGATGCTAATGATATGTTAAAAACATTGGGGCAACTTTAGGTCAAGTTTTGCTCTTTTCTGGGCCGACTCTAGGGAAGGCAGTGATTGTGGAAACTGAGCATTGTTTGAACCTAGTCCTGTGTGACTGGGGTACTGAACCTCCTGTACTTGCTGTTCAGAAACCCTAACCAAGGACCTTTGTCATGTCTAAAGATTGTGAAGAGCTTTCTCATAATTGTGAATCTAAGCGACTCATCTGTCTTATCTGAAAGGTAGCCAGCCCCATTCTAATCAACTAGTTATTGTTTCCATGTTCTTTTGATTGTGTATAGCTACTTGGCAAGGTTTGTGGGACATTTCAGCCCACATCATTAAGAACAAAAGAAGTTGTACAAAGGTCAGAGAACTGATTTGAGCCTCTTAATTCAAAACCCAGATAATGGAAATAATTCAGTCTATGTTAAAAATAAATCCTCTCACAACTAAGATTTTTTTTTATTTTGATGATAATATAACTGGTGAATGATGAACTATAGAAGGAGTACTATAAACCAATATCAGTGGGGCAGCTAGATGACTTAGTGGATTGAGAACCAGGCCTAGAGATGGGAGGTTCTGGGTTCAAATTTGTCCTCGGACATTTTCTAGATGTATGATTCTGGGCAAATTGCTTAACTTCCACTGCCTAGCCCTTACTATTCTTCTGCCTTGAAACAAATATGTAGTATTGGTTTTAAGATAGAAGTTAAGTTTTTTTTTTAATTAATGAATATCAATTTAGAAATTTTAAATGAAATCCTATCAAACAGATTTCTATCTAAAAAATCATTCATTAATATACCAAGTTAGATTTATTCTAATGATTGGTCCCACCTACCAATTTATACCAATATTTTTTATAGTAACAAAGAATTGGAAAAGACTCCCTTGGTTGTCACCTTACCAGTGAGATCTCTGGGTCAGAGTTATGGATAATTTAGTCACTTTTTGAAAGTGTTTTTCCAGATTGCTTTCCTGCATGATTGGACCAATTCACAGCTTTGTCAGTCATGTCTGTCTTTCTGCAGCCTCTCCAATGCTATCAGTACTCTTTTTCTCATAGCAATTTTTGACATTGCTGGCCACACTTTTCCTAGATGCTATCTTTTCTACTGGCATCTGTTGTTTCTTTTTTTTTTTCCCCTCCATCATATTTTACCAATCCTTTTCAGTTTCTTTTGCTGGTTCATTATTCATCTCTTGCTCCCTAAATATGGATATCTCTCAAGGATATACCCTGGAACTTCTTTTCTTCTCTGTAGCCCCTCTCCTTGGTAATCTCATCTTCTGCTATGAGTTTGTTTATCATTTCCATGCATTTATTGTTGTTTCCACTGTATCTGTGACCCCAAGCTAGATGCACCACCTGACTGCCCCAAGAAATTTATTAAATGTCTACTATATTTTTCTTAGGAAGTTAGGTGACTGGGAGTTAGGGAGATTCATCTTCTTGGATTCGAAACTGGTCTCAGACACTAGATGTGTGACCCTGGGCAAGTTGATTAACCCTGTTTGCCTTGGTTTTCTCATCTGTAAAATTAACTGAAGAAGAAAGTGGCAAAACCATTGGAGCTTTGGCAAGAAAGCTCCAAATGGAGTCATGAAGAGTCAGATACAACTGAAAAATGTCTGAACAACAATATTCTCCTTGGAGGAGAGAGATGACCTCTAAATTTTATGTTTAAATTCAACAAACATTTGTTAAATGCCTACTATGTACCATACACTGTGCTAAACATTAGGGATACAAATTTAAAAAAGGAAGCTAGCCCTTTACTTTAAGGAACTTAAACTAATGGGGTGGGGCAGCTAGGTGGTTCAGTGGGCAGAGCACACCAGATGTGGATATGGCAGCCCCTAGATTTAAATCTGGTTCAGACACTTCCCAGATATGTGACCCTGGGCAAGTCATAGAATCCCAGCTGCCTAGCCCTTACTGTTCTTCTGCCTTGGAGCTGATACTTTGTATTGATTCTAAGACAGAAGCTTAGGTTTTGTTTTGTTTTGTTTTTTAAATTTCATGGGGGGAAGCAACACACAAAGGGAAGCTAAAAAATATATGAATGTGATGTTCCAAGTTAAAACCAAGTTGAGCTGCAGATGGAAAATAGAGAGTGTGTATGTATAGGCTCCTCTCTTTTCCTGAACTCCAGTCTTGAATTGTCAGCTGCCCATTAGGTGTTGCCATGTAGATGTCTCATCAGTATCTCAAACCCAGCCATAGCCAAAGCAAAATTCATTATCTGCTCCATAACCCAAAACATGCCCTTCCCCACATTTCACTTTTCAACTTCAAATTAAGATGACAAAGTGAAGATCCTTGCCAAGACCACCATCTAGAAATTCAAGGGGGAACCAGCTGAAACAATGAACAGAAATAGTTGGGAGAGGGTACCGTTAAAAGGAGAGTAAAATTGGGAAGGGAATAATCATCACCAAAAAAAACCCCCAAAACAAAAAACCCAAACAACAAATTCAAAGAGTGAGAAGGATGGATGGGTGGGGGTGGGGGGAGTGATTTTGAAACCAGTGCCTGGAATATAGGTTAGAAGACTGGCAACATGGAAGATATTTAATAAAAGTTTATTGATTGCTAGGTAAAGAGAGGAAAGGAAAAGGATTTATAATCCTAGTGCTGATTACATTCTTTTTCTTTCCCTACTTTCTTCTTTATAAAGAGTGAATAAGGAAGAAAGAAAAATTGTAAGAGGATGTTGTGGAAGGAGAAACATAATTAACAGTCATATCTAGGAAGGATATAAAGACAAAACTAGATATTTAGGGAAATATTAAATTGTTCATGATTAAGTAAAGCCAACACAATAAAAATGACAATAATACCAAAATTAATTGCCTTCTTCAGTGCCAGACCAAATTGCCAAAGTATTATTTGATAGAACTAAGTAAAATAAGAATGAAATTCACCTGGAGGAACAAAACATCAAAAACCTTAGGGGACATATTAAGAAAAAAATAAGTTATCCTCAAGATGATTTGGTATTCATTAAGAAATAAGTAGTCAGGGGACCACTAGGTGGCTCAGTAGATTGAAAGCCAGGCTTAGAGATGGGAGGTCTTGGACTCAAATCTGGCCTCTGATACTTCCTAGCTGTGTGATCCTGGTCAAGTCACTTAATTTCCATTGCCTAGTCCAGTGATGGTGAACCTATGGTATGGGTGCCAAACATGGCACACAGCACTCTTTGTGAGCACTTGGCTGCCCACCCCCACGTTCATTACTAAAAAGGCAGAGGGACTCTGGCAGAGCTGCTCCCCTTCCCCCTTCTCTACCACACCTGATGGCATTTTTTCACATCACTTATCCCTCCACCTAGTAGCCCATCACTGGCCTAGTCCTTCTACTGTGTATTGGTTCTAAGACAAAAGGTAAGGTAAGGCAAGGCAAGGCAAGGTAAGGTAAGGGAGGGGGCGGAGAGGGAGAGAGAGAGAGAGAGAGAGAAAAGAAAGAATACAGAGAGAGAGAAAAGAAAGAATACAGAGAGAGAGAAAATAAATACAGTGACCATCCATGATTCCAGAGAACTCAAGATGAATAATGATAATAACAATAATAGTAATATGATAGCTAGCATTTATATAACCCTTTAGGGTTCACAAAGCATTTTACATAGCTTAATTTATTTGATCCTCACACAACCCCTTGTAGGTGCTATTATTATTTCCATTTTATAGAATGAGGTTACTAATAAAATGTACTTCCTAAACAGAGATGATGGAATTGATGTTTTTGGTTGTATTTTTTTTTTAATCTAGCCAATGTGGGAATTTGTTTTGCTTGAAAATTCTCCAAGTTATTAATATTTAGAAAAATGCAAATTAAAGTGACTATGAAGTGTGCTACATCATAAACCATCAGATTTGGCAAAGATGACAAACAAGAAATATTACGTGCTGTAGGTACATTAATACCCTGTTGATGTAGCTGTGAACTGGTCCAGCCATTCTGGAAAGGAATTCAAAACTGTGCTCCAGAGTTACTAATATGTTCCTTTGATATAGTAATACTACTACTAGATCTGTACTCTCAAAGAAATATAAAGAGAAAAGGGACCCAAGTATGAGATAGTTCTGACAACCCTTTGTATGGTGGCAAAGAACAAAGAACTGCCCTAACTGAAAAAATTCTGACATATTAATTCAGTTGTGCTATAAGAAAGGATGAAGGGTACTTCTGGATCATGTGATCACAAAATGGCAGACTGGGCATTTTCTTTTATCCACTCCATCTCTCCAAAACACAAATTTTTTAATAAAGCTGTCTCCACGAAATCATGGATATCCACAATCCAAAAGAAGGTGAAAAACAAAAACAGCCATATGACTAATGTACTGAGTTTTTTGGCACTTTATCTCTCAAACCATTGGTATTGAGGCTGCACTAGCTAACCCAAGGATTTAACATATGATTATTTTTAATATCATATCTATCTAAAACAAAAAGCAAGCAAGGATGCCAACTCTCCCTATTATTATTTGATAACAGTTCTGGGAATGCTAATAAATAGTAATTAAGACAAAAATTAGAGGCATAAAGTTAAGTAAAGAGGAGATTAAATTATTCTTTTGGAAAATCCTGAGGAATCAACAAAGATACTCATTGAGAAAGTTGCAGTCTACCAGATAACTTTCTACAAATAACTACAAAATACATGAAATATCTGGGCATTGACCTATCAAAGCACACAAAAAAGACTTGTATAGATTCAATTATAAGTGCTCCTTAATGAAATAAGGAACAACTTAAATAACTAGAGGAATATTCAGTGCTTTTGGCTAAGTCATACCAATATAACAAAAATGATAATGTTTCCAATGTTAATTCATACTTTTTATGGTATACCAATCAAATTACCAAGTAATTTATAGAATTTGTTAAAGTGAAGATTTCGTATAACAAAGGAAATGACAAAAAGAAATAGAAATGAAAGAGACATTGCACTTCAGATCTCAAACTCTTATTACAAATAAAGTCTTCAAATCCAGGCCTGTCAAACTCAAAGAGAAATAGATCTTTGTTGGCTACATATTGACTTGGAAAATAATAAAATAAAATTATCCTTACATTGTATATTTTGTATTACCTAAATACATTTTTTAAAAAATAACCCTTACCTCCTGTTTTAGAATCAATACTAAGTTTTGATTCCAAGGTAGAAGAGTGGTAAGGGCTAGGCAATTGGGGTCAAGTGACTTGGCCTGGGTCACATATCTAGGAAGCATCCGAGGTCAGATTTGAATCCAGGACCTCTTGACTTCAGACCTGGCTCTCTGCTGAGCCACATAGCTGCTGGTTTGGGCTTCATTAAGTTTTGCTGACCATTTTGACATCTCTATCAAAACCATCTCATATTGGTTAAAGAATAGATCTGTCATTGGAACTGACTAGTTACTTAATCCTGTTTGCCTGAGTTTCTTATTTGTAAAATGAGCTGAAGAAGGAAAAAGCAAACCATGCCAGTATCATTATCTAGAAGATCCTTCCCCCAATGCATTCATTCCTATTAACTATTTTTCAATCCTCTTAACTTTTTTTTAACTTCTTTGGAGATTATCCAGACCTATTAGACTCATACCCAGGCTCTCTGTCTTAATTCCTCTTCCTCTAAGACCCTCAATTATGATAGTTAAATGTCTCATCTTCTCCTTAAGAAACATAAACAGTTTAACTTTGTTAAATTTATGATTTCTCACCTAGGTTTACCTTTTAGTGGAATGTCTAGCCCAAAGTTCTGTCCTTTTAAGTCTTCCTGCTGCTTTCACAGCTCAGCCTAAGAGCCTTTAAGTTTTTAGTGCTCTGGAATAGTATACTTGTCAGATCTATGGGAAGGGAACTATTTTCATTTATTTATTTTTATTTTGAATATTTTCCCATAGTTACATGTTCTTTCCCTCTCCCCCAAACCCTTTTAAAAAAAAAACCCTTAGCTGATGCACAATTCCACTGGGTTTTATGTGTATCATTGATCAAGACCTAATTCCATATTATTGATAGTTGGACTAGAGCTATTGTTTAGTGTCTACTTCCGCAATAATATCTCCATCAGCCCATGTGTTCAAGCAGTTGTTTTTCCTCTGGGTTTCTCTCCCACAGTTCTTCCTCTGAATGTTGCTAGTTTTCTTTCTCATAAGTCCCTCAACGTTGCTCTGGATCCTTGCATTGCTGCTAATAGAGAAGTCTGTTATGTTTGATTGTACCACAGTGTATCAGTCTCTGTGTACAGTGTTCTCCTGGTTCTGCTCCTTTCACTCTGCATCAATTCTTGGAGGTCTTTCTAGTTCACATGGAATTCCTCCAGTTCTTTATTCCTTTGGAAGGGAAAGATTTTAAAACCAAGCAAGAGTTAGAAAAAAAATCACAAAATGTAAAATAATCTGGACTACATTAAACTAAAAAGGTTTTGTACAGATAAAACCAATGCTATCAAAATTAGGAGGGAAACAACAAATTGGGGGAAAATCTTTATAACAAAAAACTCAGATAAAGGTCCAATTTCTCAAATATACAAGGAGCTAAATCAATTGTACAAAAAAATCAAGCTATCTCCCAATCGATAAATGGGCGAGGGACATGAATAGGCAATTTTCAGATAAAGAAATCAAAACTATCAATAAGCACTTGAGAAAGTGTTCTAAATCTCTAATAATTAGAGAAATGCAAATCAAAACAACACATCTAGCAGATTGGCTAAAATGACAACAAAGGAGAGAATGTTGGAGGGGATGTGGCAAAATTGGGACATTAATGCACTGCTGGTGGAGTTGCAAACTGATCCAACCATTCTGGCTGGCAATTTGGAACTATGCTCAAAGGGCTTTAAAAGACTTATCTGCTTTTTGATCTATCCAAAGCACTGCTTGGATTATACCCCAGAGATAATAAGGAAAAAGACTTGTACAAAAATACTTATAGCCACGCTCTTTGTGGTGGCAAAAAATTGGAAAATGAGAGAATGTCCTTTGATTGGGGAATGGCTGAAGAAATTGTGGTATCTGTTGGTGATGGAATACTATTGTGCTCAAAGGAATAATAAACTGGAGGAATTCCATGTGAACTGGAATGACCTCCAGGAATTGATGCAGACTGAAAGGAGCAGAACCAGGAGAACATTGTACACAGAGACTGATACACTGTGGTACAATGGAACATAACAGACTTCTCTACTAGCAGCAATGCAAGGATCCAGAACAAGGCTGAGGGACTTATGAGAAAGAAAACTAGCCATATTCAGAGGAAGAACTGTGGGAGGAGAAACCCAGAGGAAAAACAACTGCTTGAACACATGGGCTGATGGGGATATTATTGGGGAAGTAGACACTAAATGATAACTCTAGCCCAACTATCAATAATATGGAATTAGGTCTTGATCTGATACATGTAAAACCTAGTGGAATTGTGCGTCGGCTAAGGGGATTAGGGGGATTTGGGGAAGAGGGAAAGAACATGAAACATTTAACTATGGGAAAATATTCAAAATTAAAATTTAAAAAAAAATTTAGTGCTCTCAGATTGGTATGATCTAGGGAGATATGTTTACTGCCCTTCTGGTTTGAGTTCTGCAAGTTCCTGACTTAGGTTTGGCTCTATGCTAATTTGAATTTAAGTAGATTACTGCTGAACTCAATCACTGATAGCTTGCTGGGAGGATCTGCAAGTTTGGAGCCTCTGAACTGCTGTCTCCCTTTTGGTCTGGGCCTTCTGCCCTGATTATTCAGGATTAGATTATTCAGGATTAGACACTGGGCTAAAGACTGGAATTGAATCCCTACTGCTCTGCTTAGAGACCTAGGCAATGAGTGAAAAAGCTGAGAGATGACTCCTATTCCTATACCCATTGCTAGTTCAAGGGTCCTTGGGGTTTGCCCAAGTGGTTTCTGCCTGTCTCTACTCTCTTTTTGTCCCTGGGCTCTAGAATTCTCCTTTCAACTGCTGCCACTCCTTGGCAGCTCCCACCCAAATTTCTGTAAACCTGTCTTCCTAGCTTTCCTGGGCTGAAAAATAACCCACTGTGACTTTTACCTGGCCTTCCCCATCAGAATTCAGTTTGGTATATTTCCTTAAATTGTTGTGGAGGAGGTGTGCTAGACAAGCTAGGCAAACATGCTTCTCACTTTTCAATCTTGACTCCTCCCTCTCCCTCCAACCCCTATTCCTTAATGGTTATTACTAATATTTCTCAACTTCAACTTCTCAAAATTAGAAAAGTTATTGACACTGAACATTACTTGATTAAATTTGAGTTTCCCTTCCTTTCGGAAAGGATATGTATCTTTTGGGTTTTTTGTAATTTTCTTTTTTCTTAAAAATAATTTCCATGTTTCTATGTGTATAAACATGTACATATTTTCCTAATGAAATAATATGCACTTTAATGCCAAAGGATTATAAATATTGTAAAGTAAGAAATGTCACTTTTTTCCAGTGCCCTAAGTAATTTGCTGTTATTCTTAGCAATTCAGTTTAAGAGGTTAATCAGTAAAATGACCACTACCTAATGTTTTCACAGATCAATGCAGTACGTGCAATAGTCCCCAATCGGAGTAACAATGAAATCATCCTAGTCTTGCAGCATTTTGATAACTGTGTGGACAAAACAGTGCAAGCATTCATGGAAGGTAAGCCCACTTCATGGTTTTTAAGTGTAATGAGGAGTCCCAGGCAGTCAATAAATATTTATTAAATTCTAGAGATACAGATATGAAAAAAAGAAAGACAAGTCCCTACCTTCAAAGAGCTTACATTTTCTAAGGGGAGAAAGCAATACAGAAAAGGAAGCTGAAAGGCAGGAGGGGTGGGGCAGGGTTGGGGAAGAAAGTACCTAGAGTCCCAGTCCAAGCTATTGGGAAAGGAAAAGCTGACTGCTCTGGAAACCATTTTTAAATGGAAGCTTTAGAAGTCCTTTGCTATGCCTCCAGTCAGAAGAGCAAAGGGTACTGAGGATACTGATAAGAAATGAGGACCAAAGCTGATACAATCACTCCATATGAGGAGTTTCCTTGAGGGGTGTTCTGTGGACCTGCAGTCCAGTCTAAGGAATACTTTTTTTTTTTTAAACATTCATTTGGATAGATTTCATAGCTCATTTAGCAGAATCTACTCTAACAAACCATAGCATCTTTCTTTATATAAACTATCATTTTATTTTATTTCCCTAAGTTCATTTAGATTTTCCAAGAAGATTTATTGCTTTCTCTCAAAATATACCTTACTGCCATTCAAGAAAAAACCACAGTGCCCATTTCCCAAGTATACAATCCTAGAAAAGTGATTAGTTGCCCTATCAATTTATGGGAACTACTCAGATTTGGCTTTGATCTCCCTTCCTTGATTCTCAGTTTCTTCAGTTGAAAAAGTGAAATTAAATACTTCTCCATGCCCCCAAGGGAAATGCTAAAAGAAGCCAGCAAAAAAGACTTTTCTATCAGATCACATAACCATGTTGTAGTTTTTCTGAAATTGTAGGAATGGGTTAGAAAAGTTAGGTAACTGGCAATTTTTCCTTTCCCATCTTCATTTATTTTCCAACTGAAGTGAGTATTTAATTCATGTGCTGAGCTTGGGATATGAAACTCTTTCCATGATAATGTGATGGAAGCTAAATGGAAGCATATGAAATATCCATAGCACGGACTATGGATAAAACAAATAATCTTCACTTTTTGTTTAAGAGACAAAGTGAAAATATCTCCTAAATAGCTATAGCAGTAAGACTTGATTATATTAGCCTTTTTTTCTTTTCTTAAAAGAGTTTTCTGAAAAAAAAAAAATTGAAGGAGAATCATTGAAGGAACTCTGCATGTTTAACCCAGAAAGGGGAGACTTAAGGGGACATGATAGCACTCTAAGTATTTGAAAAGCTATCATGTGGGAGAGGGATTAGATTTGTTTTATTTAGTCTCATGAGGCAGAACCAGAATCAGTAGGATGGTGGAAGTTGGAAATAGTTTAATTTAAGCTTGATGTCAGGAAAAAACTCATCACCTTTAGAGCTGCCCCAAAGGAATGATGGGTTCTTCTCCTCGGAGAGGCTAAATGACCCCTTGTCAGATATGTTATACTGGAGATTCCTTTCATGTAAGAGTTGGAGTAGCTGTTTATTGAGGTTCCTTTTAGTTCTCAAATTCTGTGATTCTGTCGAAGGCAAACATCATGTTGAAACTTAATCTTTCCCATTATAAGTTTTTGGAAATTCTCCAAATACTGCAAGGCATAGCTATATTAGTTCCTAATTAATTGTAGGAGAAAAAAATGTTGTTTTCCTCTTGCAGGAAATGCCAGTGAAGTACTAAAAGAATGGACAATAACAGGCAAGAAAAAGGTAACTTGAATGAAAGTTAGTATTGTGCTTTTGATCTTTGTACTGTCAAAAAAATGACATGCCAGTCAAAACTTACTGAGAAAGATGGATCTGTGAACATTTTTGTGAATAGTTTTAAATACTGTCCACTTTCTTCCACCAATGAGATGCAGTTATATCTAAAATGAGGTAGCAAATCCATGTGAATGCTATATAAAGTTTTAAAACAGGAAACAGATAACTTTACTGTTTTGTATTTGCTATGGGGATATCGATTTTAGACAGAAAGTGAAATTATAGAGCATGTCAGGGAAAGCAAAGCTGATCTCTTCAATGGTTTTCAGATCATTTGTGTCCTAGAAGGTTTATTTTTTTTTCTTTAGGTCAAACAGCCTCTCCTATTACTCACCCATCATGTTGTGGATCCTGAAATTAGAGAACTAGAACTCAAAACTCTCTGAATGGTTTATATAGTGGCACCCAGAGAAAGTTCTCAGCATTATATCTATTGGGTGTTTCTCAGGGGATGATCAGTATATGGATCAAACAGGGCACCTTACAACCAAAAAGCAAAGGTCCTTTTGGAAACTGGTCAGCATAGGTGAAAGGGTCATAAGCCATTATATTAATATCAATTCTAAAATATTGATATTAGTGGATCTTTTTGTAACTGGTTTATTATACCTTTAATTAAGCATTTATTTTCATTGGTAGATAATTGACATCTTTGTGGCCTTCCATTTCATTCTGAATTTTTAGATTTGTTTTTGCATATGAGTAGGCAGGATAGTCTAGTTACCTATTAATATTAGCAGGTCTGTCTATATGGAGGAAATAGATCCATCTTGAACTTACTGAATGAATCAGTCAATCAACAGGTATTTACAATACACCTACTATAATGTTAGGTGCTGAGGATAGCAGTACAAAGAATGGCATATCCCTACTTGAAATGAGCTTACATTCTAATGATTATTCTAATAATCAGCACCTTAAAGAAGGAAAACTACTTCTTTTTGTGCCCCTTTCTCTTCCCTTTCTGTATTCTCTTATTCAATTTGTGACCTTGTCAGCTTCCTTGGATTTAGTTCTCATCTGTATGCCAATAACTGCCCCATTTTTCCATCCTGGCTTAGTCTGTCTCCAGACTTACATCATTGACTACTGAACATTTCAAACTAAATGTCCCAGAGACATCTCAAAAGTCAATATGTTCAAAACAGAATTCATTCTCTTTCCCCAAAATCCACCCTTATTCCAAACTTTCCTGGACTCTTTTTATTGCTATCTTACTCAGATCCCCATTGTTTCCAATTCATTATACATATAACTGCCAAAGTGCTTTTCCCTACTAATGTGTACATCTGACCATGACACTGGCAAACGCCAGTGTCCCCCTTTTGCCTCTACAAACAAATATAAACTCATCTATCTGCCTGATTAAGGCCTTTTACAACCTGGCCCCAGACTACCTTTTTGGCCTTATTATATACACAAACTCTTTATTTCCCTTCTTGCATTCTATAGTTCAAACTGGTCTCTCTGTTCCTCACACATTATATTCTGTTTTCCATCTCCATACCTTTGTACTGACTCTTCTACTTTCCTGGAATGATCTCCCTCTTTACCACTACCTTTTAGAATCCTTTTTTTTTTTTTTAAACTTCAAAATTATACTCCTGGCACCTACTAGTTGAAACCTCCCTGATCCTTTCCCAGATATTTATGCCCCTACCCTGACAATGTACTTTCTAGTTATTTAGTATATGTGCTATCTCTACCTAAATACACATATGTTATCTCCCCATTAGAATGTAAGCTCCTTAAGGGTATGGGGTTTTAATTTTTTTCTTTGTATCCTCAATCCCCAACTGGCATTAACCTGGCACTTAAGAAATGCTTTCTGATTGGTTCACTTTTATAAGTTGCTAAAGATTTTAGTAATTAAACTTTCTTTTTGCATTGTGGGGTACCTTTTCCTCTTCCCACTCCCATCCTCCATCTTTAACAACCCTTAGAACAAAAAGAAGAAAAGCAAACCAAAACCTGCAGCAGAAGCAAGTAACAATCTTCCAGACACAAATAAGCTGGCATCCACTCAAGAGGAGCAGTCAGCAGCTTCTTTGGATAAAGGTGGGATTAATGGTTACCATGTCAATGGTGCAGCTAATGATACAGAGTCTGTGGACTCTCTCAGTGAAGGCTTGGAGATACTTTCAATAGATGCCAGAGAACTGGAAGATTCTGAATCTGCTACACCAGACATGTCTGATAAAACAGGTGAGCTATTTGAAATGTTTGTTTTATTTTTAAATAGAACTTGATTGAAAGACAGGGGCTGGTGTCTGAGGTTAAATAAATGAATCCAGTTGGTTAGCTTTTTGTAACTTCTTAAGTAAAAAGGCTTTATGGGATATCTTGTAATAATGCAGGTTTAGAAGAAAGTCAGTTCATAACTCATCTTCAGAACTTATCTTTGTCTAATTTAAATGAGATAATATACGCAAAGTGCTTTGCACAGTGCCTGGTACATAGCAGGTGCTTAATAAATGCTGGTTCCTTTCTCTTCTTCTCTTGCAGAGATCTCCTGGTTTCATAGCACATGATGTTAACTTATTAGTACCTAGATGCTGCTGCTAAGTGGTAGGAATGGAGGCAGAGACCGGGCAGTACATGTAGGCTATTGTATAAAATAGAATTAAAATAAAATAACTTTGAGACATGATTAAATTGATAATGCTAGGAAAGGGGATAGGGAAAAGAATCAAATATAGGTATATATGTGTACCTGTATAGTCATGGATGCCTTTTCATATGCTTAATGCACAGCTCAGAATATAGAAATGAGTGTAACCCTGAGACAATATCACATAATAGAAAGAGTCAGAACATGGAGTCAGGAGAGTTAAATTTGAAATCAAATTCTCATACCACCTGTGTGACCACAGTCAAGTCATTTAAGCTTACTAAGCTCAGTTTTCTGTGAAATAGATTACAATTCTGTTACCTCTACTTCACCCAGTTGTTTTGAGGTAGGCATGTTGATAGAGCATTTCATAAATGTGAGTCACTACTGGTTTTCTTTTTCATCTAAACCACACTCTTGGTTTTTGCAAATCTCATGTTTTTCTTTACTAGGATTCAGAGCTAGAGTTCTTCCTTTTTGAATGATTTAATTTAAAATTTTTTAATTAATATGTTACTTTTTATATTGCCCTCACTTCCAAATAGATTCCCTTCCTCTTCCTCTACCCACATAGCCATCCCTTATAACAAAAACAACAAATTTTAAATGGTTTAGCAAAACTATGTCAACAAAGAGTGAATTTTCTAAACTGTTCTCCAGGGCTAAGCTAAAACACTATTGAGCTTCTGTTTTTGTTTTTTCCTCTTATATCATTGTAGCCATTATATGTGTTGTTATCCTGGTTCTGCTTTCTCTATTTTCTTAAGCTTTTCTGAATTCTTCATTGAATAGTTTAATTTTCATCACTTTTATTAACCCATTTTCTCTTTCCCATCTATCAGTGATTAGCAAATGTAATACAAATAGCAATTCTGTTTTCTAAGAACATGTCTAAATTTGTTCTTTGTTGCTCTTTTATTGATTAACATGCTAGAAAAAAAGTTGAAGAAAACAGTGCTTTAAGTTATACTCTTACTAAGCCATATGATCATAAAAAATCCTTATTTTCCTTGGGTTTCCTTTTCTTTTTAAAAACCAAATTTGGACTCTTTCAACTAGCAGATATGGTTCCTGCTTTTCTGGTTCAGTAAAACTTCTCCTTTCAAGATACCTTATAGAAGTTAGGAGGAGCTGGCAACATATTGGCTCACTCATTTCCTTACCTCCCAGAGACAAGAGGATAAATGAAGTAGTTGGAAATTGGGCACCACATTCACCTGCTTTTTTTTTTTTTCTTTAAGGGATCACTCATCAGGGTAAATGGGGAAAGGAAGGACAGGAGCAACTCATAAGTATCTCTTACCTAAGCCTATATTTGTTCTTTTTGATTAGACCTCTTTATTTACAGCCATTTGAGACATTGTTTTTCCCTTAATATTTTGACCTTTCCTGTTTTTCCTTAGAACAATTTAGCTTAATTTTCCCCAAACTTGATGATGTAACTTTCTCCCTTTTCTTTGGCAGTGTCAATGCTGGAGAATGGTGTTTCTGATTTTGAGTCCAAGTCTCTGATCATGAATGCCACTCAAACTTCTCAACAATCTCTGAAACATGAGTCCAGGAATCCTACCAAATCTCTGTCTAGACCCATCCCAGGCACTCAGTTTTCAAGCCTGGGCTCTCTCTCCACAATAGAAGACGTTCCACTCTCCTCTACTAACAAAAAACTAGGTAAAGCAGAGCTTTTCTTTGAGAAGGAGATAAAAACAGTGCCCTTGAGCAAGATATGGAAAATTACCTTTATGGTTTTACTGATAGGATAGAAGAGCAGTTGGTAGTACAAACTTGACTCTCTTTTCTGTTCTTTAGTCAGTTACTACTAGGTCTCATTTCTCTGCTTCCCTGTGCACAGTTGGAGTCTGACAGCAGTTCAGATATGGTGTTTCACACTGTAGTCTTACTGAAATGACAGTGATCCTTTTTCTGAAAAGCAGTCAGGCTCCACTGCTAGGATATCTTATATGCTAACATTAAGCAGCTCCTTTTTTGCCTAACTACAAAGACTTCTCAGCTCTTATGCCATTTCCTTTGCATTTTTCTTTTGGTTAACCATAAAAAGCCATAATTTATGTGATACCCAGTTTTATAAAAGACCTTTACAATTTTCTTCAAAATCTAGATTTATCTACTTTTAATAAATCTCTACCTTTTAAGATTCCAGCTTTAGATACTGTTTTTTGAGAAGCAATCGTTTGGTAGTGATGAATTTTTTACTCATAAGGAGCATTATGACAAACAGCCAATAATTTAACATGGTAACATAATTAAATGGCTGTTAGATATAGAAAACAAACCACTGAAAAACTGAAAATGAGTATCTCAAAGAGAACATTGGAAGGGTATAGGATATATGTGAGTGAGCTATAACATACAACAAATTAAAAAAAAGAACAACAGTAAAGGGTGTCATCAGGATGGGATGGTCACATAGTGAGGGTGAGAAATAATAGATGAAGAACCTTGACTATTCCAGTATTAACCTAACAACATGAGGAAAATTAGAAAGGTTTTTAGTTCATTAGGTGGGCCTTCCTTCTGTGGCTAACTTATGGGGGGACATTGACAAGACTTGCAGGACGGATAGACATGGATGCTTGCAGTCTGTATAATTGGAGGGAGTATCCAAGCCGATGAGATGACAGTAGAAGCATTTGATTAGTTACTGTGGTCACACATTTTTTTTGTACATGGTTGTCTACTTCAGTGGTGTCAGACTCAAAGAGAAACAGGGACCACCTGCATATTGACTTAGAAAACTACATATTAACATTATGTGTGCTCTATTAGATATTTATTTTGTTAAATATTCCCCATTACATTTAAATCTGGTTCAGGCTGCACTTAGAAATGTTGCAAGGTAACTTGTGTTTGATAGCTCTGGTCTACTTTATCTGAAGTGTTAAAAGGTACTTGGAATGTGAAAAGTATATTCCTTTAATTAAAGTGTATGTTTCCTTATCTTATCCTTAACCTAGGCTTGGCTAGGTAGGGTACCTCAGTGGAGCTCTAACAGACAGGGATTTGTTTCTTTTGATGGGAGTTTCCCTTCATCTATTGCAAATACAGCAATAAGGATAACTCATAATATGCTTCTTTTATTTTTACCTTATAAAATCAATCAGGCAAATTAACATAGATTCATTGGCCTAAGGTAATGCCTTAAGGGAAATTTAGGTAGGCACAAAAAAGAAAAATCAGACTAGAAGAAGGAAGAATTTAAATAAAAATAGAATATATATATATACACAGTATTTCTATGGGCATATGAGCTTCATCATTAAATGCATTATAACTTCGATGCTATATAATAAGAGCTAATAGAAATTTTGCCAAATGATTAAAAAAAACTCAGGCATATTTCTTTTCATGTACACACAAGCCTGGCAAATCTATTTGCAGCCAGCTTTTCAGTATTAGTAGTATAGAGTATAGCATTCAATAGTCTAACTAAATTTAGTCATTTTGGGATGATTGGGAAGATTATGGACATTTAAAGAATCTGTAGTTTGCTTTCATCAGCATTTTTTTCATTTTGAGGGGGAAAGTGGTGACTAGTTAGGAAAAATTCTTAATTCAATGTGAGTTATCATGTTTAGACTTCCAGATTAAACTTTCAAGAAACTTGTGGACCTCTCACCATCATTTCTTTTTGCTTCTTTTCCCAGGTTCTAATATTGAAAAATCTGTGAAAGACCTACAACGTTGTACAGTTTCTCTTGCACGGTATCGGGTAGTGGTTAAAGAAGAAATGGATGCCTCCATTAAGAAAATGAAGCAAGCCTTTGCTGAGCTTCAGAGTTGGTAAATTAAATTGTAGGACAGAGATGATACCACAAACAAATGGTCTAAGAACACTTTGTACTTAAGGAGAAAAAGCTCAATTGTTCGTTTGGATTCCTATTATACTACTTCACAGTGGAAATGCTGCTTTGAAAGTTAGATATGGTTTAAAGACCATGTTTAAGTGTGGACATCAGTTAGAAAGAAGGAATGTTGAGGAATGGTTGTAGAAGAATAGGGCATGTGTGGTTCTGAGACTTTGTTTGCTTTTTTTTTAACCCTTACCTTCCATCTTAGAATCAATGCTTAGTATCAGTTTCAAGGCAGAAGGGCTAAGCAATGGAACTTGCCCAGGGTCACACAGTTAGGAAGTATCTGAGGCCGTATTTGAACCCAGGACCTCCTGTCTCCAGACCTGGCTGAACCACCTAGCTCTGCTTCCTTGAAATGATATTTTTATGTGAATTCTCTAAATCAAAAATTTGTTGTTTTGATTTTTTTTTCCTTTTTTTCCCCTTAAATGTTATTATTGATGCCTTTTTTTTCACACCACAATGGTTTCCTAATATGTACATGTATGTAAGTGAACAACCTACCTTTCAACAAATGAACCAACAACTGGCAAACACTGCACCCCTCATCTACTGTCACCATACCTCAGGCAGTGCATGTTTCATTAACTTTTCACAAGAGCCAATTCTGTATTTAGCTTCCCATTAGCGTTATTTTCATTTACATTATTGTACCCATTATGTGTATTGCTCTGAGTCTACCATCAGTTCAAACAAGTATTCCCGTTTAAAAATAGTTCCTCATGTTCCATTGCTACTTTTTGTTTGTTTTAAGCAAGTTTTTTTTTATATCTTTTGTCTTTTAAATCACCGTAGTATCCCAGGTATCTGTTCCCCTCCCCATCTCAGAGAGCCTTTCTGAATAACAAACATTATTTTTTAGAGAGGGGGAAAAAAATCAGCCCATTGATCATTACATTGAAAAAGTCCAAAACCATATGCAATGTATAATACCTGCCCACCTCTACTCAAGACTAGGTTGGGAGTGTCTTTTCATCTCTTTTCTTTCAAGTCATTTTTAATATTTATAATTTTGTTAAATTTACTTTTGATTTTTTAATGTATAGTTCTTTCCATTTACATTTTAACAGTTACTGTTTATATTACTCCTTTCACTTTGCTTTATTTACTCTGTATCAGTTCATGTGGATCTTTGTGCTTCTCTTTAGTTATCATATCATTTCTTATGACACAGTGATACTCCATTACACTTATGTACCACAATTTATTTAGCTATGCCCCAGCTGATGGGCATTCTAATTTGTTTCCAATTCTTAGCTAGCATAAAATGTACTGCTTTAAGTATTTTGGTTATGGAATCTCTGGTTCAAAGGGTATGAACATTTTAGACATTTTATTTGTATAACTAATTTCTTTCCAAAATGGTTGTATCATTTCATAGCTTCACCAGAAATGTAATAGTGTGCTGGTTATTTCATAATCCCTCCAACATTGACTTGCCACTTTTTGTCAAATTTGCCAATTGGAAACCTCAGTTATTTTATTTTGTATTTATTAGTAGTGATTTGGAGCATTCTTTTATGAGGTTGTGAATACTTTGGAATTCTACTTTTGAGAATTGTTTGTTCGTATTCTTTGACCACTTATCTATGTGGGAAGTGGTGATTAGTCTTATTTGTATTTCATTGTTGGTATGTCTTGGACACCAAACCCTTATTAGAGAAATTTGATAGGAAGATCTTTTTTTTTTCCCATGTAACTACTTCTCTTTTTATCCTACATGCATTATTTTTGTCTATGCAGAAGCTTTTCAGTTTCAGGTAATCAAAGTTATCTGTATTTGCTTTTTCTCTTATTTGGTTGGGAATATATCTCCTAGCCATAGCTGTGAGAAGCATATGGTCTTTTTTCTCTTCTAACTTTTTAATGGTATGATCTTTTACATTAAGGTGGCCTATTTTTAGACTGTATTGAAAAATATGATTTAAGCCTAGTTTCTATGGTAATTGGGAAATAATTAACTAAATAAAAATGTGGGTATTACATTTTAATCTGATTTGGACCTTAGTTGGGAGTGTTCTGGGACACATATGTGTCATGTTTGACTCCTCTCATCTAGTATCTGGCTGATGTTATGATTTTAAGCTTTTGTGAATGATGCAATTTTTTATATTAGGCTTTAATTGCTATAGTGTAGGCCTTGTTTATAGGTTAGCATTACTGTCCACTTACATTCAGAAAACTTCAGAATGAATCTTTTCCCCAAAGTTTCTTTTTAATCTCATATGTACACTGGCATGTTTATGGACTTTTAAATCTAAAATAAATAAAAGAAAAAACTAGAAGCAAAAGGGGCTCCCATTGATTAGGAAATGGCTAAACAAATTGCCATGTATAAATATCATGGAATATTACTGAGCTATGAGAAACAATGACTATGAATGATTAAGAGAAACACTGGAAGACTATGGAGTGATACAGAATGAAATAAGCAGAACCAGGAAGACACTATTTATGGTAACTACATTAATGTAAGCAAAAAGAATATCATAATGAGGGGTAGAGGCTGTGTAATTAGAATGACCCAAGAAGAGAGAAGAAAAATGCATCTCATTCTTTTCATTTGAGGGATAGGGCACTGTGAATATAAAATGTTGCATATGCTTCAGATGAGCTCAGTGGTGCAGGTGGTTTTGCTTACCTTTATTTTCTTTGTTATAAGGGAAAGAGTCTTGAAAGTGAGGGTGAAAGGAAGAGCATATCTGGAAATGACCATGATTTTTTTAAAAAAGTCATCAGTAACACTTTTTTTAATTTTAAAATACTTTCTTTAAAAACAAAGAAGACAAGTTTTTGGAGAAACATAAATTTACCCCAGTGAATGTAATTTTCCCCAAAATATACAAAGGAAGTGTGGAGGATAACACTTTTTTTTTTTGCTGCCATAGTGTCCTATGCATTTTAAAGCCCCAGTGTTGATTTGCAGAATCCATAGCTGTCATGTGAGAACTGTCTCTAAGTACTAGAAAAATGGACCTATTTCTCCTTGCGTTATCCAAGCTGATAAAATCAGTTTAATTTTCCTCCCTTATTTCCCCCTTTTTTTTCTGAATGCAATATTCATAGAAAATATCTTCAAATACTTGAAAGCTTTGCTATTTTAAGTATTTTTTCTTTAGGAGCAATCACTAATGCCCTTTGGTCAGGATTATCACATCAGACGTTGGCATCACTTTTGGAAAAGGTTAAAGATCTAAGTGTAGTTCAACAATATTTGCATTGAAAAGTTTGTAGGATATACAATATAGGATTCAATTCAATTAAAAACCTTTATGAACCAGGAAGTACAGTTCTATGAGGTAAGCTTGTGAGTTCATGATTACAGCTACCTTGGTGCTGAGACAGGGGCTTCAGTAAATACCACATGTAATGGTGTCCTTTATATTTAGGGTTAATTAGCAGGTACAACTACCAGGTCAGTTTAACTTGAGAAAAGATATTAAATGCCCTTTCCTGACACTGCATAGCTCTTTTGTATGGTTGAATGTAGTTTTAAACTGCCTTGTTTCAATGCCCTTTTGTCTTTGCTGCTTCTGGACATAATTGACAGGTAAATTAACTCCTTTTGGCATCAAATCAGAGTCAAGTTAATGTCACTTAGGGAGCCACCTCTACAGTGGTTTGTCTAAAAAGAAGGCAATGGATTCCAGCAGAAGGACCCCCTGACAGGACATTGGGAAAATTGAACAATAAACTTGATTTTTCTTTAATGTCATATGAAAATTGGCTTGTTACCTACATGAGAGAAAACCATAGAGCCTTCCAGTTGTTGAAACACCAAATCCACCAGGAAAACAATCATGTTCAGATTCAAGTCAACATTTTAAAAAACAAAATCTATTGTCTTTGTACTCTTTAAGTCATCAGCTAATTTAAGTCTCAGACTAGCTTAGAATTAGAGAAAAGATAGGATTTTGAGGAAGGGGTGGAGAAATGGGAGACTACCCAGAAATGCTGAAAATCACACTCATTTGTAGTCAGAACTTAGGAGCTGAGATTTGAGATTGTATTTATACTTGCATCATGGACTTTCCATTGACCTGGGAAGAGTTTTTCCATTGTCAGAATTTCTTCTAGCTTCCTCTCTTAAAAGCAGCCTACTAGTAGCCTCTTTTGGTATTTTGAAGCCCTATCAAAGGCTTCAAAGATGTAAGCTTTTATTCCTGTTTTGTGGACCAAAGTATTTTTTGGAATATCTATAAACCATAAGAATGAGAGAGTGGTTGTATGTGAATGATATATGATTCTTATCAAGCATAAAGTATTGTGTAAATTATCTAGTTTGGGGATGTAAGTTCATCACCTTCTTTAATATGGTTTAGTTATTAAGTACTTTCAAAGTAATCAGAGTGCTTTGTTTTCTAATCTGATCTTTTATGAAGAAAACTAGAAAGAAGGAAAAGACAAACTCAAACAACATAAATGTATATTGCATTATATACCATAAAACAGTATGTAGGAAACAGACTAAATTTAGTTAGATAAAAAGGACATTGATAAAATAACTAATATCTTTTTATAGGTTTAAAATATTTTTATGTATGTAGTTTCATTTTACCCTCAAAACAACCCTGATAAATCAACCAGGCTGGTGTTTACTGTCTTTATTTTGAAGATAAATTTGGAGCCTCACTTCTCTTAAGTGACTTGCTACATGACTACTTAAGATTCAGATTGAGGACTCAAAACCAAGTCCTCTAATACCTAGTTATTTCTTACATACTTATATTGGCATCTATGTGAGCAAGTGTTAAGTGCAAATAAGTTTTCGGGGTATCAACAATAAAACCCAAGATTTGGGGATACAGTAGGATTTGTCAGGGAAAGTTTCTTGGAAGAACTAATTTTTTTAGATGAACTTTAAAAGAAGTATGGGATGTGGATTTGCCTAGGTTAGGGGATAGAGATTCCAAATGAGGGAAATATTGTGTGCTTTAACAGAAGAGAAACAAGAAAATTGTTTTATGGTAAAGAAATTAATCTTTCTGGACAGAAGCTTTGTGTGGTAAAACAGAGAAAGGGAAAGTGAGACATGGCTTTGTATGCCAAACTGATCAGAGCCATAGTCTCTTAAATTTGCTTCCAGCTCCAAATCTATAATTTTGTGTTTTTGTTTTTTCTAAACCTCTGCAGCTGCCTACTTTGTATGTACATACATAAATATTCCTAGACACTGGACTTGGAATGTGTACTTATCTACAAGAACTGACTTAATGACTTTGCTAGATGAATGCTGTACTGAGACTAGAATCATAATGAGTATATCAGTTGTCTTTTTTTCTTTTCTTATCTTTTATCTCTTGTTTTTATCTTTTGTTTCTGCTCTCCATTTTCCCCTTCCTCACATATCTTTCCCTTTTCTGGAACTTTATAGATTAGGATCATAACCATTTCATTGAAGTAACTCATAAATTGAAATTCTGGCAATTCTAACCCTAGAAATCATAATTTTAGAGTGTGGTCAGCTACTTGTCATTCTTCACACTCTTGAACTATAGCTTCCCTATCTAGAAAATTGAAGAATATAGTTTAATAAAATGGAGGACCATTTAGCAGCTATACTTTCCTGGGTAAATTACAAAAGAGGTGGCTATTACTTATTTTCTTGGTGTAACCAGTCTAGAATTTCTTAATTCTATGATTCATATGCCTATGATTGTTGAAAAAGAACAAAGAGTAGGGCAACTTTATTTAGTCCTTTCAGAAATGATGCCACCGGTTCCTTAGAAGCCATTCTAGGAGAGTATTCAGAACTGGAACTAAGAAGTCCTGTATCTACACGTAGAGCAAAATCTTTGTATGCAGAAATTCTCCAAAATATTCATAGCACTTGATATCAGGTTGGTTGTCCAATTTTCTCATTAGGACATCATGGACCCTCATTATCTTTTCCTCTGGGTTCTTCCTCATTTCCTGTTTTCCTTGTTACATAGAGGGCTGCACAACCCTCCCAAGACCCTCCAGCTTAACATCTCGGATTTCTCAGCTCCACTCTTATCTTTCACTTGCATATCCAACTTATTGCCAAGGTCTGTCAGTTTCACCTTTCCATTTGCTCCCTTCTCTTTTTTGACACAGCCACCACCCTAATGCATAGTATGCTGGTGGCAGCTTACAGTGAGATATTCTTAATGGGGATTTTAAAATAGTGAAAAGCAACATAAGAGACTCTCCTCTTTTTCAGTGTAGGAGTTAAGGAAGGAGGCAAAAATATTTTTTTACCTTCTTAAAAAAAAGCTAATCTAAATATTCATTTTATCTAAGAAGCTTTTTCTGATTCTACCATATACCAACAGATCTTGTCAGATTCCCTCAAGACTGCCTCAAGTCTCTCTCCATGCAAATTTATCCTCCATTCAGCCATCAGAGTGATTTTCCTGAAGCAAGTCCATCTGTGTCACCCTTACACTCAGTAAACTCCAGGGGTTCCCTGTCACCTCCAAGATCAAATATAAAATGGTCTGTTTGGTGTTCAAAGCCCTTTATAAACTAGCTACCTCCTATCTTTCCAATCTTCTTACATTACTTCCTGCTATTTAATCTTCTATGATACTGGCTTCCTTTTTTGATCCATAAATAAGATGCCTCTCTGGGCTCCAGACATTTTCTCTGGCTATCCCCTATCCTTAGAGTGCTCTTCTTTCCCTTCAACTACTGATTTCCCTGGCTTCTTTTTAAGTCTCAACTAAAATTCCATCTTTTACAGGAAGCTTTTCCTAACCCCTTTTAATTCTAATGTCTTCCTTCTGTGGATTATTTCCTATTTGTTCTTACTTTGTATATATTTGTTTTCATGTTTTCTCTCCCACTAGGTTATAAGCTCCTTAAGGACAGTGACTGTTTCTTTCCTTTTTTTTCTTTTTTTTTGTTATCTCTAGCACTTAGCACATATTTGGCACATAGTAGGCACTTAATACATTTCAATTGACTTATTCTTTTACCTTTTTTTAAAAGTCCATTTGGGTATGGTTTCTTTGTTAGTTGGAACATGGAGGAAAAATTACTCCTAAGGACAAAATGATGTTTTCATTATCTGTCCTTAGGTTTCTAATTTAATTGACTAATGGAAATTAGTCTAAATGGGTTTTAGTTTTACAACAAATATAATCAAATACAAATATTTTCAAAGAAATTCCATCAAATGGTTTCACAGTCTCTCCTGAAATAATTGACTATGGGATTACCATTGTTGTTTTCCAAAATAAGATCCTTGAACAAATAGGAATTTACTATCTTTGGCACCAAAGTATTAACAAAGCTGGAATCAGAAAACTATTAATCCTTCAACTGGTGGCCAGAAAGTTGACTGTAGTGGCCACAATTCTAAACGGTTAAGCCATTGAAGAAACTTTAAAGAAGGTGAGTAAATATTAAGATGTAGAAAAAAATTTTTTTTAAACTTCAGAGTAAAGGGAAGCCAATTATCAATCAAACTTTTTCAAGTGATTATTATGTGTCAACTGTTGAGCTAATCACAAAGAATACAAAGATAATATTGAAACAATGTCTGCTTTTCTGTCAGGAAAGCCAGTTTAGTTAGACTGTGATGTGCATCAAGAGAAGATAATGTGTAATAAGGCTAGGACCAAGTTTTAAGGCCTTTAAACATAGACAGGCATATTGACCTTAAAGACCATTGGAGTTTGAGTAGGGAAGTGAAATAATTTGAAAGATAACTTAAGAAAAATGTGCTTTATAAAAATCTCTTTTGCAACTGTGTGATGGCTTGGAGTAATGCAACATCTGAGCCTAACAGACCAATTAGGAGTCTTTTGCAGTTGTTCAGATTAGAGACTCTAAGGGCCTCAACTATTGAGTTGGTTTTGTGAGTAGAGAGAAAGGGACAAAAGATTGGAGTTAGAAGTGGCAAGATTAGAAATATGTGGAATGAGGAAGAGTGAAGAGTCCAGGATAAGAGAGACTATAAACCTGAGTGACTAGAACGATGATGGTGACCATAATAGAAATGAGGAGAGTTAGAAAAAGGATGTCATGGGAAAGAAGCAGAATTTCATTTTGGACACACTATGAGACATTCCATTTGGAATATCCAGTGGACATTTAGCAGTGTGTACTATACGTTGACTTTTACCTGACACTTTCCAATGCCAAGATTGCTTTCTTTCTACCTCCTCTTGGCTCTCATCTTCTGAAAGAGGCCTTTTTGGGTCCTCCCTCTCTTAAGATTTCCTCCCATTTACCCTGTATATATCCTATACATAATTATACTCCATTGAAACGTGAACTTCTTGAAACAAGGCGTGTGTTTTTGCCTTTCTTTTGTGCCTTAGGCACTTGGCACAGTGTCTGGCAACACCGTAAGCACTTAATAGATGCTTGGTGATTCTCTCCTCCACTTTTTTTTTTTTTAAACCCTTGCCTTCCGTCTGGGAGTCAATACTGTGTATTGTCTCCAAGGCAGAAGAGTAGTAAGGGTAGGCAAATGGGGGTCAAGTAACTTGCCCAGGGTCACACAGCTGGGAAGTGTCTGAGGCCAGATTTGAACCTGGGACCTCTCGTCTCTAGGCCTGGCTCTCAATACACTGAGCTACCCAGCTGCCCCCTTTCTCCTCTACTTTTATTGAAAATATCCTGTGATACTCTGCAGCTGAGCTTTCATTCTGGAGGAGATGACAGTAAGTCAAGGCATTCATTGTTTGTTGATGTCCTCTAATAAATACTTTACGAGTTTTATCTGAGAGGCAAAATTTGTCTTCTGATAGGAACAGTGTCTGCTTCCCAGGGTGATTCATTAAGGGGAACAGGAGCATCAGACTGACACGTTGGCTGCTAAAGTGATGCTCTGGTTAGGTCTCTTAGATTATGACACAGTTCTTCATAATTCTTTGATGTCATAGATGGTCTTGAGAGTTCTTATATCATTTTGCAAAGTATCACTAACCTCAAAGTAATCAAGTTTATGCTTTTTTCTCCATTTTGGAGTAGAGTAAAAAAATCACATATGCTTTATGACAAGGGTTTATTTTTTGCTTTGGGGTGTTTTTTTTTTTGACATTTATTGATAATCTGATATCTTTTCCACAAAAAGAAAAAGGGTAAGACTTTAGCTCCTTGATGGCAGGGACCTTCCTTTCTACTTCTTATACTCACTCAGATAATTTTTAATAAACAAGCTCCTTCGTTTTTTTCTATGTTAGAAAAGCTTTAAATATGGACCTAGAAAACACACCAAGTTTGTTAACCAACTTGACTAGATATTGCAAAGTCTATCATAGGATCATAAGTTTATTACTAAAAGGGGGTGGAGTACAACCTATTCGTTTTACAGATAATGTAACTCTGGCCCAGGGTTGTTAAGCAACTCTGGCCATAGCTAGTAAATGTCTAAAGTAGGATTTGAACATATATCGCAGAGCTTCCATTCAGTTATGAATTGGCAATCCATGAAACAAAGAAACATAACAAAATGGAGCACAGTCTGGTTTTCTTCCTCTTCTGCAGTGCTAGTGTCATACTGACAGAAAAAGGGGCAGATGATCCTAAGAATCACTGTTTTTAGATGATTTATAAACTTCATCGTATACAAATATATATAACTTTTGGCATATTAAATGTTAGATCTTTATCTAGTGACTAGTGAATAAAGAAACTGCTAAAGATCTGAATAAAATGTTTTAAAATTTCTCAATAAAAACACAACCAGTAAAAAGAAGGAAATAGTAGCTAAGTAGAAAAATTGGCTTATAAGTAAGCCTGGAACAAGCCAAAACCAGGAACTCATAAAGCGAGTTTTCATATATCCAGAGGCAACTAGAAATATTATTTCATTTGATATTTGGTCATCTTATAGCAGTATTAATAATAATTATTTACAAAATCACCACCCTGAAAATAATTGTAGTTTATGTACCTGTATTGATTACTGAGGATGAACAGGTAAAGAAATCCTGCAGAGAACTTAACAAGATTCTCCCAAATTAAATTATACACTCTGATTTTTAGCAACTTCATTGTAAAGATAGGAAAAAGTATGAAGTTAATGGGAAAGTGTGGTTCAGGAATATGGAATGAGAGAAGGCAAAGACTTGTAGACTACCCAGAAGTCCCACATCATTATATCAAAATTTTATTTGAAAAAAGGATCCATAAGTATTAGACATGATACTCACCAAATAAAATCTTGCACAAAAATAGGTATTTTAATGGACAGGAAAAGACTAGTTATTGATGAGAAAGTTAGCAGCTATCTCTGTATAGTGAGAACACCAACTTATCAGAATAAAAATTAGGATAACTAAAAAGCAGTAAAAAAAAAACAGCGATGATTGGGAAATGATGCAGCATATAATTTTAAAAATTAAATTCTTTAAAGAAGTAATTGACAATGGAAACTGGGCAATACAAGTGACAGTGACATTGATCATAATAATTTTGTACAGTATTTTTATATAAATCTGTTGGCAAAACTAAATCACCAAAGATCCCAGAAAGTGCCTCTGTCGGCAAACTTCTGACTTCCTCACCATAAACAGATGGCAACCAAAGGCTTAGTTTAGAACATAAACTTATTTGTAAAACCTTTAAAAGAAAGATATGAATGCATATGGAAAATATTGTCTTATGAAACAGAGAGAAGCAGTGTAGGGTGAAACCAATTTAAAGAAAACTTGTCAAGAGAGTTTATGAAGCAAGGTCATTCCAAGGGTATTGAAGAACAAAAAGAGAACAAAATGGAAGAAAAATGGGAAATATAGACAAAGACTACATAAATTATTTTCAACACCAAGGAAAATGGAACTATCACATTTTGATTTTTAATAGCACACTCCTAGATATGCTTATAGAGGAGATGGAAATGGTACTAAAGGCAATAGGAATAGGAAAAGATTATTTTAATCATAAACATATACTATAGAGAACATCCATTCTGGAAAACAGTTTTAAGAGAAATATGCCAAGTTTCTAAAGATATACAAAAAGCATAGAAAAAAATCTTGGACCTTCTTAATACCAAAAAAAGAGCAATTGAGTAAATAAAATCTACTGAACTATATGCTTACTTTTATCCCACAGAAAATCTTTAGAAAAGTTCTCTATATATGAATTGAAGTTATCCTTGATGAAGGTTTTAATAGACAGTAAGTAAAAATTTTTAAACCCTTACCTGTTATCTTAGAATTAATACTGTGTATTGGTTCCAAGTCAGAATAACAGTAAGGGCAAGGCAGTGGGAGTTAAATGAATTGCCTAGGGTCCTACAGCTGGAAAGTGTCTGAGTCCAGATTTGAACCCAGAACCTCCTCACTTATAAAAATAATAAGTGACTAAAATAATACAGCAATGGATTATGGATTATTATTACTGATTTCAAAACTCTGCTTATTGTGCTTGCAAAGTATCTTCAATTTATATCAGTGTAGTGAAGCTCATAAGTGAACTTCCCTTTAGGTCCAGGTGCAAGGACGCTAAAGAGACTCTTGTTATAGAAAAAAAAAACTATTGAAAATATGTAAGGATAAAAAAGATTTATAATTCTAAGGGATTCTAACTCACCCAAATAAAACTCCCTGGTTCCGCAAAGAACTGCTTCTCCTGTGTCCACAGGCTACACTGATCCTTCCTGATCTGACTAACCCAAATTTTTACTATTCTAAATAAACCAACACTAATATCCTTATAATTCTTAACTTCACCTCCAAGTTATAAAAATAACAAAGGCTAGCTGGCTGAGTCTCAGCAAGAACCAAGTTTGGACTCTGAGCCTTAACAGACTCAGAGTCCAAACCAAAGACCAGGGTTTTCTTTGGTCTTCTCAGAGTTAAAACAATCTATAAAACAGTAATAGATAGTCAATAGTGTTTACCAAGTTGGAAAAAGAAAACACTAAGCTCCTTCAGGTCTTTCCCTCCTTTCCTTCTACCTCTGACAGTGAAAGAGAGAGGCAAAGATGTTAACTCCTCCAAGCCCTCAGAAAGAGTCTCTATGAGTGACTCTGCCAACTGCCAGAGTCCAACTGCCACTCCCAGAGAGGGTAACTGTCACAGAAAAAAAAAGTTAAACTCTCAGCATTTGAAATTGACACTCTGTCTCATATCTGTTTCAAACTCCAATTCATTCTCAAGCCAGCTTCTCTACTTCTTATCTCCAAACTAAGTTAACAAGACCTAATTTCTGATATCATCCTTATACACTAGACCTGATCCTCTATCAATTGAGTCACCTCTTAGTAAGCAAATTTTTGGTAGTGATGTTCAGCAATGGACTCCATCTTTACCACCTTTCTCTTGACTAAAAAATATAAAGGGTATTAGATGAATGAATGAAAGAAAAGGCATTTATATTAAGCACTTACTATATGCAAAAGATTGTGCTAAATGCTGGAGATAGAATAGACAAGAAAGGCAGTTCTTGTTCTCAATCTACTCAACATTCAGATGGGGAAGACAGTAGAAATAGGTCTCAGCAGCAAATCAGATGGGAAAAGGCTCCATGATCCTTACAGTACACTTCAGAAAAACCACTTTGGGGATTATGCAAGGGATAGTTTGTAATGGGAAGATATTTTAAAGCAAGGAGACCAAATTACAGTGATTCAAATGAAAAGGGATGATATCCCAAATCTGATTTACTATGTTGGGTAAATGAGTCAGTTGAGGATGACAGCAGGGTTGTGAACCTGAGTAATAAGGATGGCCCTTGACAATAAAGGAAGTTGGGGAAAGAGTTGAGTTTGGGGGCAAAGATAATGAGTTTTAATATGTTTTAATGTATTGCATTTGAGATGCCTATGGGACATACAATTTGAAATATCCAATAGACAATTGGTGATATGGGACCAGCTCACATATGAGAATAGGACTGTATATATAGATCTGGGCATCACCTGTATAAGGCTAATCATTGATCCTATGTGAGCTAATTAGGTCACCAACTGAGAGTCTAGTGAGAAGAGAGCCTACAGTTAGTAAACATGACATGGATGATGATCCAACAAAGGAGACAGAGAAGGTGCAGCCTGACAGGCAGGAGGAAAGTCAGGGGAGAAGAGTGTCATAAAAACTAGAGAGGAAAAAGTGGTCAATAGTGTCAAATGCCATAGAGAAGAATGAGGATTGAAAAGAGGCTGTTAGATCTAGGACTATTCCGAAGGACTTATGACAAAGATTGCTATTAACCTCAGTGAAAAGAACTGTTGGAGTTGGAATTCAGATCAAAGCATACTATATTTCACTTTAGTTTATTTGTGTTTTTATTGGGGGTTTTGATTTTATGTGAGTATTTTCTTCTTTTTTTTTTTATTTTAAACCCTTAAATTCTGTGCATTGACTTATAGGTGGAAGAGTGGTAAGGGGTAGGCAATGGGGGTCAAGTGACTTGCCCAGGGTCACACAGCTGGGAAGTGTCTGAGGCCGGATTTGAACCTAGGACCTCCTGTCTCCAGGCCTGGCTCTCAATCCACTGAGCTACCCAGCTTCCCCTGAGTATTTTCTTTTAATAATGACTGATATGGAAGTAAGTTTTTCTTTATAATACATGTATAGTCTAGACCAAATTGCTTACCATCTCTGGGAGGAGAGAAGAAAGGAAGACAATTTGTATTTTATAATTTCAGAAAACATGTTGAAAATTGCTATGCCATGTAATTGGGAAAATTATATATGTATATATGTGTGTGTATGTATATATATATATACACACACATATATATATATAATCATAGCTTTGGAGAGAAGTTTCAAAGTTGAGTGATGAAATGGGAAGCTTGATTGCAGTGGGTTTGTTTAAATGAGTATGGAAAAATTCCTTCAAAATAATGAAGGCTATAAGTGTAGAGCTTTTTCAAGGACTTTGAGAAGGGGAGGAAACATATAGAACAATGACAAATATCTTGGTGAAATATGGAGTTTCTTTGGATTGTGAGGTCATCTTCTTTTACAAGTAACATCAAGCCCTAGGACATCTCAGAGCCTCTATGAGTTTGACAAGGAAAAACCAACTGAGTTGTCCAGGTTGTGATATTCATTTGTATAATCAACCTCATGGTTGTCAATATGTTAACGATATACCAAGGCAGCCAGGACAGTTAGACAGGACAGGTACCAGGATTGATCAGGAAGATAACAACGCAGATTTCCTTTAGGAAACTGTAAAGCTCTTTTAATAACTCCAAATTTCCTTCATAAACAAAGGTTTAAATTTTTAATACCGGCTTTCTGTTAATGTTGCTATATGAAAGCAAGACAAAAATACAACAGTCTCTGAAAAATTCTAAATGAATAGAGAGGCCAATGCAAAAGCAGTCAGTAAATGTGGGCAGGCTATAAAATGTGACCAGTAGACTAAAAAAGTGACTAAAGATGTTTCACTACTGGGATATACCCTAAAGAAGTTAGAGATTAAAAGAAAGGTCTATAGATAACAAAATGTGAATAGCAACAGTTTTGTAATAGCAAAGAGCTAGAAACAAAGTAGATGCCAAAGTAGATGTTAGGGAATTATTTAACTAAATGTAGTACATGCATGTTATAGAATATTATTATGCTACAAGAAACAATGTATTTAATGAATACAAAGAAGCATGAGAAGAATTACAAAGCAAATGTTCTGACTTGTAAAGGAAATGTACTAAAAAAATTATTGTCTGAAAACTTTAAAAAAAAAAAGATTTGTTTCTCTCATGGTTCTCTGCAAAACTAGAGTATTACAAATGAAAATCCTTGTGTTATTAGAATCTGTTACCCTAGAAACTACAATTCCCAGCACCCCATTCTCCTCATGTTCCATGCTGATGTGGGGAGGATATAAATTTAGTGTAGCCCCGTCTCTCACTCTCTTCTCTTCCTGTCACAGTTTTGGTAGAGCGGGCTTTTTAAACAGGCATGGAGATCTTAGTCACATGGTCTTAATTTTGCTAAATAATTAGTTTTTTTTTTACTTCTATTTCCTTTTTATTCATTTTACTTAAAGTGATTATTAATAAACTTCATAAAAATTAGTGCTTGGAGTATTGGACCTAAATTTAAATCCTAAATTTGGATAGAGAATCTCTGGTGGATCCATGCAAATGCATGGAAATCCCCGAGTATATCTAAGATGAAATGCCTACGGAGTAACACTTCCTCTGAGCTATCCTTACAACTCACACCTGCAGGTTGACTTCCTTGAGGGGAGTGGGAGTACAGATAATTACCATAAGGTTCTCTATGTATCTGTGATTCTAAAACTACAGCTGGGTGGCACAGGGGATAGAAAGCCAAGCCTGGAGATGGGAGGTCCTGGTTCAAATCTGGCCTTAAACACTTTCTAACTATGTGACCCTGGGCAAGTCACTTAGTCCCTATTATTGCTCTTCTGCTTTAGAACCAATACACAGTTATAACAAAATATACCCCCCTCCAAAAAACCTGGGGTACATCTTTCTACAACTACACACAATGTTGGTGAGAAGAATTGGCACATGTAGATTACTCTAGTAGAAGCCCAAGCAACTCAGATAGTCCTGTACTGCAGGATCCTAATTTCCTTCACTTATGATGTTCTCAAGCTACTCTCGGCTTACACATCTGGGTTTCTATTTCTTTCTCTACCTCTCTCAGCTCTTGCAGTTTCTCCTGAATTTTTTACTCTAGGCACTGTTTTGCTTTAAAAGATCACCAGGGGCATGGTTAAACCTTTAGGTAGTAAAGGCTAGGTGCCCTTTAATTCCATCAGATTTGATCAAAAAACTTCTTCACAGCTGGCAAAAAATATTGACTTCTTTGAAGGTCTAAACACCTCCCTTTCTTGATTATTTTCCCTTTATATGCTGTCATTTCATCCAGTGGGTATCAAGACAGAACTCTTTGGAATATTTTTCATGAAATCAGCACAATGAATATTTTGTGATTCCTGATTTTTAAGGCCAAAATGCCTTTCACCAAATCTTTTGGTTTGATGAAACTCTTAGTGTTTCACAAATACAGATGACACTAATTTGGGTTGAATTTTCTATGCCTCAACACGGTATTGGCTGCTGAATTTTTATTAGTAAAACTGTTACATTTCTTCACTAAAATATAAGATGAAAAATGTGTGAGATTCATGTTGAATTTCCACAAAGACTTTGCATTTGAGTGTAGTTTCAAGATGTTTTGAAGTTTTCTACTGCCATCTGCTGGTAACAGTGACTTAAAGATAAGCTAGGACTTCTGAATGTCTTCTGCTATTTCAGTACTTCAAACAATTTCATTAGTTCATTAAAAAAAAAAAAACTTTTAAAAATTCCTCCTTTCCTGAAGAGGGAAGGCTGAATCTTTAATGTAGTCTATATAGCATTAAGTATATGGTATATATAATATAACATATAATATATAGCATATAAGTATATGGTAAGCATATCTGAAAAGGGGATTTGGATTTTCAGATATATTCTTATCTATTTCAGATATATTCTTACCTAACTTTTTACTTTTCAAATTAATTTTTTTCTCTTTTTCTATCCCTTGTTCTCAATGAATGGGCAACAGTGAGGAAAACACAACTTTAATGATTTGGTTATAATAATGGAATGCTTACCATATTTTTGTTAGATTTCAGTTACCTAGACATTTGTTAAGAGTCTCCTTACTCTCTGCCAGAAGCAGAGTGGCTGATCATTTCTTGACTTATCTTAATGATAATTTCATCCTTTGAAAGAAGAACCAGCAAGGGGAAAATTCTGATTCTCAATAAGAGAAAGGAATTTGTTGCTGTGATAGAAGTTATGGGAACCCTAGTGGGGAAGTGACCACTTTCTTAGAGCTTGTTATAGGAAAGGAGAGAAAATTTTGATGTAGTCTGGCATGCACTGTGGATTTCAGAGAGTTCAGGGGGAAAGGCAAGCAGGATTCCATAGAGTAAAATGCTTAAGAAGAAGTTAAACTCAGGAGAATGGGAGATTTTCAAGAATGAAATTCCAAACAACACAAAGGGTTCCCATCAATGAGGTGGGAAAATGGGATTTGTCTGAAGAGATCTATGTGGACACAGGAAATGTGACCACATACTCTGAATTTTGTTCTTAAAAAGGAATGTACCGAGGCAACAGAAGTAAATTTAAGACTATGACATGGTCCTATAAAACTATTGGTAGGAATGCTAAAATTTGGAATGAGCAGAGGCTGGTGAGGGACCCTATGAAGAGCTAAAAGAGTTAGTTTTGTTTTATTTTGAAGTAGTATTGGGAGAGAAAGTACAATCTAGTAGATAAAAAGGAAGTTTCCAAGCAAAGGCTGTTGGATGGCCACTGGTTTGATATGTGATAATAAGGATTTCTTTTGTGTGTGGATTATCAAATCCCATGAAATCTATCAGCTTTTGTCAAAAACAGCACACCATTTTCACTAATCAAACCTTTTCCTCTATTCTTTCATTTCTTAGCCTAATGGATCGGGAAGTGGCATTGCTAGCTGAAATGGACAAAGTAAAAGCTGAAGCAAGTAAGTAATTTTTCATTAAAACTTTCCAAAACTTAATACTGATATGTAGAAGTTACATACTTAGTGTACAAAAGCTAAGTAAAATTTCACATTGAGGTTTTATATACGTTAGTAGATTTTTAATCTCTCATTGGAGAAGGATGCTCCTTCCAAAAGTGTAAGTTACTAACTATCCACGTCTCAACCCAGACAGCTCATATCCATGCTCTCCCATAAATCCTTAACAGGGAGAGGGAGTTACTTAGGATCTGCCCTGCATTTGACCTTTCTTTCATGTTTTCTCCCCCAATTTGAGTATAAGCTCCTTGGGAACAAGGACCATCTTGCTTTTTCTATTTGCATTTCCAACATAGTACTTGGTACATAGGAAGTAATTAGTAAGTACTTTTTCTTTTTCCCATTCACCTAGCTTGCTAATTGTCTTCCTGTAGATCACTTATCATTACATGAGTACCAGTCAAACACACAGGCTATATCTCCTTTATAAAATTCACTCTTGGATATTAAGTGCAATTCCTTTAAATTTAGCTCTAAGCAAAATTTAGGAGGAAATTTTAGTCTATATTCATATTTATTTATTGTCAGTTTTGAAAACAAAGAATTAAAACCTCTGCCATCAAAGGCCCTTCAGAAGGGCTAGTAGAGACATTGGACCCTTTGTTACCAGTGTTTCAGTTTCAATGCGTGCTAAGCTTTTGATTATTGTATATTATATTGCAAAGAATCAAATTTATTTTTTTAATTGAAAAATTTGTTAATTAATTGATTTAGAGTATTTTTCCATGGTTACATGATTCATGTTCTTTCCCTTCCCTCTTCCCAACCTCCTCCCATAGCCAACTAGTAATTCCACTGGGTTTTACATATGTCATTGATCAAGACCTATTTCCATATTATTAATATTTGCATTAGGGTGATCCCCAATCATGTCCCCATCGATCTATGTGCTCAATCAGTTGTTTTTCTTCTGTGTTTCTATTCCCACAGTTCTTTTTCTGGATGTGGAGAGCATCTTTCTCATAAGTCCCTCAGAATTGTCCTGGATCATTGCTTTGCTGCTAGGAGAGAAGTCCATTACATTGGATTGTAACACAGTGTATCAGTCTCTGTGTACAATGTTCTCCTGGTTCTGCTCCTTTCACTCTGCATCAAATCCTGGAGGTTGTTCCAGTTCACATGGAATTCCTCCAGTTCATTATTCCTTTGAGCACAATAGTATTCTATCACCAACAGATACCACAATTTGTTCAGCCATTCCCCAATCAAAGAGTATCCCCTCATTTTCCAATTTTTTTGCCACCACAAAGAGCGCAGCTATAAATATTTTTGTACAATTTGTCTTTTTCCTTATTATCTCTTTGGGGTATAAACCCAGCAGTGGTATGGCTGGATCAAAAGGCAGACAGTCTTTTAGCACCCTTTGGGCATAGTTTCAAATTGCCATCCAGAATGGTTGGATCAATTCACAACTCCACCAGCAATGCATCAATGTCCCAATTTGGCCACATCCCCACCAACATTTATTATTTTCCTTTGATGTCATTTTAGCCAGTCTGCTAGATGTGAGATGGTACCTCAGAGTTGTTTTAAAAGAATCAAATTCTAGGGTTCGACCTCCTATCAAACTAACTTTTTTTTCCTCTTCAGTGGAAATATTGCTCAGCCGACAAAAGAAAGCTGAAATGCTCAAGAAGATGACTGATGTGGCTGTTCGAATGTCAGAGGAACAGTTGGTAGAGCTTAGAGCTGACATCAAGGTAAAGAGGCTACTTCTCCTTTTTACCCATCTCTTAAGTTTCTTTAATTTGTTAGTAATAATTATAGTAGTTAGCATTTTTATAGTGCTTTAAGGTTTGCAAAGCCTCATATATATTAACTCATTTGATCCTCATGACTCTGTGAGGTAAATACTATGTATAATCCCGATTTTATAGATTTTGTAGAAACTAAGGCTGAAAAATGAAAATGACTTGCCCAGGATCACACACATAGCAAATATAAGGCAGGATTTAAACTATTATCTTCTTGGTTATGTGTTCTAACATTCTATCCTAGCTTCCTCAAATAGTTTATGCAAAAATATGTGATGTATTTTGTGTAGTTCCAATTTAATGGGAAAAACTAATATTGAAAAAAAAAAGTCTGATTGTATATCTTGTTAACTAATTTGTTTATAAAGATCACAAGTTCTATGTTCAGGGTTCTTCCTTTCTTATTTCCTTCTTAGAACAGTGCTTCTCAAATCTAGGTATAAAAGATTAAAAAAGTTGTGTGAAGGTTCCTGGTTCATTGTGCAGGCAAGCTCTCTAAATAACTCTAGCAATAATAACAACCAATTGTGGAACATAGAAATAGTATGAATCGACCTTTTTCCTGTGCTCTCTCCCAACCCTTTAGATTTATTGAAATATTCAAAAGGAAGATTATTGCTTTGGAGACTTTGGAACAACGTCTGTAAATTAAAAATACAAAATGGTAGTCTGGGGATGGATATTATCTCTCAGGAAATTAGTGCTATAGTTTGACTACTGCTGCCCATTCCCACTTCTGACTGAAATGAACTTAATTTTGCCCCTTTTCCTATGTAACTAAAACCACAGTGCAAATTTTGCAAAAATTCTCCCACTCATTTGTACATGTCAGCTCCATTCAGTTCTTTGGGAGAAGATGGAAACCCCCTTGGAATTGAATAGAGATATCTGGCTTTGGTAAGGCTTCATCTGTTTTTCCTCCTACATAGCTGAAAAGCTTCTGGAAATATTTCTGCAGACTCACTAAGGATCTTTTTCTCTCCAAATTTTTAGTGTGCTGAAATAGGTGCTGTGCAATTAAGGATTTTAGAACTTTAAGTTGAGCTCACTTTATTTTTATTACTCCTGCTAAATCATTTGCCCAACTGAGTACTAGGATTTGTTTTATAATTATAAGAATGATAAATCAGCCTAGTTTCAAGGTACCTCTTGGAAATAATGTTACCTCTTAATTAAGTCTGATATGCACCATCATGAGAAATGTGGAGATTGTCTCCATTAACTGATTTGATTTTCCTCTTGGTCAAAATATAAACTCCTTTGGACTTTTAGAGCCTTTTGTTGTTTGGCCCAACCTATCTTTCCAGTCTTAAGTAATATAGTATCATTAATATTAAGTAATTAAGCTATTAAGTAATATCTTCTCATTCTCTCAGTCCAGCCAAATTGGCCTTCTTTCTGTTTCTTCCATGTGTTACCTTATATCCCATCTCTGTGCAGTAGCCATACTTAGAATGGAATCCCTCTGCTTCTCTGCCTCACTTTCTTCAAGGTATCATTTTAAACTGATTTTCTACCTTTTCTGATCCCTGCCCCATCCCAACAACCTCTAGTTCCTTCCCTCTCTTATCATTTTGTGTATATTTAATATTTATTGTATACATATTATTTTTATTGTTCAGTCACCAAAAATTACCTTCTCTTTCTCCAGTGTTTCCCCCTCCCACTTGAGAACAAAAGAAAAGTAAAATCCAGTTGTGAATGTTTATAGTTGAGCAGAACAGATTTCTGCATTGGCCATATCCAAAAAAAAAGTCTTCGCTCTCCAAGTCCTTCACCTCCCTTATCAAGCAGTAGGAAACATGTTTCATCATTAGTCCTCTGGAATCTGGAATGCACGGTTGGTCATTACATATATCAGTCCCTAATTCTTTCATAGTAGTTCATTTTTACCATATTATGGTCACTGTATAAATTGCTTTCTTGGTTCTGTTCACTTCACCCTACATCTCTTTATATAAGTCTTCAGATTTCTCTGAAACTTTCACCTTCATCATTTTCTTACAGCACAATAGGAATTCCATTAGATTCTCATTCTTTGCCACTTCAAAAAGAGCTGTAAATATTTTTGTGTGTCCTTAGAGTTTGTTTTGCTTTAGGACCTTGCCTCCCTTAATCTATCTTCCCTCTCATTCCTTCTTCTCTCTTTTTTGCCTGTGTCTCTTATTTCCCTGTTGAGTGAAATGAATTTCTGTACCCAGCTATGTCTGAATATTTTACTCTTTAAAATTTTTTTTAAATTTATTTTAAAAATATTTTTCCATGATTCATGTTCTCTCCCTCCCTTCTGCCCTCCCCCTTCCTGGAGCTGACAAGCAATTCCTCTGGAATGAACATGTATTATCACTTAAAACCTGTTTCTATATTATTCATTTTTGTAATAATCTTTTAAAACCTAAATCCCAAATCATATATCCATATACCCATACAATTCAAATGATAAATCACATGTTTTCCTTCTGGGTTTCTACTTCCACACAGTTCTTTCTCTGGATGTGGATAGTATCCTTTCTCATAAGTCCCTCGGGATTGTCCTGGATCACTGCATTGCTGTTAGTAGCAAAGTCTATCATATTTGATCATCCCATGATATTTCAGTTACTATGTATAGTCATACTCTCCTCGTTCTGCTTATTTCACTCCACATCAGTTCATAGAGATCTTTCCAGTTCATATAGAAATCGAGCATTCCTTATAGCACAGTAGTATTTCATCATCATCATATACCACAATTCAGCCATTCCCCAATCGAGGGATAACTCCTCATTTTCCAACTTTTTTGCCACCACAAAAAGCACTGCTATATTTTTGTACAGGCAGATCCTTTCCCATTTTTTTTTTATCTCTTTGGGATACAAACCCAGTAGTGGTAGTGCTGGATCAAAAGGCATGCATTGTTTTGGGCATAATTCCAAATTGCCTTCCAGAATGGTTGAATCAATTCACAACTCCACCAGCAATGCTATTTTGCTCTTTTTGACTAGTTCAGGTAATAATGAGGTTCAAATAACAGTCACTCCCCCAACTCTGAATAGATTTCTACCTATGCACCCTGATTTTGTGAGACAATTTTCCCTAACCTTCCTTTCCCTTCTCCCACCCTTCACTCCCAGTGTATTCCTCTTCTCCAAGACTTAACAGAACCATTCCCTGGCATGTTTAATTAGACTGCTTCTATGTCCACTGAAAAGGATTGGGTTCAGAGGGCGTACATGAATCATCTTCCCTTATTAGAATTTAAACAATTTATCCCTTATGATTATTTATTTGAATTGACCTTTTTTAGTTTCTCATAACTTCCTGTGCCTGAACTTTGTATTTTCTACATAGTTCAGGTCTTTATTTATTAAAGGTTCATTCCCCCCCCCATAGGATTATACAGTGTAGGAGTAAAAATGAATAAAATACTCCAGATAATTTTAAATTAAAGGATTTAATAACAAAAAGAAGAGGGAAAGGGATTCCTTCAGTTAAGTGAGAAGAGTACAGAGCCAGAGACCCACACCTGCCACATTTTAACCAAAGCAAAGCTCAAGCTTCCAAAAAAGAGCCCCGCAGCGTGAGTCTCAAGCCAAATTTATCTCAATGAGGACGTACTTAAAAGGATGCTGGGAATTTAGCTCAGGTGTGGCAGATTTTCCACCTGCACAGTAGCTTTGCTGGGTAAATTATTCTTGGCTATAACTTCTATATCCTTTGTCTTCTGCTCCTTCATAAATCTTGTGTCTCCTCAGTATTTGAATTTCTTCTTTCTGGTGACTGCTTACAGCATTTTTTCTTTGACCTGGCATCTCCAGATTTTGGCTTCAGTGTTCCCGGGAGTTTAATTTTGAGGTTTTTTTCAGGAGTGATTGGTTGACTCTTTCTATTTCTACTTTGCCTTCTGGTTCAAGAGATCTGTAGTGTTTTCTTTTAATATTTCTTAAAATCTGTTGTCTTGGTTCTTTTTTATTGTTCTGATGTTCAATGGTTCTTTCATTTTTCCTCTTCTCTTTCCAGTTTAGTTGTCTTTCCCTTGCAGTTTTCCCACTCTGTTTTCCTCGTCTTTTGACTTTATTTTAATATTTTTTGTTGCTCATGGAGTCATTGATTTCTGGTGAATTCAGTTTAGTTTTCAGTGCTTGGGCAAAATTTTATATATCTTGTGCCAAACTAATTTCCTTTCCAATTCTTTCATAACTCGTTTCTTTTCAGTTTTTTCTTTTAATGCTTTCATTTAATTTGTTAAAACATTTTTAACCTTTAAGCTTTTGTCTCATCTCTTCTAGAAATTCTATTTGAATTTGTACACAATCTGTATTTTTTCTTTGAGGGTTTCTTTTTGATGTTTTAGAGTCATTGTCATCTTCTAGATTTGTGTATTGAGCTTCCCTGTCACAACAACAGCTTTTTGTAGTGAGATTCTTTTTTTATTTACTGTTTATTCTACTTCCTGGCTTTGGACTTGATGTTGGTTCTGAGCTATATGAATTTCTGGAGGGGAAAACTGGGGTTGCTGATTTCTTGGGATATTGAGAGTTGTATTATTCTAGTTTCAGGAATAGCTCAGGCTTAGGTTCTATCTGCAATCTTTCAAAATGGTCTGATCAAGGGCAAAGTTTGATCACTACTCCCTTGATCTAATCTCTGTAAATTCCTGACCTAAGTTTGGGTTGTATATCTTGTCTCTCCCAAAGGGAAGTAAGCTCTTTGAGAGCAAGGATTGTTTCATGGCTTTGTATGCCTAATGTCTGTCATAGTGCCTAACAGTAAATATCAGCAGGAGATGTTTAATAAATGCTTATTGATTGGTTTAATTAGCCCGTCATATTGCCAGGTTTAAGGCTCCGTCACAAAAAGAGCTGTCACAGCATGTCCTGAAGCTTCAAGGATTTGAGGCATTTCTTTGCTGAAAGCTAAGCCTGACATGTCAATAGCCATTTGTCCAACCCTTTATGATACCAGTCTGCTTCTAGGCTTCACCCAGGTTGGAAGTAGCCCTACAGATGAAAATCTGTGCCATTCATGAGAGTGTGGATGAGTATAGCATTTTAGAAGCCTCCGTCACTGTGCAGGTTGGTTAGGCATGTTGTTACCTGCATCTTTGGTAAGGAAAGAGAAGAACAATAATATCTTTCACAAGTTGGTCCTTTCCAATTATGTCTTCTGTTTGGGATATTGTGTTTTTTTCCTGCATCCTTTTTGAGCTTATTCATCATTTAAGACTGGGTCTTAAATTTTACATCTAAGATTGCCAGAAGGCTAGTTTGGTTTTGATTTAGGGACTGTCTTGAGAGGTTGTCTTTAGTCTCATCATAGTGGCAGACAACCTAAAACAATATTTTGAACTAGGATATCAAAGCTTACTTCTCAGAATCATTGAATTTCTATAGGGCTATGGCTGGACCAAAGGAATAATTTTCTGAGAGGATTAAATAACTTGTAGCAAAATTTGTACTAGTTTACAAAGTGACTCTTTTGAACAAATAATTTACCTTCTCAAAAAAATCAAGGCTTTGTGAACCATGGTTTGTAGAGAGTAAAAGTGAGACCTAATTTGATAAAGTATTCCAAATAACCCCCTAATGGGACTGTTTCTTATGGCTAATTGCTTGCCTGCTTCTCAGTTTATTTTGCTACCTGTGTTTCCCATGGCTGCCTTGTTGCAACTGAAATTCAACAAAGGTAGACTGAGGTATGTTCTCTCCCAAGAAAGACAATAGTTTATTAACAAAGTGAGAATCTATTAGTAAAGGGGTCTAATGGGCTACTTCAGTTTCTAGCCAAAAGACAAAGAATTGAAGTTGCAATTCACTTTTATAAGCATGGGAACAAAAGAACAGAACAGAATTGGTGAGAAAATGATACAATTGGTTTATAGGCTTGGCAGCATCATGGAGGTAAGGACAACATGATTGGTTATAATAAGGAAAATGGGCACATACACATGGAATCAGGTCTACCCTTCTCTTGTCTTAGAGAAATGCTTTGTGGATTTAGGGGAGCCAGCTGTATCCTGAGGCTGTTTGTAAGTGGACTAGGGAGTTAACTTTTTTATTGGTTCCTTGGAATGAGATATAAGACAAGGATAAACAGAGATGGTTCCTGGTTGGCTTGTGCGGTTTCAAAAATAACACACAGAGGTCATGGAGTTTCTCAGGAGCTGAAGTTATGAAGGATAACAAGCTTCCTTGGCACAAAGTGATCTGCAAGAAGTGCTAGGGTAACAGTTGCCTTAGAATTAGAGTGTTTTATGAAAGTATTGAATTTCTGGACTTTAGTTCAGAGTTTTTCTTTAATTAACAGAGAATAAACTGTGGTATCTAACTTGTGAAAGACTGAACTTTTGCATTCATAGCTTCACTTAGTGACAAAGAAGAGGCTTTCATACGTAAAATCAGATCAAACTTATAACACAAAATCATTTACAGAGTAAAATCAAATAGAAAATACATAATCAATATATGATTTTGATACCCTACATAAAGTAGAAAAATAGGAGGATGTGGCCTGTAGTGGAAAGGCAGTCTTAGAACTCATCTTTTTTTCTTTCCCTTTTTGTTATGATCATATTGAGAATTTCTGACCATCATATATAGTATTTAGTTCCATACAACCCCCACCCCTATTGTTCTCTGCCCTCATTTTAAGCTATTACCGAAAAGTAGGCAAGAACTTAGTCCTTTTTTTTTTTTTTAACCCTTACTGTCCATGTTGGAATCAAATACTGTGTAAGGCAAAAGAGCAATAAGAGCTAGGTGAGGGGAGTGGCATGACTTGCCCAGGGTCACACAGCTGAGGTTAGGTTTGAACCCAGGACCTCCTGTCTCCAGGCCTGGCTCTCAATCCACTAGACCCCTCAAGAACTTAGTCTAAAGATTTTACAAAATGAATGAATTCAATTACTTCAGGACTCTGATAGTCATGAAACATACATTTTTGGACATGGTCATTATGGGATTTTGTTTTGCTTAACTATACATATTTGTTACAAAAGAATCGTTTTTCTTTTTTTCCCCCCTGAAATGGAAAGGAAGAGATAAGAGGAAGAAGGATATGAGGGGGTATTAGCAATAAAATTCTCTCCCCTCCATCCCACCCCCAAAGAAAAGCAAATAGAAGAAAAGCTAGAAGGAATCACAGATAAGCAGGGACTCTTTGAAGCTATACATTGAATCTAAGTATTTCGAAGAAGAGCAAGCTCCTCATAAGAGATTGGCATTTTCATATACAATCCTCACCTGTTCTACAGTGTATATGGAAATGCTATTTTTATGTGGTGTTTAAGTTCAAGATTAGAAAAATAAAAAGAAAAAAGGCTAATAAAATTATCTACTTATTTCTGCTAGAGATTACAAAGCAAAACAGAAAAATATATAGTAAACAAAATTTAATGATGCTTTATGTGACAATGTATAGGTTCCTTTTTAAATGTTTATCTCCTGAATATTTTCCTTTTCCTTCTTTTCAGCATTTTGTTAGTGAACGTAAATATGATGAGGATCTAGGACGGGTAGCCCGGTTCACATGTGATATTGACACGCTGAAGATGAGCATTGATTCATTTGGACAAGGTATTGGTGCTAATAGGACTTGGGGATTAGAAAAGGGCCCTCTGGTAGAAGGAGGGACAAGGCATGAAGGCCTGGCAATAAGGCACTGAAATCCTCTTCAATTAAATATCTTTATCTATAAAATGAAGCTATGAAGGTCAACCACAGCACAATGGAAAGAACTGGATTTTGATTCAGAGGAGCTGGGTTCAAATTCAGGCTCTGCCATTTATTTCTTCTGTGACTTTGAACCTGTTATTCAGTTCTTTGGACCTCAGTTTCCTCACCTACATCAAACTCTAAGGTTTAGAAAATGTTTTTAGTGCCTGATGCCTAGGTCTATAGTTATGACTCCTCAGATGTCTAATAAATTTTATTTTTCTCTAAGTCATTTGCTTCTATGTAAAGAATTCTATTTAATTAGAGATTCTTTTAGATTTTTTCTTAATAAGAATAATTAATAGCTAGCATTTGTATAATGCCAGACAAAACACTTTACAAATATCTCATTTGATCCTCACAACAATTGTACTCATTTTTTAGTTGCGGAAACAGACATATTAAGTCTCCTGGGACCACACAACTTAGTAAATGTCTGAGACCAGATATGAATCTAGCTCCAAACCCAATGTGCTACCAGCTAGGGCCACCTAATTATTCCTAAAGGTAAAATATTGGGGCACTATTGAAGGAAGAGACTGTAATCTAGACCTGGTCCCCAATACTGAGGAAACTGAATCCTTTCAGGAGTTCTGAAATGTGGTAAAGCTACACAATGTCTGACCCCTTGGGGAACAGAAACTGCCACACTGCAGGAAGAGGGGCAGACTGGGCCAGCTCAGAAAAACAGAGCCACTTAAAGGTCCCAATGCTGATCAGTAATGGGATTTGGCCTGCGATTGACACTGCACTTCCATCCTAGATAAGATAGGAAGAATCTTATTATTAGCCCAGTATCGGAGAAATTTTCAAACCATTGAATAAAACATTTATTTGAAAACTTCCCAGTAGTATGAGTTTATTTCTCTTTTACTTGGAACTTGTAGTCATTTTTGTAAAGAAGGAAAAACTTTGGGAAGATATATATGAATTGTGAAGATGATTTTTTCCCAGCTTTAACTCCTCTGTCTCGTTCCTCCTTTGTAAAATGGGGTAATTTATAATATTCCTTGAATAGGAAGTTTTAAAAAAACTTAACCATTTTTAACACTCATTTTCTAAAAAAATTTTGAGTTCCCGATTCTTTCCCTCTCTTCTGCCCCTTTGAGGGGCACGCAATGAAAAGGCAAGTAATATAATATCAATTATACATGTAAAGTCATGCAAAACACATTTCCATATTAGCCATGTTCTTTCATAAGAACTTGAGCAAATTTCCCCAAGTTCCTATTTCCTGGTTCAGTCAGGTCCTAGAACTTAAGAGCACAGTGGGAAGGGAAAAAGTATCTGCCAAAAATCAAAAGTCAGATAAGAGAGGGGGTGGGAGGAAAGATTAATACTATTCTCAAGTCTATTCTTTGGTCCCTGGAGCTCCTCCTCAGTATTATAATTATTATTTATTCTCCACAGAACAGTGGAATATGTTTGTCACAAGGCTTTCTTACCCATACTCCTAGACGGTGTATATAAGGAAGACAATTCAATTCTGAAAACAATTATTAAATACCTATTTGGGGAGGAGGCAAAGAAGAAATTCCCAAGGATTGAGGTTTTTTCTTTAATACCTCAAACTGTGTTTCATATAAAATGTCAGCAAGCAGGGTTTTTTCCCCCTTAAACTTCTTGTTGAGAAGAGGAGGAAGCGTCATCGTTTTTTGTCATTGAAATTGAGTTCTTATGTTTCCCTTTTAGTGTCCCATCCAAAGAACAGCTACTCGACCAGATCCCGGTGTAGCTCAGTCACATCCGTGTCGTTGAGCAGCCCTAGTGATGCAGCTGTTCTCTCTACTTCCACCTGTGCCTCTGCTCCTAGCCTTACAAATGCCAACAAGAAAAACCCACCAGCAGGAGAGATGCCTGCAGCCACAGTGAATCCCAGCAGCCGGTCCTACCAGCCTCAGAGAGAGGTAATTAGATGTTCCCCATTGAGTTTGGATGAAAAGCCATTGAATTAAAATGCCAACAGACTGATAACTCAAAACTGCCCAGTTTTCAACATGTGTTTAACTTGATTTCACTCCCTCCTCACACCATTTTGAACCCCTAAAGTCTCATGTAGTTACAAAGGGAGCATTTGGTATGTTCTCATCCACCAGCCAAGTATTGCTGCATTTTTCATTTTGGCAGTCAGCCTAGCTGTTGTGGGCTGAATTGCCCATTAATTACTCACAGTGGGAATTATGCACCGATCACAAAGTAGACAAGCACCACAAGTGGCAGGCCCACTAGAGAGCACTAAAAGGTACCTCACTTTAATCTTTCTTCTGAAAGTGGTAACTCCCTAGCAATAGACCACAGGACCAAGAGTGGGGAGCTGCTGCAGGGGAGCGGCCTGAAAGTTGAAATCAGACAGTCCTTAAGGGGAAAATTTTATCATTTAATTTAGAGGGAAAACATTTTAGAGATCAAAATAATTATTATTCTTGATAGTCTTGGCATCAAGGACAAGAATAACTACTGTACTGTAGGTTTTTTTGGGTTCTAAGTGAGGAAGATGCATTCATTATATTACATATGTGTACACATAGCATGATTTCATCTCAGTCTATAGTATAAGGCAGGACTTGATAATAGTTTTAATTAGTACTAAAAAGGTAGGCATTCTTTCCAGATTTCTTGTGTTATAAAAAGGACAAGACAACGACATGACACCCATCCATGTGGACAAAAACAAATCCTACAATGTGTTCCCTTGGTAGTATTCTCTTCCACACCTTCCCCAGCCTGTATGGCTAGAGGAAATGGGTTCAAGAAGAATATCTCTGGGGTAAAGCAAAGGTTGTAAATGGTAAAAAGAAATCTCTTCTGATGCTGTAGTTTGGGTTAGGATGATTGATAGCTTTCTGCTAAAAAAAAAGTACCTTGAGAGATATCCAAGTTCCAGCCTGGAAGTTCCTAAATGGACATTCCTAGTTTTATTCAAGCCTATCTTCTTTGTTTCCTAGGTATTGCAGGGGAATAGAAGAGGAGGGCAAGGCTATCGTCCACAAGGCCAAAGGTCTAATGGCCCCACGAACCAAGGGCGACATGACAACATGGGCCGTTATCGAAATGGCTCTTGGTATCCATCTGGATCCAGGTATCAGAATGCTCCACAATCTCCAGGAAACACAAATGAGCGGGGCCAGACCCACTCGGCAGGGACCAATGGAACTGGAACCATCATGGAACCAAGCCAGCCCAGCCCCGCATCCAAAAAGGGGCGTTCAGGCCCAAACACCACTGAAAATAAGGGGCTCCCTCAGCGCAAGCCCAGGGCCTGCCAGCCTGAAGCAGTGAACTCCTGAGGGGGATCCCATTAGGCTTCTCTCCTTTAATGCAATTCAGATGGATAACTGGACTATAGGAAACTTGTAGTTAGGTTTAATAACAAAGAGAAGTTTACATTTATCATTTTTTGTGCCACTCTAAACATTTTTTGTCTCTTCTTCCCTCCTCTTTTCCCATTCCCTCTTCACTTTTTTCAGAAGGGAAGCTGTTTTCTCCCTTGTGTTATCAGAGTAAGATGGATCAATTCTGCTTGGTTATTTTCAATCAGAATCAGAGGCAGCTGTTGTTAGGTCTGCCTAAGAGTAGCAGTCTCCTTGCCCAACACCCCATGCCTTCTCAGTTCTCTTTAAAGGCCTAAAACATTGATTCCACTTGGGGGGCTGGATTCACAAGGGGTCCAATCAGACCTGGTCCCTGTTGTCTTTCCAGTCCAGGCAGATGCCACAAATGCCTCCTAAGATTTCCTCTGAACAGTGGTTTGTAAAAAAGAGGCTGTGATACATATGTGAATAGGGTTAGCTAAAGGTGGGAACATTTTATTGGTTGGAAGAAGAGGAATCTAGGGCACATTTGGGAATCTGCCTCTGCTCCCACAGCGTGCTAGAGACCCAAATTGGGTTTTCTGTCTTGCTTGGCACTATAACCTAGCCTGTAATCTCTTTTCCAAAGTGAAAGCCTTTCTTCCTGTGATCTTAAGACTGTAAACCACAGGAGGCTGATGGGAAGACATCCGAGTAAAGTTAAAAAAATAGAAAAGAAAAAGTTTCCCTGTTTTAATATGGGGGTGGGGGAATGGTAATCTTTTTTCTTTTCCCCCTTTCCTAAATCTCCTTCTGATCCTGAACTAAATTTATAGCAGTATAATTAGCAGTGCTAATACAAGGTGTTACCCATCAAAAAAATTGCTACTGTCACTCTTTATAGTTGTATAAATAAAAACAATAGCATAAATGTTCTCACATTTGGTACTTCATGGCAGCAAGCGACTTCATTGACATTGGTGGTTGTTTTTTTTCAGACCCGCTGGTGTGAAAGTCTTTTAAATGATTTGTTCTAGGCTAAAATGAGAAATTACTTGTTCCCAAGTCATCCATTTAGGGCCATGTCATAGATTTAGAGCCACACGGGACCTTTGAGGTAATCTTGTTATCCCTAAAGGAAAAGTAAGGGAAGATTTTAGCCCAGGTCCTCCAAACCCAGTACTCTCTCCATAGCGCTGCACTGCCTTGCTATAAAATACTCAAAAACCAAATAAAATGTTAAAGCTAAAATAAGCAAATCCAGTTGTTCCTTGTGGGAAAAGTAGGGGAAAAGTCTTCAAATGACTTTCAAAGGAGAACTCACCATGTTAGAAAAATTACCTCTTCTAGCAGTCCTCCTCAGTTGGCACACATTAAACCCGTACTGTGTCAGGCATTTAGCTAAGTTCTAGGGATACTAAAAAAAGGCAAAAATGCCCCCCAAAACAAAACCAATCCCTGCTTTCAAGGAGTTCACATTCTAATTAGGGAGACAACAAGCAAGATAGACACAGAAGATTATCTCTGAGGGAAGGCACTAAGATAAGGAAGCAACTAAAGGCTACCACACTGGCCACCCTTCCTCATTGAATAATCACAAGAAGAGTGATCTAATGATCACAGTATAACGTAGCCCTTCCTGTATGTGGCAGGAAGCTGTAGAATCGGTGCCAACAGTTTAATAAAGTTGGAACTTTCTGCCACCACACAGACCTCAGTAGCCACAAAGCTTTATGGCCAGAGCTGAACCATTGGAGTAACAGTTGGTTGAGGGACATTTGTACTGTGTGTGTGTGTTTCTGTGTGTGCGTGTGTGTATATACATGTGTGGTAGCTAGGTGAGTACATGCATAGAAAACTAAGCTTTTTGTCTCCGAGGTTGACTTTAGATCATAGGAGTAGCATCACCTCAAGTTGCAGATACTCCGATGTCTATCCAGTTAGCATAGCAGCCTGCTAGGAAGCAGGTAAAGACTTTCTTCCTTTTCTGAATACTTAAAAGGACAATCAGAGAGAGTCAGAACCAACCTCGAGGGATTATATGGCTTCTTTATCACCTGGTCAGTGTTATAGCTAACAAATGCACTTGGGCAAATGACTATCCAGGTTTGGTTTGTTTTTTCCAAGTTATCCTTTAGGTTAAAATGCCTTTGTTCTTTTTCAGAACTCAATCTTCTTTGAGGAAAAGTAAAGGAATTCTGAAAACCAATTTAAAATTAAAACCTAACTCATCTAATGTCACCTATCCTATGTAATAAGGGAATATTGCGGGGAGGTAATAAGGGGATTAGGCTATAGGTAGTAGGGAAATTAAGGCAGAGGTATGGTTGGAATTGAGGATAGGCACTGTGGATAGGGTTTGTGAATCCCAAGGCAGTAAAGTGAATAAGGAAGGTATAATGGTAAAGGCGGTAAGTTGAGGTGATAGGAGCAGTAAGGGAATGTCTGAGTTCAGGGAATATAACACTGAGGTATAAAGAGCTGCAAAGGAGAGGATGAGTTAATCTAAGGCAGGCAACAGCAGCAGAGAAACACAGACTGGATACTCGGGTTAGAGACAAAACACTGAAGGGAAACAGTCTGAGCCCTTCAAGTAAAGGACACTTTACAGAGCCAGGTTAGAGCCAGCCAAGAACAGGCTTGAAAACTGACTTGAGGCTTTAGTCAGTTTCACGGGTTCACTAAGGAAGGGACTAGAAGGAGGTATTGAAGTTACGCTTCCTCCAAAATGGATACCTTCAGCTTCCCTCAAACTCCGGAGAGAATGTTATTCCTCTCTCTCCTCCTCCCTCTCTAAGTAATCAACCAATGAAGTAGCCAAAGGGTTTTGATTAAAGACAAACGGGGTTTACTGTTTTCTAGGGTTAATTGGAAAGGTTAGAGGATATTAGGTAGCCCTAACAGCCGCCTAGAGAAAGCTTCAGGTGGGGGAAGGGAGACAGGAATGTGAGACTGAGTAGGGACCAGCCCACTCAGCCTGGAGAGGGTTTGTAGCCAAAAGGGGTAGGAAAGTTGGATACAGTGATTCAATAGATAAGTTTGTAACAAGGGTGAGCCCTATTTGACTAAACTCTCAAGATTTGAAACTAACACTCAGATCTACTCTCCTTTCAAAACTTCCCAGACATTCAGGTAGGGAAAATGAAGATGGGAATAAGGAAGGATAGGAAGATTCAAAGGAATTAGCTAAACCAACAATTTTTAAAGGAAAAGCTGCAAAATATAGGCCAAGTTTCAATCCAAAGAAGGAGCTCAGATGGTCCCTGATCGTGCCCAGGGCCAACTGACTTTCCCAAGATTCTAAAACTCTTTATCAGCTAACAGAGGAACTCTGCAGCAAAGCCTACAAGGTTGTTATGCCCCCTCTTTGCACCATATTATGTCCCCTTTATCTTTAAAATTTGCATCTTGCAACATTTTAGTAGTTACTAAAGTCTAAGGGATTACTACTCTTATACTAAGCTAAATTCTAACTAAGCTCTTATCCCCAAGTCTGCAAAATAAGAAAAAGGGTTGCTATCTCCTAAACTATGCTAAAACTAAACTAAGCTAAACTAAGACGGGTTATGGTAAAAGCATAGGTAAGGAATGGGGATTTAAGTTTGCAAAAAAATTTTTTTGAACAGAAAGGAAAAACCAAGTAAATTTAAACATTTACAAACATTCTGAAGGCTAACATTTTCTAACTAGAACAAAGTAATGAATTCTATCTATGTATCTATCTAATTTTATGAACTAACAAGAAAATATTAACTTAAGGAAAAAATTTTGCAATCTAAGCACCTAAATTCTAGTTCACTTGCTAAAGTTAGTGTATGACTAGGTTAGTACACTTATGCCTGTGTTAGAAATGTTAGTAATAATAAGTAAGACTATATTATTTGTAAGTCTATTGGTCAAACCATAGACTTATGCTATGTACAATATTTAATTTTTGGAGAAAAGCATGAGATTCTTAAGCAGTTCCTAAAAGTAATGAAAGTAGATTCTAGATACCACCCAAAATCTTTCCACTAAGGAAGGAAGAAGAGAATAAGCATTTAACACCTTACTACATGCTAGGCTCTGTGCTAAAGGCATCTTACAAATATTATTTGGTCCTCATCATAATCCTAGTAAGTAGGTGCTATTATTATCCCCATTTTTCAGTTAAGGAAACTAAGGCAAACAGCAAGTGGCTTGCCCAGTCATGACTAGTAAGTGTTAAAGATTGGATTTGAGCTCAGGTTTTCCCAAATCCAGGCCTAGCTCTCTAGCCACTACACCACTACAGAACTTTGCCTTAATGATCTATAAACTTTCTAGTCATAGACCTTGTTGTCCACTGCCCAGAGCATCTAGGATCAGAATAGAACCTATATTCAACAAGTATTTCTGTATTCCTGTCTGATACATTCAAGGTACTGTGTTGTATGCCCCCCCCAAAAAAAAAGGAAAGAAAAAACTTGGAGGGAGGGAAAAGTGCATTTGAGGAGAGTGCTGAACAATATATCTGAAGAGGAATAACGTGAAATAAGCCAGTCACCAGCCTAAGAAGAGCTTTTACATACTGAGCTGAGGAGTTTGTGATTGGAAAAGCAGTCAAAATCCACGGAAGATTGGGTGGGGTGGGGTGGGGTGGGGGGAGGGCAGAGGCAGACTAGAGAAGGGAGCCATGGAAGAGGGGAGAGGACCAGTTGAGAAGAATCTCCAAGGAAGAAGTGATGGGGGCCTCTGGGGACCAAGTAAATTATCTGAAAGGAATGGATATGAAGGTTGGGGGATAAAATAGACAGCTGGTCAGTTGGTTGACTATAGGAACAAGGACGAAGAGCTGAAAAGAAATTAAATTGTAAATCTTGGTAACTGGAAGGGTGGTGGTCTTGACAAGAAATTTAAGGAACAGAAAGAAAGCTAAGGGAGCATCCAGATGAAAATGTATAGGAGCAGCTGTTAAGGCAGAACTCGGGAGAGTAGTTATAGTCGGACACAGATCTGGGAGTCATCTGCACCCATTGGAGCTGATGAAACATTACCAAGAGAAAAGGGCCCAGGACAGCCAGGCCCCACGTTAGGCTGTGAAGTCATTAGCCAAGTAGGGAACAGTGTAACTAAAGCCCAGAGCAATTCTACCTCTGCCTAGTGGAAGGGCCTGAATGAAAATTGTGTATGCACTTGAAGAGAAAATGCCAGAATCTTAACTTTCTGTGTGTTATAGCACACTAGTGAAGTCTGGATTTAGAATACTGGAGGCGGGGTGGGGAGCATGTACTTCATCCTTGAAGAAAATGCTAAATTTCAGGGGCTAGAGAAAATAATGGCGAATTTTCCCCCCTATTCAAGTTCAGATGCCCCTGAAATCTATCAATCATGGTAAACTCCTGCATCTAATGCAACCTGGATTGACAGCATCACTTCTCCAGCATTCCCCCAACGTGGTCAGCAAGCCACCAAAGAGATCCCCAGAGAGGAGAAACCTACTATCTTAAGGCAGCCTGTTGCCATTTTGAATCACTGTTGGGGTGTTTTTCCTTTTATTTCTAGTTCTACCTGTTGGGGTCCAGCAGAGCAAATCTAATTCTCTCATACAGCATGACATCCAGTTTCTCTACTAAAAAAAGTCCCTTGGACCTCAGCATCTTGGCTGCCCTCCTCTGAACCATGAGATTTACAAACTGTCCTCCCAAAAATTTGATTTCCAAACTTGAGAGCAATCATCCAACTGATTTGACCACAGAAGAAGATAGTAGGACCATTAATATTAAGTATTTTTACCTTTTTCATTTTTATTTTTACCATTTACAAAGCACTATATTATCTCACTTGATTCTCACCACAACCTTGTGAGGTAGGTGCAGTTAGTATCCCTATTTTACAAATGAGGAAATTGAGGACTAGATAGGTGAAGTGGCTTGCCCACAAACACAGATGGTGAGCTTTGGAGGCAGGATTCAAACCCAGCTCTTCTCTCAATCCAGTACTGCATTGCACCACCTCTATTAGCTCCCTTACTTTGGGCACTATATCTCTCATTGCATTTGGTTTTGGCTGCCATAACACACTAGTCTCCTAAACTTCCCACATTTTTTTCGCATGAACAGCTTTCTAGGTAACGCCCCACCATGTTTTATACTTCTGGAATTGATTTATTGAACCTAAGCCTAAGATTTTACATCATCCTTTTTAAATTTTATCTTTAAACATTCCTCTTATTAGACTGAGCCCAACATCCTAGGTGAAGGAAATCTTTTTAGATCTTGACATCTCATATGCTCTCTGTAAACTGGATAATTGTGCCTTCTATGTCACTGAGTGATGGAGAACAGTGTTCAACAAGACCCCTGGGGCCCACCACTAGAGACTTCCTTCCAAACTGACATGGCGTCATTGTCTTCTCAGGGTTTGGCCATTTGGGTAGTTTTAAATCTACCAAACCATGTTACCATCTAACCCACCTCTCCCCATCTTTTCTAGGAGAGACTTTGCCCAATGCTGTACTAAAATCCTGGCATACTCTATTTGTAGCGTTCCCCCGATCTTTCCTAAAAACATTGCATCCCTGGCCACCCTCTCCCTTACTGCATGGACCTTCTCTCCTGCAGCCAGGCCACCAATGTCAGCATCCAACCAGCCAGGACAGGAAGTAGACATGCTCCAAAATGGGCCTCCCTGCTATTATCCAGGTCCTCCCTGTCCACTTTGCTTCCTGAACTCTATTCCTCTGGGTTTCATACCATCCAAATAGTTCAGGGATCTAGATCCTAGTGGTCATTCCCTGCCAACCCGAGCTAATTCTCCCTCCTCTCTGGAGTTCAGGACTCAGCAAATGGTCTTCTTTTCTAGACTGATAACACCTTCCTTCGGACTTCAACTTTACATGTTGGCATCCTTTCAACTGTCCTTATTTCCCAGTTGGCTAACTTCCTCCACTTGGGATCTGCACCTTCCCTCAATTAGAGGCACGGATGTTCATAACCTTAACTTTAACCACAAATCTTATATCTCCATCATCCATAACCTGTAATTCCATAATAACCTGTTTTACTGTCTCTCTCTATGGCTTACCCATCCTAGACCTACTCTAGTATCTCTGCAAGTTCCACTTACCCTGCTCCTCCCCGCACTCCCTTTCCTGCCTTCAAAATCTTGACCTTTTAGTCAGTCTTTACATTGTTACTCAGCCTTGAATCTCCTGCCAGATTCTATCACTGAGCTTCCCTTTCAAACCCCAACCCTGAATTTACTCCCACATCTACCTCTTACACCTCTTTTGGTGTAAACAAGTTAAATGCTATTGGAGACATTTATACAACTGCGCTGTCTGGATTCTCTATAAATGTGTTACCCAAAGCTCATTTGGGCCCTCACTACTGCACAGTCATCCTTTTATTCTTTCTTGATTGGCATCAAACTGTCCAGAATGGCTATTCCAACCCTCTTCTCTTTTCTCTCTCCTCTCCTCAAAATACATACAATCCGTCTTCCTTCTCAAAAGAGGCCCTTACTCATAATTCACTGAAAAAATTTTGGCCATTCATTGTGAACTCACTCTCCTTCCCAGTTTCTCACTTCAGAAATGGTTTCTTGGGGCAGCTGGGTAGCTCAGTGGAGTGAGAGTCAGGCC
>NC_058134.1:293152739-293175249 GCF_016433145.1 Gracilinanus agilis | reverse complement strand
TCCCAGGAAGGAAGGAAGGAAGGAAGGAAGGAAGGAAGGAAGGAAGGAAGGAAGGAAGGAAGGAAGGAAGGAAGGAAGGAAGGAAGGAAGGAAGTTTTGTGACCAAAACCCTTTTCTTCCCTGGTGCTTTAGAAAGAATTAACACCATCCTCTGCCATCATAGGACCCTTGAGAATGGAGGCCTCAGGCAAATGGTACTATATCCCAATCCTATGAGCACTAAATGTATACTTCTTCCTCTTCTTGTACTGAATAGGGTTATCCAAGTGATAATTTCCTTCCTTTGGTACTACTGTTCTCCACTCCCATGTCCCTATCCAGCTTTGTCTACTTTTCATGTTCTCTGAGATCATTCACCACCAGAAGAATTTTCCTAAACTTTCCTAGAATGGTGAGAAGTCTGTGAGCTCGATCTTACATTACTTCTTGGGCACATCCCACATCCTTCTTATGAAACGAGAATATGATTGTCTTCTTGCTAACGTCTCCACCACTCCTTCCAGTCCTCTGGAACCAAGGAAATCCCAAAATCTAATCTATCTGCATGTGCTTCAGAGGTTGAAAGTCTATGACAACCTGACTTTATCTTCTATAGGGTTCTGAACAAGCTGCATGGATCATCCTAGTTCCTAAGTGTTGAATTCCAATCCATGGTTTTCAGGGTTCTGCTTGCACCCCAAATAGACTAGAATTGGTTCCAATAAAAACTGAGACTCGTTTCGTACAGGCTGGTTCTGGGCATTCATGGGCCAGAACATCCATCACATCCTCTAAGGCCAAGGATGTCATAGGTCCATTCTTCAAATATTTCTCTTAGAATGACTAGCTCCACTGTCTAGAACAGCAATAAAGTCTACATTCTTAATTTTTAGTCACTTCCAAAAAAAGGTTTTTATGCATCTTGGTGGTAAACACTCATTAGGAGTAGCAGAAAAGGTCGTGGTTACTGTTTGGGGGATCAGAGTGACCTTCCTTTACTGACTAAAAGTGAGTAAAGTTATCCTCTACTGATTTTTCCTAAAGCTGATCTGTAGACCTCAGCTTCTGGAACACCAAAATTACATTCTCTTCTCAGGCACAAAAGGCCTTGTTCAATTGTTTCATGACTCTTCATGATTCCATTTGTAGTTTTCTTGGCAGGGATACTGAAGTGGTTTGCCATTTCCTTCTCCAACTCATTTTACAGATGAGGAAACTGAGGTAAACAGGGTTAGATGACTTGCCCAGGGTCACACAGCTAGTAAGTGTCTGGGGCCAAATTTGAAATTGGGAAGATACGTCTTCCTGATTCCAAGCCCAATGCTCTAGTCACCACTAGCTGCCCCCAACAAGGCCATAGGATGGACATATTTGCCACAGTGTATAACAGAAGGAATATCCACTTTCTGGGTTTTTTAGGATGGTAATGTTCATGTAAGAGGCCAACTTATCTTAAATTCCTTTTTCTTACTAATTTTCTAGGTGGGATAAATTTGTCCATGGGTCCATCTTTCCCCATAGTTTCTATGAATTTCTTTAGCTGGGTCACCTTTTCAGGGCCATTTTCCTGCTTAGTTCCCTTGTACAACGAGTAGGAAAATGTCTTCGAGATACCAGAACCAAGTATTTCTTTCTAGACTGATCTACATAACAAAAAGGACACATCGTCTACCAGTTTGTATAAAACATAATCATATAATAATGTTTTATTCTATCAGTTTATATGAAATACATAGATATAAAATTTGAATTTTGAATAAATTTAGAAAAACATGAAGTCTGAATATCAGTCAATAGTCAAGTTTCTGTCCTCAAGGGGTACCGTCATTCGCAGCAATGGCCTCACTGGGAATTGGGGTGGCAGTTTCCCCCTCTTCACTTAATACTTTTTCTAAACACCGTCTGTGCCACTGCTGCTGTTTAGCCAGGGCTGTTAGACAATTCACACATGCGGTCAAAGTGTATGAGTCCACAGTTTCATTACAAGGCTCTTTAAGGCTTTCCATTAAGCTGTGCATCTTGTCAGGGTCAGAGACCAACCAGTCCTATAATAGTCTTGCTGCATGCCAGATCCAGTCCTCCATAAAGACTTCCTCAGGGGAGCTTCCCCGAAAATGTTGCAGGATTGGGTTTATCTTTTCTGTTTGTAATAACGTACACATCGTTTCTCTGTTGCCTTTTAGGGAGTGTTCTGGTCACTTAATCTACATTATTCTTACTTTTATAACCCTTGCCTTCTGTCTTAGAATCAACGCCAAGTATTGGTTACATGGCAGAAGAGCAGTAAGGGCTAGACAATTGAGGTCAAGTGACTTGCCCAGGGTCACACAGCTAGGAGGTGTCTGAAGTCAGAGTTGAACCCATATCCAGGCCTGGTTTTCTATCCAGTGTGCCATCTAGTTACCCCTTAATCTGCATTATTAACATCATCTTCGTCACCTTCTCATGTCCAGACAATCAATAAAATAAATCGAATGTGAGTTTGTGGTATTTGCCGATTTCCAAAGACTGAAAATATAACTATCAGCAGGAGCTCATATAAGTTGTAGATTAAGTGACCAGAACACTCCCTAAAAGGCACTCTGCCCACCATGATGTAATTAACTATCTTTGGGTCTTATAGATTTGTTTTCAAATTAGCACTGTATTTTTAAGCTCCCCAACAGAATAAAAGAGAAGAAAGGAATGCTTGTCATGATAGTTAGCTCATTTGAAGCTCAGGAGCAATATAATGATTTCTAAGGTCCACATAGTCAACCTTTATTTTGCAAGAAAAATTATAGATATAATCACAATCCTTCGGAGTCCTCAATTAGGACAATTCCTAATGGTTAGGCAGAAAATTGGTCCTCTACCTTAATTTGCTTTATATCTATTTGTGGCTAACCCCTGGCCTCTTTAAGGTTGAGGAAAGATTTAAGTTTCTCAGAAATATTTGGGTAAGGAAGCAGAAGATTCTATCTTGGTGTCTGTGGGCAGAGAGGACCTGGGAAGGAAGCGTGAGAGAAGAGCAGACCTTCTTTTAGAACGTCCCTTAGTCCTGGAGAATATGGGTACAACGGATGGCCTCAGTCTGAATCTTCTGCTCCAAGATACCTCGAAGACTGCGGGCCATTTCCCATATGTTGCTTCTCCACCACAACCCAGTCCTTCTCTTTCTCCTTTTTTTCTGCTTGTCCCTGGGCAGCAAGTTTATTATGATTCAGCTTGGGATGATTACATTCCTTCTGTTTCCAAAACCTCCGACTCTACACCTGGCTCTGTGAAAACTTTTCCTGTTGATACAAGTTCCTTAGAGCATGGCCAACTTTCTCATGCAATGGCTTTGACTGACCAAAAGGAGGTGGACAGACCTTGATTTTGCCTAGTTCTAACTCATTGATTCAATCAGGTTTTCTTACCTAACAGAAATACTTACTGTGAAGTAGTGTGGCATCAATAGATCCCAAGGAGATTCTAGATTATGACTCCTGGATCTGGAATCTATGTGACTGGAACATTGGTGGCATCCTCACCAGAAATAAGCTAGTTAGGAAGGTAAACGATAATAAATTCAATTTTGGACATGTTGAATTTGAGTTGTCTTTGTGCACTTGTCAATAAAACACTTTATCAATAAACATCTATTTAGTGACTACTACGTGCCCAGCATTGTGCTAACGACTAAGGCTACAAATGTGAAAAAAGATGGTTCTGGCCCTCACAGGATTTACAGTCTGAGAAAGATAACACACAAAAGGAATCTGAAAAAGGAGAAGGGAGCACAGGATATTCAGAAAAGTTTCAAAGGAGTGCATCCAGGTAGGAAATGAGATGTCTGCCGTGACTCCCTTCCTTAAATTGGAGGTTTTGAAGTACATTTGTTCCACCCCCCAAACAGAGGGGCAGAGGGTAGTGATGAGCTATGATCAAGGTTAATCTTAAAGTAGGATGATAAGGTTTCCCAATGATGAAGGTCCTCAGACATGTTGGAAAAGTCAAAGATATCTCCAAGTTGTGTTGGTGAAGGGAGAGTTAAGTGGTACAGTGGATGGATCACCAGGCCTAAAGTCGGGAAGTTCAAATCTTGCCTCAGACTAGCTACATGACCCTGGGCAAGTCCTTTAACCCTGGTTACTTTAGTTTCCTCATCTATAAAGTGAGCTAGAGAAGAAAATGGTAAACCAGTATCTTTGCCAAGAAAACCCCAAATGGGGTGACAAAGACACAACAACAAAAATGCTAGTGAAAATGTCAAGGAGACATTTGGAGGTGTGGGATTGGAGATGAATACAGCTATGTAGATTTGAGAATAATTTGCATAGAGATGAGAGTCAACTCCATGGAAGCTGAGGAGATCCTATGGAGAAAAAAGAGGAAGATCATGTGGATTCAGCCCAAAGTTGGGACACTCGGGATTAATAATTAATTAATTAACAATAACCATGAACAATATCTATTTATTGGCCAGTAGGAGAGTCACTTTTAAGAAAAGGGTTTAGGGAAATGGCTAGAACAACCAACCAAGACCAGAGTTCCTAGATAGTCGTCCCAATGGAAGTGACTTGCCCATAAACCTTGATCACACTCACTTGTCCCAGCAAAGTGTCTGGAGGGTAGCATGGACACAAGCTTTAGGCAACCTATCAGGGAAGTATATGAATTGGGGAAATCTGTGTGCCCGGAGCAATTCATAGTTCTGAGCTGCAGGCTTGGGTGTCCTGGGACTTCATATGTTGGCCTGTTTTGTGAAGGTCACTTTATCCTGTCCTTGACGCCATAGCCCCCGACGAGATTACCCCAAAGGAAATTTTTGAGAAAAGTCAAGTTAGAGTCTGTTGGGTGCTGAAATTTTTTAGAGTGGACAAAATCGGGTTAAAATGAACATCGAGGATAGCCTGGAAGGGAAAAAAACAAAGCAAATAAGTCCCAGGAAAGTAACGTAGAGCCTGAATTTGGGAGGGCAGAAATGGGGAGGTCAGTACCGTCCTTTTATATGAGTGACGGTGACCCAACAGAATGTATATGTGGGATGTATGTCTACATCCAAGCCTCAGTTTTCAGAATCACCATTTCCTTCCAGTTTTCCAGCATTTCTTTCCTTGAATCATTACTAGTTGCCTCTGAATCACTGCCCAGAAACACCTCATCTACAGTTTTGGACCTGACATCAGGGAGATACTTGGCTTTGGGGCTAAGTTTTTTTCTTTGAAAAGACCTTGGGGAGAGAAGGGAGGGAGAAGGAGTGTGAGGAAGGCCTGTAGACAAGGAGTGTCTATTTAGAGAGATTGTCTCATATCCAGCCAGCCCTTACAATATAAAAGATCATTTCCTGAAACAAACCCCATTAGGGCAGTGAGGTTTGTTAAACAATCTTCTACCCCTTCCCTGGCTTAATGAAGACTCACACTTGGTGCAGAGCAGTTTTCCAAGGGTTCCTTCTGGTCGTTTTCCCAGTACAACACAGAGGGGAGAAGTCTGATTTCTATATGACCGTGAGTGTGAGCACCCCAATACCCAACTCTTCTCTCTTCTCTCTGGGCTAAGTTGGTTCATTCACCCAGTGGGCACCCTTGTTGGCAGGTTGAGGATTTTTCATGGAGCAGGAGGCAGCTAAGTGTCTGCAAGTCATTGCTGGAGTACTAGAAGTAACCCTCATGTGGGGAAGCTATGCGTTTAAAATCATAACTATGGCTCTTGAGCTCCCACCAGTGTGCTTACCATTTAAACAAATCAGCCAAGATCTTTAACTCTCAATCATAAAACATTGTACTAAACCGAATGTGAATCAAAAATCATTGTAACATGGTAGCCTACCCATAAACCTTGATCACGCTCTCCCAGCAATGCAAAGTGTCTAAAGGGTAGAGTGGACACAAGCTTTCAGAAACCTAGCTCAGAGGTACGTGAGTAAGGAAACCTGTGGCTTGGGCAATTCATGCATCTAGACTGCAGGCTTTGGTGTCCTGGGTCTTCACAAAGAATAGCATGCACCCCAAATCCCTTCGTTCAATGAGGCCTCTTCTCCGCCGGCTTAACTGGCCTCTAAGGTACTCTTTAATGCTCTTTTTTTTTTTAATTTTTTTAATTTTAAACCCTTAACTTCTGTGTATTGACTTATAGGTGGAGGATTGGTAAAGGTAGGCAATGGGGGTCAAGTGACTTGCCCAGGGTCACACAGCTGGGAAGTGGCTGAGGCCAGATTTGAACCTAGGACCGCCTGTCTCTAGGCCTGACTCTCCATCCACTGAGCTACCCAGCTGCCCCCCTCTTTAATGCTCTTTTGGCAAAAGCGGCTCCCCTAAACCTGGAATCTATGGAGTTATTAGGTCACCTCTCTAGACTGGGCTCTGAGAGGTTTCTTCTTCCTGAGCAAAAAGTAGGAATAATAAAACCAGGCAAACTCTTGAGAGATTTCCCTTCTCTCAAGCCCTAGGTGGCAGTAAAGGGCAAAGCAGATAAGGGTCTCCTTTTTCCAAGTTAGCTGTCAACCAGCCAAGGTTGGTCCCAATAGAAATGCTTGTCCTCCCATCAGCAACTAGCAGTGAAACTTTTTCTCCAACTAGGTTAACAGCAGATGCAGAACTTAACTTCTTCCAGTCAGTCATTTCAGCAGGGGCCCCAAAATGCAAGCTCTAAATTCTTTTTTTCCACCCAGATGCTTTCCCATGAACCATCTGCTCAGCTGTACTCAGCTGGGCTCAGCTCTCTTCCAGCAACAAGGGCAGTCTGGTTCCTTGGTTTCTTCTGTATCTCTTTATTCTTCTGGTTTGATTGTTGACTGAGTCTTGCCTCAAATCATGCTCTCCTTATGAAATTCCCTTAAGAAACTGAGAGAGAAGCTAAAATTCACATTTTTGTGACCTGCTTGTCCCACAGCAACCAAGAAGTTCTAATTACCAAGGTTTCCTTTAAAGGCGCCATAACAGACACATTAGGTTAGCTACTGGGAAATAAGATACTGTGGCTATTGCCTTTGGTAGCTGCTCTTCTCTGAGGGGTTACTGTCTCAGGTTTTCTAAGAATGGTCCTGTTTCGTCTGCTTCTTCCCCTTTCCACAAACAAAAATTACCCAAATTGAAAAGGATAGCACTTTACAAAATAAAGGACGGTGAGGGAAGTAGTACCATAAAATGGAATTATTTGCTATAACAGAGAGGATAATGACTAAATGGCGATATTCGGATCTACATGTAGGCACAAAAGATGATAACAGGCTCTTCTCCATTTCTGCTAAAGCAAAATAAGAGAAAATGACTTAAAAATGAAAAAGTTAGCTTTAATAAACAATTCCTCATGGAAAATTATCTGAGTCACTCCACTAGGTGACCACTGAAGGATCTGGCTTAGAACTGGCCAAGAAGCATTTATGGGGGCAGCTAGGTAGTACAATGGATAGAGAACCAGGCCTAGAGTATGGAGGATCTGGGTTCAAATGTGACCTCGGATACTTCCTAGCTGTGTGACTTTGGGCAAGATACTTAATCTAAATTAAGCTAAATTAGTCAATGTCTTTTTTTTAAACCCTTACCTTCCTTAACAGAATCAATACTGTGTATTGGTTCTAAGGCAGAAGAGTGGTAAGGGTGGGCAACGGGGGTCAAGTGACTTGCCCAGGGTCACACAGCTGGGAAGTGTCTGAGGCCAGATTTGAACCTAGGACCTCCCGTCTCTAGGCCTGGCTCTCAATCCACTGAGCTACCCAGCTGCCCCCCAATGTCTTTTTAAAGGAAGAGATCTGGTCCTCCTCCTCCTCCTCCTCCATTAGTTGATATAGGAACAAGAAAAAAAATTGGCCATGCCCTTTGGGATAGGAACTGGACCTGTTATTTCATGGGTATAGGAATTTCCAAAGTAAAGGAATTCCCTTTACCAGTTCAAGTTGGCACCATCTCTGAAAAGTCCTTTTATTCTACCTCATCCCAGGCAGGGTTCAGAGGGTGGAGCTGTAAACTTAGAAACTTCTATTTAAGGAGGTGGCTCAGCTCAGAACTTCTCATGTCTCACCTGGCTGTCCTTTAGGATGTCCCAGTCATGCCCCCCCGGCTGGTACTTTCTCCACCCCCCTCGTCTCAGCTTTTCTGTGTGAGCCACCTTCCCTCGTCAGACTGTAAGGTCCTTGAAAGTAGAAGCAGTCTCTTTTTTGTCCCTACTTGCCTAACACAGTGGCCAGCACAGAGTAGGTGGTTAATAAATGTTGGTTGATTCACTTAGAGAATTACCTGGCGTACCAAAAGGTTAAGGGTCACTATCACAGGGTCAGTGTCGGGGGGACTTGACCCCAGGTCTTCTTCTCTTCCGACATTTCCCCAGAAGAAAACATCCCATCTGGAAGCTGGAGAGGCATTTGAAAAGCTTCTGAAAGGGACAGCAAGATGGAATAAGTATAACCAGCCTGGGCCAGAGAGAGAGAGAGGAAATGGTTTCTCAAGATCACTTTAGCTCTTGGACTTCCTGTTTCTAATACAACATTCCATGGGAGCAGCTGGGTGGCTCAGTGGGTTGAGAGCCAGGCCTAGAGATGGGAGGTCCTGGGTTCAAATCCGGCCTCAGATACTTCCTAGCTGTGTGACCCTGGGCAAGTCACTTGACCCCCATTGCCTACTCTTACCACTCTTCCACCTATAAGTCAATACACAGTATTGACTCCAAGACAGAAGGTGAGGGTTTAAAAAAAAATCTAATACAACATTCCCATAAGCCCCAAAAGCCTGGATTTGAGATGTATGTGTACCTAAACAGCAGGACAGCTTTGACCCACTGCTGGAAGATAACACAGATATCTGCAAATGCACCTTCTTGCTGTTTCTTTCTCCCATCTCTCCTCTCCTTATAAGTTCTCACCAGTCCAACATCTGTTACCTTATAAGAACAAGGTTGTGAAGGTCACATAAAAGTCTGAGAATTATAATTAATGCAAGGACCAACCACAGTTCTAGAGGCAATGATGGAGCACCCAAGGGAGAGGCAATGGCCTCAAGGTGCAGAAGGAAATGTAAATCTTGGGGTGTTGCCAAAAGCAGATATTTGTTTTGCCTGAATGCATATTTGTTGCAAAGGTTTTGTGTTTTCTTGTGCCAGCAGGTGGGGAAAATGAGGAATGTTATTTGATCGATTGAAAAAATTCTATTTAATTCTTAAAAAAGAAAAAGTCAATTGTCTTCACACTTCCTATTGGCACTGCAGCCATTTGCTGCTCTCTTTGTCAGAGTGCTGATCCTCTCACATTTTAGTCTCCCTTTCTCCTAAAGATGCTGCAGTGAAGTGCCGGCAGCTAAGTAGTAGTACAGTGGATAGAGTGTCAAGCCTAGAGTCGGGAGGTCCTGAGTTCAAATTTGACCTCAGACGCTTCCTAGCTGTGATTACTCCCATTACCTAGCTTTTAGTGCTCTTCTGCCTTGGAACCAATACATAGTATTGATTCTAAGGCAAAAGGTAATATTCTTTTTAAAAAATCACAAACACTAGATATATTAATTTATTTGTTCCCGGGAGGCAGTTACAGATATTATTGTTCTCATCATGCAACATTATTTTTTCCCATTTAAAAGAAGAGGAAGCTGAAGCTCAGACGAGCTGTCCTGAAGAAACTCTGTGCCCTTAAGAGGGCAGTAACTGTGTCTTTTACTGTAATGCCACAACTCCACAGAGACATATGGTGGGCGCCTAATACAGAATACTGGGTGACAACCAAAATTACAACTGTTATATTTTCTGTGTTGTTTACAAAAGGAGGGGTAGCATTTTTTTAAAGAACATTGGATTTGAAACCAGGGAATCTGGGTGTGAATCCTCGTTGAAACTTCTCTGTGTTTCATTACAAATAGCTAGACCTCAGTTTTCCCATCTTTAAAATGGGAAGGTTGGACTAGATGGAAAATCTTTTTGATCTTTTCCAAATCTAGACCCTATAGTCTCTGATAATTCTTCTCTAACTTTTCCTCTTTCCTGGTTTTCTACCTGTAAGACACTTCCTTCTCAGTCTCCTTTGCTGGATCTTTTTCCAAGTTATGCCTGATAACCTTGGATATCCCCCACCACTCTTTCCTGGGCCTTTTTCTCTTCTCTCTGTTGCTTGGTGGTGTCATCAGCCTCGATGGATTCAATTATTACATATGCCAATAATTCTCAGAACTATTTATCTAGCCCTAAACTCCAGGCTCACATCCACAACTACCTATAGCTTCCTAGATGTGTGACCCTGGGCAAATCATTTAACCTGGATTGCCTAGCTCTTGCCACTTTTTTGTCTTAGAATTAATACTGACAGAAGATAAGGGTTTTTTTTAACTACCTATTGAACATATTGGATTTGATATCCAGTTGTTTTTTAGGCGTGTCTGTGTCCCACTGCATGTGACCCATTTGGGGTTTTCTTGACTAAGATACTGGAACAGTTCGCCATTTCTTCCTGCAGCTCATTTTACAGATGAGGGAAATGAGGCAAGCAGAGTTAAGGGACTTGCCCAGGGTCACCCAGCTATTAGGTATCTGAGGCTGGATTTGAACTCAGGGGTCCCTAACTCCAGCTGCACCACCTCACTGCCCTCCTACCTCATACCTCATACTATTAAAATAGCCTTCTGGTTATTCTTCCTGTCTCAAGTGTCTTCCCACTGCAGTTCATCTAGCTTTCAATTTGATCTTTCTAAAGTGCAGGTCCAACCCCTTATTCAATAAACTCCGCTAGCTCCTTATAACTTTTTTTTAAACTCTTATCTTCTGTCTTAGTATCAATACTAAGTATTGGTTCCAAGGCAGAAGAGCAGTAAATGCTAAACAGTTGGAATTAAGTGACTTGCCCAGGGTCACACAGCTAAGACATGTCTGAGGTCACATTTGAATCCAGGACTTCTAATCTCCAGGTTTTCCCATTCTCTTTTTTACTTTGAGGAAGCTTTTAAAGTCTTTCATAATCTGGCCTCTTCCCACTTTTCCAGTCTCCTTGTACTTTCCTTCCTCCCCTCACTCAACTTACTCCAGGAATACTGGCCTTCTCACTGTTCTCACAAGTCCCTCCATTTCCTGACTCTGGGTATTTTCATTTCCAGGCCCATGCCTGGAGTGTTTCCCCTCCTTACCTCCATCTCTTGGCTCCCCCACCTCCCTTCTAGACCTAGTTAAAACACCTTGTTCTCCAGAAAATCTCTCCTGATTTCCCTAAACTCCAGGACTTTCCCTCTATCAGTTTTTTGTTTTTCGTATTGTTCACACCGACTCATCTGCGTGGCATCTCCTCTTTTGGACTTTGAGATCCTTGAGAGCAGGGACTCTCTTTGGTCTTCCCTTCTGTTCCCAGAGTAGATGCTTCGTAAATGCTTGTTGACTGATTCGGGCCCATGTCTCAAGTCCTCTGAAGTCAACAATTCTAGATCCCCACTTGCTTTGGTGTGGGATTGATTCATCCTGGCACCGGAACGTCCTTCCTTCTGTTGATTCGAGCCCCTCCCCACAATATTAGAGGCCCATTGCCACTTGCTCAGCCATCTGGGGAGATGACTAACTTCTTTCTTGTTCACCGGTGTTCTTTATTCTTCCATTTTGAGATGCCTTGGACCTAGCCCAGGGACGGATTGTATCTTCCTAGCTCTGCACTCCTAGATGTGGCTTTCTTCCCAGCCCTAAGAAGGGTAGACTGGCACATGCATCATCAGGGCCAGGTGCTCTGCATATTAATCAGGTCCTACAACCTGTCTTCCAGAAGCTTATACTCTTTAGAGGCTGCTATAGAAGGTGCCTGTCTGTGCTCTGGAAAGGAAGCAAGCATTTACAAAATACCTATTATGTGCCAGGTACTTGCTAATTACTTTATAAATATTGTTTCATTTAATTGCCATAACCACCCAGAGAGGGAGGTTCTATTATTATCCCCATTTTACATTTAAGAAAATTGAGGTAGAAAGAGGTTAAGTCAAAGGTCGCATGGCTAGTATCTGAAGTCAGATTTGAACTCAAGTTCAAAGTTACCTGTTAGTCAACAACTATGATGGGTTGAGCATGAGAGAGTATAGAATGGGGAGAAGACCCTGAGAAATCAGTCTCTTCCCATGGGGACCAGTCTATTCATCAGTCAAGATGATGTGTATGGGGATGATTAAAAAAGATGGTGCCCAGTGGCTAGGTGGCACAGTAGAGAGAACAACCAGGCCTGGAGTCAGGAGGACTTAGGTTCAAATCTGACCTCAGACACTTCCAGCTGGGTGACCCTGGGCAAATCACTTAACCCCATTTGCCTAGCCTTTGCCCTTCTGCCTTAGAGTTCTTACTGAACTCTAAGAAAGCAAGAGTTTAAAAAATAAAAGGAAGGTGCCACTCAATCTCTGCAAGACTGTATTTCCAACTCTTGCCCAATAGAACGTGGCTCCATTACTACCCATCCTTGAAACAACCCCTCCCCCCTTTAAGGAAGGTCTTTTAAGCACTACCTATCAAGTAACTGAATAGGGAAGCTAGGTGGCATAGTAGATAGATAGAGTGCTAGATCTGGAGTCAGGCTGACTCATCTTCCCAAGTTTGAATCTGGCCTCAGATACTTACTAGCTGTGTGACCCTTAACCCTGTTTGCCTCCGTTTCCTCATCAAAAAGAAGCTGGAGAAATGGCAAACCACCCCTTTATCTGCCAAGTAAACTCCAAATGGGGTCACAAAGAATGGGACATGGAAATGATCAAAAGGCAATGATAATCAAGTGACTGAAGAGTCAGAAGAAATCATCCTTCATATTTTCAAAGCCTGAGCTTCCCAGCTTTGGGAATTTCACTCCCTCCACTGAGGCCCAAAGTCACTATCTTTCATACCTGGAATTCTGTCCCTCGTCTCTGCCTCCCGATTCCCCTGACTTCCTTCAAGACCCAGCTACAACCTGACCTTCTACAAAAGCCTTTCCCAGTGATCCCCCTTCATACTAGGGCCCCCTCCAGAATATGTCCAATTTATCCTGTACAAATGTTATTGGTACACAACTGTTTACATTTACTCGTCCATTAGACTTAGAGCTTCTTAAGAGCGGGTACTGGTTTTGCCTCCTTTTCCTTTTCCCCAGGGCTTCAGCACTATACTGGTCACACAGTGGGCTCGTAATGTTTGCTGTCTTGATGTAAAGGGTAAGGACGGGGTTTCAAGAACCCAGATCTTTTCCCCATTGTAGAGCTCCTTCCATAAGTACATGGTCTTTGGAGAGTTACTGTTTCCACTAGGCTGCTCCTCAACGAATGACAACCAATCCAACACAAAGCCCAGACTTCAAGTCCTTCCAACCTGAGAGAACCTGTCAGAACTCAAGCTCCCTGGCTAACCCTTCATTCAGGCTAAGCCTTTACAGGAGTTAGGATTTGAAAATGCAAATGTCATGGGTTCAAGAGGATTTAACCCATGGAGGGCCAAAACAGAACTCTACCAAGAGTTTGTGTTAACCATCCAGGTACAATTCCTAGGAGCCAACTAAATTCCAGGTGTTGGAGATAAGCTGAGGAAATCCTCTCTCTGGGGGTTTCTAGCTAAGGCAAGGAGAAAGTTCATATTTAAAAAGTTAGATAATGTTGTGGACAGAAGACTTTCCAAAAATTCCTTTCTGGAAACCACTGAGAGAAGAGACCCTCTATTCCCCAGGGAACCACATTCTAATTGTATCACGTCATTAGAAATGCACACCTGGCCGAAGAAGAGGGGAGGCCTGACCAGGGTCCTGATATGTAAATTGCTTCTCCATTCTAGACTAGCCAGACTAGTTTGGCCTGGGAAGCCTGGGCGCTCAGCAGAGAGGAGTTGAAAACGAGATGAGCAAAGAGGAGTCCCAGCTCTATTCCTCGACATCCACCTGTTCTCATCCCCTACACATTGTCTGACTGCTTGTTCTGTGATAGGGAATCTTTTTTTTTTTTTTTTTTGTCTTTTGTGTCTCGAGGTTTTCTCTGCTTTGCTTTCCCCCCTCACAACCTCCCTCCTTGTTCCTTTTTGTAGATAAACTCCCACGGGCCTCCCACAGCAGTTTCAGAATATAGTCTCCTGGGTTTGTTCTTGTTGACAAAGACTTGCAGTCCTTTGAAAAAGGCTCCCCCTACCAAAATAAAACCTCTCTTCTCTCAAGGAGTCCTTGGAGGGACTAGCTGTAGTAAGGTCAGAGCTCACTGTCACCTCGGTGGCTCATTCTGCCCTTCTCAGTGGTTCTTTTCTCCCTGTCCTGTGGTTTAAGAGAATCTTTGGGATCAGCACCCAGTGTGGCTTGGGAGGAATAAGGTGAACTGATGGGGTGTGGGGACTGAGGACTTTTGCCCATCCATCAAACCAGCTTGTAAAATCAAACCGGAGGAAAAGATTGGACCCTGAGGCTCATGGGGGATTCCCCACTCTCTTCTCCCATCATTTTATTCTGGGTGGCTGTGGGAAGGAAAGTTTTCACAACCTAAAACAGACAGAATGAAAATCAGTTCCAGAGCCAGGTCTTATCTGAAAAGGCCCTCCTCCCCCAAGCAGGCTCTGTGATAGATAGAGACAAGGTCTGCCTCAGGCCCCGGAAAAACAGTGGCCTATCAGGGCCATCCAGAGCATCTGGGGACCTCTGACCATTCAGAAGGACCACCTGGGCTCTGACACTGCCAGGAGCAGCGGCTACTGGCCTTAAGCAACCTTAGCCCAGAGAGAGAGGGTCCTATCCCGCAGGCCATTCAGTAGGGAGTTCCCCTCCTCTGCCGGAGGAGCCTTAATCTGTCAGAAGAAGCATATTATTATTATTATTATTATTGTTATTATTATTATTATTATTATTAGGCACTTTCGCTAACTAGTAAGGGTTATATTGGGGAAGGATAATCCTTCCGGAGCCTTCTCTCACCTCAGTTCTTCCGGGAGGATAGAGCATGTGAGGATGAAGGGAAATCGCACTTTCCCTCCGTGCTCTCTTGCTGAGGGGGCTGAGCTTCCCGGGCTCATTTAAATACAGGTGGCTGTGGCTTTGATGTGGTCCACCTGGGGCAAGGGGATGGGACAGCTAGGGAGGACGCCTAGTGTGTGCAGTTCTATTAGTTAAGACTGCCGACCTCCCCCCTCCCCCCGCAGCCGCCCCCGAGCCCGCTGGGGAGTGCGGGAAGGGTGTGGGGTAGGTGCCTTAGCTTCAGCCGGAGACAAATTGCTGTTTTGGCCCCAGCGGCTCAGCTCGGCGAAGGCGGCTGCTGCGCTCAGTGGCAAACAGTGGGAGGGGGGAGGAGTCGAGAGCTGGCAGCTGGGGGCTGGGGGGAAGAGAAAAAAAAAAATGCAGGGCTCGGGAAAGCGAGGAGGTTGCGGGAGGGCCTGGAAGAGGCAGGACCTGAGAGAGTCTGGACCCAGAGGTGGGGAGGCAATTAGGAGCCGGCGAAACTCAGTGTAGCTGGCTTTGCCTAGAGGTTAGACGAAGGTCAATCCAACTGTCCTCCCGAGATCGCACTAGACCAAGGTCATTTTGCTCTTTTCCCCGCTCTGAAGGCCAGTGGAGGGGTTCTCCCCACCCACAACTCCCACTGCCTTCTCGCCTTTGGTTTAAAAAAAAAAAAGTGATTCCGTATTTCCCGGTTTGGAGTCAGAATCTTGTTCAAATCCTGGCTTTCCCATATATTTCTGGTACGACTTTGGGCAAGTCGCTTAATCTCTTAAATTGGGGGAGGGAGGGGAGTGTGAGCAGTGATTTCAGAACATTCTAGAACCCTCTACAGCCATACCCTAGAAGGTAGGGTTACTCCTTCCCTCCTCCAGACACAGCCCTTCCCTCACCCCCAGCAGTGCAGCGAAGCCTCTTCTTCTGTCCAGGGTACTGAGGCTCTGACCTTGCCTCGGCTTCCCGAGCTGGGAGATGAGACGCGTAATAAATCTGCGGCAGGAGTCCTGAAATGGGCTCCTTGTACTCTCTGAAAATGTTTTTGATCAATGGTTCCCTACAGTCGGTCTCTTTTGCAATCCAGTATTTCCAGTGGTGCATTTACAAACACTCCGGAAGCCCCGATCTAAAGGGTTTCTCCATTCCTAAACAGCTCAGGGGCTGTCCTCGGGGCTCATTTTGCAGAAGCAGATCACCTCCTCCCCTCCAGGAGCTGCCTCTCGAGTTCTTCCGGCCTACGACTCCCAGATAGTTTGGTTCAGTTCCTAGAAAGACTAATTGGGGAGCCCAGAGTAAGCATCTTGTTTCCGAGGTCGGAAGGTCCTGCCCTAATCCAACTTTTTCTTGGGTTCGGCTACAGCGGACCTCTCTGGACTTCAAAATCCCCAGCCCTATTCTTCTTCAATTCCTCCACTTTCCGGAGGAGACTGGGCCTCGCCGGAGCGGCCTCTGACCCCCAGGTCCTCTGACCTCCAGCTAAGCCTTCCCTGCATCCCCCCCAGGGCTGCTCTACGGGTTGCTGGAGAGCCTCTGGGCACAAACCGTACAGGCTGAGGCTCTCCCGCTGGCAGTTAGCTCGGTTCGCTGGATTCTCCCGCCAGGTGCTGAGGGGGGGGGGGGAGGGGAAGGGAGCACCTGGACTAGTGGGCTACTGGTCCCACTGCGCCCCTTCTCCCCAGGCCAGGGCCCCATCCCTCAGAGGAGCCTCACACGTGGTCCCTCCGCAGGCAGCCTGCGCCTTTAAGGAGCCAGCCCTGGCAGGGTGTGCCCCGTCTCCATGGTTACTCCGGTGCAGGCGGCAAGTTGGTGGGGAGGGGAGGGGNCAGGCTGGAATGAGATTACCACCACCATCACTACCCCCCAGTTAAGTTTACGGGAATCTATCCCCAGAGCGGAGGCATGCCGGCCCTCCTAGCTCCCGGCCCTTCCATGTCCATCCCACTCTGAGGAATTCTTGACCCCGTCCAGTCAGAGGCCTCCTGGGAAGAAGGCACTAGGCACTGGACCCTCGTGAGTGGCCCCGGAAAAGAGGGGCCCCTCCTGCTCCTGGTTGTAGTTGGAGGAATAGTGCGAGCCTGAGGAAGGTTTGCCTACCTGGCTCGATGCCTCCGAGAGCCTTTCTCAGTCCCCCCATCTCCACACTACGCCCCCTCCCACCCACCCCCCCTCCGCCGGGAAGGATGAATGGAAGGAAGGGAGGGAGGAGCTACCCTGGCAATTGACCTGGAGCAGCCCCCGACCGCCACCTGTCAGTCTTCTTTAGCCAGACCCTAAGACCCTAGCCCGGGTGGGATTAGAAAGGAATGATCGGAGAAATCAGGGTCAAAAAGGCAAGGGAAGTTGGACTCGGCGGAACTGAGCAGTGTGGAATGTAGCTTCTCCTCACCACCTGCACAGACTCGGCCAACAAGACAAATAGTCCTGCCACGGTGAAGCAAAACCTGGAGGGGACAAACCACAACACTAGAGGAACCTCTAAGGGGTGGGTGTGTTCCCCCCACCCCTACTTCCTAGGAGTGCTGAAGAGCCCCAAACGGGGCTTTGAAGCCTGGGATAGATGGCTCCCATTACTGCTCCAGGCTTCAGGTACTCACTCTCTGGAAGCAGGGGGAGTCAGCACAGTTGCGCCTGGGCCCGCAGGTGTGTGTGCACAAGTTATAATCGCCCATTCCATTAGCCCCTCTCCCTCCCAGACTACTTACCCCCAGAATGGGGCTCCAAGCACTTGATGAGGGATAGAGGGGGGGCTGGGGGTGGGAAGGAAGGATGCTGGGAGCTGAAGGAGCTCCCACCATCTGCCTCTCCATATGTTTGGCACCAGCCTAGCCCTCTGATTCAGCAACAGCACCACCCCCACCCCCCCTGCATTCAGCCAGCATCCAGGGGACCACTGTGCTTCAGATCTCAGGGCTTGGGCCAGCTAACAGGCCTGCAACTAGGTTCGGGGTCCTTCCCACCAACCACCTGTCCCAGAGAGGTATAACAGACTGAAGTAGAAAGTATGGCAGGGAGCCCCGGAGACTCACAGGTGATTTAGCCAGTCATTAGCAGAGCCAAGGAAGGATTAGGGGCAAGTAGCTAGCCATGTGTACACCTACACTCTCACCTAGATTTTCCAAGATGCACATAAGAGACAGGCACACTTTTCCACTATCCAAGATTCATTTAATCAGCCGGAAACAGAGGACACGCACATTCCCTCGGGCCTTCTGGGAGAGATGTGCCAGGACAAATCAGCCAACAAAAATGAAGTATCTTGTAGGTGCCAGGTATTAACCAGCTGCTAGGGAAAAGGACAGGCAAAACAGTCTCTCTACTTGGCAACTGTCCCCTTATGCAGAAGAGGCTGTGTGGGTACATGTGTGTATGCACATGAATGTTTACCTATGTGTATATGTAGTATGAATATATGCAAATAGATATGTCTATAAATGAGTGTATATGTATGAGGTTAATTCATTTTGGTGGGAATGGACACTAGTAGCCAGGAAAAACTAGGAAGATTTTCTGTAGATGCTGCTTGAATAATTTTTTTTTTTTAATAAAACCCTCACCTTCCCTCTGGGAGTCAATGCTGTGTATTGGCTCCAAGGCAGGGGAGTGGTAAGGGTAGGCAATGGGGGTCAAATGACTTGCCCAGGGTCACACAGCTGGGAAGTGTCTGAGGCCAGATTTGAACCTAGGACCTCCTAGGATCTCAAACCACTGAGCTACCCAGCTGCCCCTTGAATAAATCTTGAAAGAAACTAAAGATTCTAGGGGAAGATAATCAGGGCAGAGACAAAGAAAAGAGAGACGGAGTGGCAGGGGTGGGGATGGCCCATCTGGATGGATTGCCCCATCTGAAAAGGAGTACTACTGTGACAGGAATAGTAAGGCTGGGACCAGGATGGGAGGGGCTTCAAATGCCGGTAGAATTGATGTTGGATAAGAGGAGGCCACTGGAATTTGCATATGGGAGTGCCATGGCCCGACTTCCACTTTGGTAAATGACTTTGGCACAATGTGGAGGAGGGATTGGAGTGGGGAGAGATTTGAGGCAGAGGGACCAATTAGGAGGTCACAGGTTCTGTGATAGAGCCAGGGAAAGAAAGGGGCAAGCATGAGAGACACTGGGGAAATCACAATAACAAGAACTGGCCATTGTGGGGTAAGTGATCCTGAGAAGTCAAGAAGGACATCAGGTTAACTGGAAGGATCTTCCCCTAGGTTTGGGGTGGGAGCAGGGAAGAATTCGATTTTGAATGCACTAAGTTTGAGATGCCCCTGAAACACCCAGTTGGAAATGTCCAATGAGCAATTGGTGAGAGACTGGGGCTCAGGAGAGACAGACGCTAGGCTTGGATCGAGCTCTGGGAGGCATCTGCTTAGAGATGTGAGCTGATGAGGTCACCAGATCACCCAGAGTGTATGCCCAAGGGGCAGAACAGGATGGAGGGAAGGAAGACCAAAATCGAGGCCACACAGTAAAACCTGCACACACTCCCAACGCATCCAGCAGGCCAGACACTGCAGGACCCTCACACATATCGAGATAGACATCCAGACACTGTCTAGGATACACAGATACACGCAAGAACCTTCAAAAAACAGCAGTAGAGGATACATTGCTGAGTTGCCGGGAGTGAGAGGCACATTTATTCCAGAGCTATTGACCTAAAGACCCAGAATTCAAAGAGAAGAGCCCTTGTAAACGGAATCATTCGCTCACACCTTTACTCTCTGGCTCTGGAGGCAAAAGTAGTCCTTCACTCTCCAGGGGAGAACTGTCCTACCCTGGGAGTACAGGAGGAATATACTTGGCAAGGCTGGACACTGGGCATGTAAGGGAAGGGAAAGCCTCAGCCTCCCTATAGAGTTGGGAATCCAGACTCCTTTGTGTCTCCTTCAAGATTGTCCGCCCTCTTCCCCTTCCCTAGGGCTTCTCGAAGTAAGCCAAAGCCAACCCATAGAAAGAGGGTGGAGATGGAAATTGGTTGGACTAGGGGGATTCTCATCCCCTCTCAAATCAAGCAGGCTCACATCTACATATTTCCCTCTCCCTCCCTTCCTCCCTCCCTTCCCAGGCCACATACAGAGTTCTTTCTTGCAGACAGACTGTAACTTCTCTTGCAGACAGTAACTTCGTGCTGGGCAATGCCCAGGTTCGGGGATCTTTCCCTGTGGTTTACTGCTCTGATGGCTTCTGTGACCTCACTGGCTTTTCTCGGGCTGAGGTCATGCAGAGAGGCTGTGCCTGCTCCTTTCTCTATGGTCCTGACACTAGTGACCTTGTCCGTCAGCAGATCCGCAAGGCCTTAGATGAACACAAGGAGTTTAAGGCTGAGCTGATTCTATACAGAAAGAGTGGTAAGCCAGGAATGAGCCCACCCCCACCCCTACCCGCTAGCCAAAGGCTTCTGGGCCCAGCTAACCTCACCCTTTCCTCCTCTTCCTCCCTCCGTCCCTTCTTTTCCCTGTCATATCTATGCCTCCTCCATGCATTACCCTTCACCTACCTCCCCATCCCTTTCCATTATGAACACACTCTCCACCTTCCATGGCTCTACTTTTAAAAAAAGGATTAACTCAGTGAACAAACTGAAGTTCTTTTCCCCTTTTACATTCTGTTTTGATCTTGCCTCCTCTGTCAACCCTATCCATGCCTTTGTTTCTTGGGGTTCCCATTCAACCTGCTCTCCATGCATTGTCTTCCCTTCTGCTTCATGGAAGAAGGATAACTGGATCCTCGAACCCTCCTGGGGATCCTTCTGTCTCCTCTTGAGAAGGAGGGGCCTGGAGCCCACTGCCCCCTTCCTCATGGCTAAACTTCACCCTGACAGGAAGTTCTTTCTGCCATCTAAGATATCCAAGGCTATGCACCCCAAAAGAATTCTCTTTTGCATTTGTGTGCACACACATCCACACACACAGTGCCAGAGAGTCTGCCTCTGTCTCTCTGGGACCCACTATGTCAGACTTCTATTACAGCCCCTTTGGGCCAGTCCTCAATTCGGACAAACATTGGGTAAGTCTATCTCTTCATATGATAACCCTTCATGATATAGACAAAGCTGGTGACTAAGTCACCCGTGTCCTTCCCTTTTCCAGCCTGAATCATTTCCCCTCCCCTCTCCCGTCCTCCCCCTTCTCCTCTCAGAGGCATATTTTCCTAGGGGGAGGGCAGAATCTCTTAGGAGCAGAGCCAACAGGAGCTAGAGTAGCTATCCTTGTGCCTAGGTCTGCCTTTCTGGTGCCTCTTGGACGTAGTTCCCATCAAGAATGAGAAAGGTGAGGTGGCCCTCTTTTTGGTCTCTCACAAGGACATCAGTGACTCCAAGAACCGCGGGGGACTAGACAACTGGAAGGAGGGAGGTGAGGATGGGTGATGAATCTACCCAGAAGTCATCTATCATACACCTCCTATGGGGGGGGGGGGGGGAAGAGAACACAAAGCTTTGGGATTGGAGCTAGGCATCTCCAAAGATAATGAAATCAGTGAAACCTGACCCTCAGGGAAATTCCATTCTTCCAGCGGGGCTGGTGTGACTAAAGGGGCCTGGGAATTCTGATAGGATCAAGGAATATCCACACCAAGCCTCTCCTTCCCAAGTGGGCCTTCAGGTAGTCCTGGCCCCCAAGTCACCTAGCTGTCTTCCAGTACCACATTCAACCTCAAAAAATCTTTTGTCTTCTCAATGTTGCCAAAAGCAGGGTGCATTGTTTCACAAGGCAAAATAGCAGCCACAATAACAGCAGCAGCAGCCCACCCCTAAGAGCCTACAAATACTGGAGCTCTATAGAGAGTATAGGTTTATGAAGCAAAGTCAACTAAATGTAATCACAGAGTGGGCTTGGTTGGCACAGCTTTTGGTACACTCATCTCCAGTTCCTTCTCCTCCTCCTTACTTCCACTCTGTCTAAAGAACGCTGCCTCCAAATCCCTTTGTTCATTCAGAAACTCTCAATCTCTGTCTCTCTGTCTCTCTGTCTCTCTCTCTCTCACTGTCTGTCTGTCTTTCTCTCCTTCCCTCCCTTCCATACTTGGTCGCTGTCCCCTTTTCCAGAAGAGACTGTGTGGTATATATATATAAATGTATATGTTATATATGTAGTATATGTATCTATATGAATTTGTATATAGCCCACTCCCTCTCTCCTTCTTTCTCTCTTTCTCTCCTTCCCTTTCTTACTCTCTCACTGGGGAAAAGGACAAGCAAAACAGTTCCTGTACTTGGGAGCTGTCCCCTTATCTAGAAGAATCTGTGTGTGTGTGTGTGTGTGTGTGTGTGTGTGTGCACGCGCATGCATAAATAAATATACCCCTCTCTCCTTTCCTCCTTCCCCTCCTCTCTCCCTTGTCTCTCTCTCCTTCCTTACCTCTCCCCCCTTCTACTCTATTTCTCCCTCCCTTCCCTGTCCCTCCCTTTCTCTTCCTCCCCTTCTTCTCTCTCCCTCCCTCTTTCCATTTCCCTTTTCCTTTTCCTTTCTCCTTCCTTCTCTCCCCTCTCCCCCTTCTCTCTCTCCATTACTCTTCCTCTCTCCTTCCCCTCTCCATCTCTCTCCTTCCTCTTTCCCTTTCTCTTCCCTCCCCTCTGTCTCTGTGTCTGTCAGTCAGTCTGTCTGTCTGTCTGTCTCTTTCTCTCTCTCTCTCTCTCTCTCTCTCTCTCTCTCTCTCTCTCACACACACACACACACACACACACACACACACACACACACACACAC
>NC_058134.1:293146007-293152729 GCF_016433145.1 Gracilinanus agilis | reverse complement strand
CACACACACACACACACACACACACACACACACACACACACACACACACACACACATATCTTCTCTATCTTCTTTGACCTCTCTCTCTTCAGGGCAGAAAAACAATAAAAAGCTCTTTTTGGTCCCTCAGCTTGTTAGGAAAACAAATGGGTCTACCCCTCATTAGAAGAAAAAAGAATAATGCTAATAGCTATAATTTATAATGAACTTTAAAGTTTAAAAGGCACCTGGCAAATATCTCATTTTTCCTCATAATAAACTTGGGAAATAGATGTTATTACACATGAGGAAACTGAGGCAAATAGGTGAAGAGACTTGCCCAGGGACACATAGCTAGTAAGCATCTGGGGAAATTTGAACTGAGATCTTGTTGATGTCGGTCTAACTCTATCCACTGCGCCATTCAGCTGCCTCCAAGCAAATAAGCTTACTGCATTTGAATCTCTAGAGTGACAACAATGAAAATAGCAATGATAACAGCACCTCACACTTTGTACGTTTCAAGATTTACAAAATTCTTTCCTCACAGGTGCATTATTATAGCTCCATTTCATAGATGAGGAAACTGAGCTTGTGATGTGTTCAACAGCACAAAGCTGCTAGGTGTCAGAACCAGGACTGAGAGGCAATTCTGATGACCCTCTAGCTCGACGCTCTGTCCAAACCTCCCCAAAAGGCCAGCACCTACTTACCTGGGTTACTTGCTCAGGGGTCTCAAGATAGGGACCCCCTCTAGGACCACTTCAAACCAGAGCCAAGGGCTTGGACTCCATCAGTTACTCCTTGCATGACTTTAGGTAATGATACCCTAGCTTAGCCTCGATTCCATTGTAAAACAGCTAGAAGGATCCTTGTTTGACCTCCTTCCCAGGATTTCATGACAATAACAAAAGTAATTGGGTACCAGGGTCAGTTCTCTATCATGGTATGTCATTATAGGATCATAAGATTTAGACCCAGAAGGGACCTCAGTCATCATTGGCCACCCTCCCTGTTTTTATAGAAGGCCAAACGAGACCCAGAGAGACTGAGAGTTGCCCAGGTTCACATCAGGAATAAATAGGAGAGCTGGAATTCAAGCCAAGGTCCTCCGATTCTAAATCTAATATGCTTTCCACTTCCTCTTCGTACCGTTGGTGCCTATGAGTGAGGGCATCCAAGATCTTAGATTTTCCCAGCCTTCTTTGCCTGCTTGCACAAAGCCCCGGGCCTCTCACCCTTTCTTGTCCTCTTTCCATCTGGGTTCTTCATTCACCTCTTCCTTTGTCACTGCCTATCTCTGATTACTGGTGACTGCCTTACTCTGCCTCTCGGTTGCTGTGTTGGTGTCAGCCCCCTTCCAGTGGCTCTAATGTGCTTGTTTCTGATAGACTCTCATTTCTGGATGCTGGGAGAGGAGGCAAGGAAGAGGAGAAAACTGGTCCATGAGTTTTCTGAGGGAACTGGCCCATCGTTGGGAAGGAGGAGAAATGCTCCTCTTATTGAGCGGGGATGCTCTTGAGACCCTGCATGTCCCTCAGGGGAACAGATTCTTTAACTCAAACCAGAAGAAAGGTAGCCCCGACCCACTCTATACATGCACGAGGCAGTGTTGTAGGATAGTTGTTTGTCCATCTGTTCGTTTCCATTTGCCCCATCATCCTCGAGGGTCCCTTTCTCACAGGTGGTGGGCGACGTAGGTACGGCCGGGCAGGGTCCAAGGGCTTCAATGCCAATAGGCGCCGGAGCCGGGCTGTGCTCTATCACCTCTCTGGGCACCTACAGAAGCAGCCAAAAAGCAAGCATAAACTCAACAAGGTTGGAAATGGAGACTGAAATAGCCTGGGTTGGATTGGGCTGGTCCCTGCTGAGTTTTGGAGGGGGGAGGCCGTTAAACAGGAGAAGTAGGAATATTCCAAAGGCGGGAGAGACGGGGGGTTGATGGAAGGCAGAATGGGGCTCGTCACTACCCACAATTCTCTATCCCCCAAGCAAGACTAGAGTCCAAAGGCTCAGGCCACTCTCTCCCCGCCATCCTCGGGGGAAATGCAGAGGCCAGGCTTCCTGAACACGTTACCCGCTGTGCTCTAGCGGAGTCCCAGCCTGGTGGGACTGGGGTATTGGGTGCGGGAAGAAAAAGTCTGTATTCCCTAACCCTTTTCTCCATACTAGGGTGTATTTGGGGAGAAGCCAAACCTGCCTGAGTATAAAGTAGCTGCCATCCGGAAGTCACCCTTTATCCTGCTGCATTGTGGGGCTCTGCGGGCCACCTGGGATGGGTTCATCTTGCTTGCCACGCTCTATGTAGCTGTCACCGTCCCCTACAGTGTTTGTGTCAGTGCTGCTCGGGAGCCCAGTGAGGCACGAGGCCCACCCAGTGTCTGCGACTTAGCTGTCGAGGTCCTCTTCATCCTCGGTATAACAACATTCCCCTCAAGGTCTCAGGCTCCGGTCTGTCCCTCTCCCCCCAAACTGACCTGTCCCTCAGCGCTAGGACCCTGCCGGGGGGGCCGTGCCCATCTCCTTTCTTCCCCCTCTCCTTCTAGGGCATTTTCTCCAGCTCACTCTCAACCGAGACACGCCCCCGGGTCCCATGTGGAGAAAAGAGCCTCCCAGACCCTCAGAGCCCCTTCCCTCCAGCAGCCAGCTCTCTGGAAGGAGCCCCTTCTCTCTCCCGCCTTGTTCTCTCCATGTTGACACTCCTGTCCCCCCTGGGTTCCCCGCAGACATTGTGCTGAATTTCCGCACCACATTCGTGTCCAAATCAGGACAGGTAGTGTTTGCCCCACGCTCCATCTGCCTCCACTATGTCACCACCTGGTTTCTCCTGGATGTCATCGCTGCCCTCCCCTTTGACCTGCTGCATGCCTTCGAAGTCAACGTGGTCAGTAGGCGTGGGGGCCCCGTGGGCAGGGGAGCCCTGGGGAGGGAGAAGGAGCTGCTGGGGAGCCAGCCTGGGACTGGGGGTGAACTGGCGGTGAAGTGACCTCCCTGTCCCCTCCCCTAGTACTTTGGGGCTCACCTGCTGAAGACAGTGAGGCTGCTGAGGCTGCTGCGGCTGCTTCCCAGGCTGGACCGATACTCTCAGTACAGTGCCGTGGTGCTGACGCTGCTCATGGCTGTCTTTGCCCTGCTTGCCCACTGGGTGGCCTGCATTTGGTTCTACATCGGACAGCAGGAGATTGAGAGCAGTGAGACGGAGCTCCCTGAAATCGGTACGGCGGGCACAGGGGTCTGGGAGCGCTGAAAATAGCTGTTTGCAAGGGCATGCTGCAAGAAGCACGGATGTGTGTGTGTGTGTGTGTGTGTGTGTATGTGTGTGTGTGTGTGTGCGTGTGTGTGTGCAAGGAGGGCTGGGGTCCATGGAGTAATTACAGTAGAGGTGAAGGGATCCTGAAGAGCAGACTCAGACATAACACCTAGAGAATATCAGTCATTCATTCAACAAACCTACTATGTGCATGGGAAGAGATATGAAGGGAAAGGAGATGTGATCAGGGGAGCTGGATGACTCAGTAGATTGAGAGATCCTGGGTTCAAATCTGGCCTCAGACTCTTCCTGGCTGTGTGACTTTGTGCTAGTCACTTAACCCCCATAGCCTAGCCCTTACCGCTCTTCTGCTTGGAACTTCTATTTAGTATCGATTCCATTCACAGATATTTTATTTTCCCAATTACATGAAATAACAATTTTCAAAATTTGTTTTCCAAAATTATAAAGTCCAAAATGTCTCCCTTCCTTCCTTCCTTCCTTCCTTCCTCCCTTCCCTCTCTCTCTCTCTCGAAGATGGTAAGCATTCTGATCCGGGTCCCTATGACTCTGTGCCAATTCTAAGACAGAAAGTCAGGGTTTCAAAAAGGATTTTTAAAAATCCTCACGGCCCTCAAAGTGCTTAAGATATTGAGACACATATATATGATATAAGATCTAAGACACAAACAGAAACAAACATGATGCTGACTGGAATCTCTCCAGTGCTTCAGAATAAATCAGGGCAGCCAGGTGGCTCAGTGGACAAAGCACCCAGCTTGGAGTCAGGAGAACCTGGGTTCAAATTTGGCCCCAGATACTTTCTAGCTGCATGACTCTGAGCAAGTTCCTGACCCAGAGCCTGCCCCGGGCAGAGGGAAGAACAGTGGACTTGACTTCTTCTACCATTACTTGATTGGTATCTATGAGTCGAGGTCTGCCACTTGGTACAAGAAAATGCGGGACCCGCACTCTTCACGGCGCCCCCGAGGCAAGCTGCCCCTGCCTCCCTTTGCGCCGCCAAAGATCACAATCGTATTTTTGGCTGCCACATCAAATTTGGGACAAATATTGAACTTGCAACCCACTAAACCCCCACATCCTTTTCACATGAGCTGTTTCGGGTGATGGCTTCCTCCCCCTCCACAATATTTTACATGTTAATTAGATGTCTTGAACCAGTGTGTAAGTCTTTTTACATTTATCCTCATTAAATGTCATTGAACTAGATTCAGCTTATCGACTTTATTCCGCTGGATCTTTAGGGGTCTTGACTCTAGCCTCCAGAGTAGACTCTCCCTCCTCGCTTTGTGTCACTGGCAAATCTGAGAAGCATGAAAAAGGAATAAAAATGTTATACTGTAGGGGCAGCTGGGTAGCTCAGTGGAGTGAGAGCCAGGCCTAGAGACAGGAGGTCCTAGCTTCAAATCTGGCCTCAGACACTTCCCAGCTGTGTGACCCTGGGCAAGTCACTTGACCCCCATTGCCTACCCTTACCAATCTTCCACCAAGGAACTAATACACAGAAGTTAAGGGTTTAAAAAAAATTTTTATACTGTTATACTGTTATGTTGTACTGTTATACTATATATATAGGCACCTAGGCATCTCAGAGGATTGAGAACCAGGCCTAGAGATGGGAGGTCCTGGATTCAAATCTGGCTTCAGATACTTCCTTGCGGGGTGACCTTGGGCCAGTCACTTAACCCCAATTGCCTAGCCCGTGGTGCTCTTCTGCTGCCTTGTAACCAATACACAGTGTTGATTCTAAAACAGAAGGTATGGGTTTAAAAAAATACACTATTTTCTCTGTTGATTAATCTGCTGGTGTTTGAGGTTTTAAATTGCATTTTCTTTGTCCTAAAAGAAAGAGATTTGGTGATTTTAGACTTTTCCCCCTCCTTTTTCTTCTCCTGTCTCCTATTGTGTGATTTCTTCTCCTTCGGTGGTGGTTTTGTCTCTGTGGCTGTACCTCCAAGTTGTTTCAGACTCCTGCCACATTGGGGAATTCCTTTTTTCATCAGCTTTCAGCTTCTAGGGGGCAGGCCTGACCCCAAAGGATAGAGGACCCCTTCCTTCAGGCCTGTTGGTCCTCCCAGTCTCATCCCCTACCCCAGTTCTGTCCTTATCAGAGATATTTGATACAAAGATTTTATTTCTCTTTCAACTACTTCCCTTATCCAATTGTTAATTTGTGTGTGTATGAAAAGCTTTTTAATTGCATGTCATAGAAATCATCTCTTCTCTCTCTTGTGATGTACTCTAGGTCCTTTGTTAATAATAATTAATAATAACGACAGCCAGGGTTTCTATAGTGCTTTATGGTTTACGAAGCATTTTGACACGTTAACTCATTTCTTGGGCAAAGAATTCTGCCAAGCCACATCTGTGAATGGTACCTGATCTAATTCTCTTTGAAACTGTTTAAGAGAGGACCTTTAACCTTCCTGATCTCTAAAACTGGTTCAGCAATCACGTGTCCCTTTTTTCCATGCCCTGGGATGTAGTTTGTCTGAGCCTACCAATTTGAATTAATTTGTGTGCTCTCTTACTATTTCCCTATTTATCTTGGGTTCCAATTCTCCATTAGCCATTTTTGCTCTCTTCTTTGTAGTCCAAAGATGGCTCTCCTTGGAAGAAAACATAACAAAACAAAACAGAAGCAAAGTAAGAGTTGAAGAATTCTTTCTTTTTTCTATCTTCTATCCTTATACCACTCACCCTGAATATCAGTGCTATCCTTTCTTTCATTTTCGTAGTTTTCCCCTAGCATAATTTAAAAAAAAAAACAACCCAATTCTTGGGGGCAGCTGAGTGGCTGGCTCAGTGGACTGAGAGCCTAGAAATGGGAGGTCCTGAGTTCAAATCTGGTCTCAGACAATTCCTAGCTGTGTGACCCTGGACAAGTCACCCCCCATTGCCTAGCTCTTACTGTTCTGCCTTGGAACCAATACACGGTAGTGATTCTAAGATAGAAGGGAAGGGTTTTAAGCAACAACAACAAAAACCTAACACTCACATACAACCAGGCCAAGCTTTTGTCTTTATCCTCTGTTACATGTCCTTGATTCCAACTTCTGAATGTATTTTTTAAAAATCTAAGCTGATTGGTATTTTCCCTGTGTATTCATATCAGTTTCTTTAAAGGGGAAGCCCCCCCCCCCCTTTTTAAACCCTCACCTTCCATTTTAAAATCAATACTGTGTATTGGTTCCAAGGCAGAAGAGCAATAAGGGCTAGACAGATGGGGTTAAATGGTTTGCCCAGGGTCACACAGCTAGGAAGTGTCTGAAGCGAAATTTGAATCCAGGACCTCCTGTCTCCAGACCTGGCTCTCTATCCCCTGAGCCACCTAGTTGTCCCTCCTTCACCCCTTGAAAGATGAGGTAAGCCAAGATGTTATTCGCTATTCTTCCTGGAGAGAAAGAGAGAGAGAGAGAGAGAGAGAGAGAGAGAGGGAGAGAGAGAGAGAGAGAGAGAGAGAGAGAGAGAG
>NC_058134.1:293134520-293145622 GCF_016433145.1 Gracilinanus agilis | reverse complement strand
AGAGAGACAGAGAGAGAGAGAGACAGAGGGAGAGAGAGAGAGAGAGAGAGAGAGAGAGAGAGAGAGAGAGAGAGAGAGTGAGTGTGTGTCTCTTACAGGTATCCAAGATAAGTGAAGTCCTTCCATCACTACTATCATGATTTTGTGCCGGGCTTTTACAGTCTGTTTCCCAAATCCTTTGGCTACGTCATTGTCCTTTCCAGGCATGTTGCACTCAGATGAAAATACTTCTACTCCCGCCTCTAATAGTCAAACAAATACTCTTCTCCATACTTCACCTTTGGCTTTCCTTACTTGAGTATATCTTCTTCGTGTCTGCGTACATCTTTCTTCTCCAAGGAGAAGGAGACTAGAGCTAAATATTCTAGATCTGGAGGCCTTTTTGTAAAGAGATGACAGTCAAAACAATGGGAGTGAATCAGAACACCAAGGAAAAGGATACAAAGAGGGTCTAGAGAAAAGGGTCTTTTTCTTGACTTGACAAGACTTTCAGGACTTGAGGAAGCTAAGATGACAGGTCGGGGATAGGGAGTAGACAGGGAGCTAGATGGGGAAGGAATGGCAAGAGAAGTAGCAGGATCAGGAGGAAATGGCCTGAAAAGAAAAGAAGGATCAATGAGGAAAGGAGCAGACAGTTGTGTCAAAGAGAAGACTTGTCATGTTGATTATTGAGGGCTTCGGGAGAGGAAAGGGTAGATCTATAATTTTAGAATCTTGGGAGTTTTAAAGGATTTCAAATGTCATGTAGTTCATTCAACTTCCCTATTAACCAAGGTGGTCATCAGGCTCTGCTAGAATCTTTCCACTGAAAGGGAATTCACTATCTTCTGGTTGTAATCATTGCTAACATTTATATAACATTTTCTCACTTCCTTTCTGGGGCAGGTAGGTGGTTCAGTGGAAAGAGTCCTAGGCCTGGAGTCAAGAAGACTCATCTTCCCGAGTTCAAATGTGGCCTCAGACATTTATTAGCTGTAGGACCCTGGACATGTCACTTAACTCTGTTGGCCTCAGTTTCCTCATCTGAAATGATAAACCACTCTAGGATCTTTGCCAAGAAAACCCCAAATGGGGTCTCATAGGTTAATATTTGACTCTTACAACAGCTTTGGAAGATAGGTACTAGTATGATCCCCATTTTACAGTTAAAGAAACTGAGGCAGACAGAGGTTAAGTGACTTGTCCAGGATCACAGAACTAATAAGTGGCTAAAGCAGGATTTGAACTCTTCTCCTAACTCCAAGTCTAACATTCTATTCCCTATGTCACCTAAATGCCACTTAAATTTAAGTATATAGCTTGAATCTTAAAGTCCTAACTTAATTAAATATCTATTTCCCTCAGTGGCAGTTCTGCCTACTGATCCTCTGTTCCCTGGGATGTACATTTTGTCATCTCTGGATCTGTGAAGGATACAATCTGGTGCATTGAGGGGAAAAAATTTAAAGTCAAAAGACTGGGATTCAAATCCTAGTTGTGCTTTGTACTAGGCATGTGACCTCAGACAAGTCACAAGAAATGGATTTAGAGACGTAAAGTATCTAAATATAGTCCAACTCTCTTGGGGTGTTTTAATTTTAATGGATGCCTTTTGTTATCCTATGATTTTAGTTTCTGAATATACTTTCCCCTTCCCCTATCCAGCAAGCCATCCCTGTAGATGAAAAAGATTAAAAGAAAAAAGAAGGGAGAAAGAAACATTTTCCCACCTCCTTTCTGGGACCAAGCTTGGTCATTATAATCATGCCATATTCTGGTTTTTGTTGTCATCCTCCTTCTGTTTACATAGTTGTAGTCATTATCATTATGTTTGTTGTTTTCCTGGTTCTTCTGACTTACCATCTTACCATACTTCCCTAAAACCTTCATTATTTCATCGTGGGTGCTCTTCTAGCATACTCCATCTTGGAGCCTCTAGTAGGACAAGGATTCATTAAAAAGAATTTTTTTCAAGATTAAAAAAAATTTAGGCAACAAAAAATTTCCTTTTCTTTTTTATTCATATCTTAACAAGCACCAAATAAAATTAGCATTTCCATATACATTATGGAACAGAAGGAAAGGATTATACATGAAACTGCAAATCTCTATTCTAGAGAATTTGCTGTTCTTTTTCAGTTACATGATAAATTCAATATGTAACTTTCAGAGTCATTCTGCTTGTCTGTGATTCCTTCTGGCCTCTTTTCTCTTTGAGGGGGTGGAGGGGAAGATTTTATTTCTAACCCACCTCTTCTTCCCACCAACTCCCCTCAAAAATTTGAAGGAAAAAAAAAACCTCCTGTAATAAATATACATAGTCAGGTCAACGAAATTCCCACATTGGCCATGTCCACAAATGTCTGTTTCATTCTTCATCTCTGTCAGGATGTAGGAAGTGTGGGTCGTCTTCAGTAGGCTGAAATCATGGATTATCACTGCATTGATTAGTGCTTAAATCTCTAAAAGTCATTTGCCTTTTTTTATTATAGAAATTGTTCTGATTCTTCTTGTTTCACTAGGCATCAGTTCACACAAATCTTCCCAAGTTTCCCTGAAACCTTCATTTTCATCTGATCACATTTATATGCCTTAATTTGTTCATCCATTCCCCAACTGATAAAGATTCCCCTTAGTTTCCATTCATTTGCCATTACAAAAGGAGCTGCTCTAAGTATCTTTTTATACATATATCTTTTTTCTCTTTCTTTGATTTCTTTGGGCTGAAGCCTGGTATATGATCTGGTTAAAGCGTTTGTATGTTTTCGTGACTTTTTAGGCAAAGTTCCAAATTGCGTCTGGAATGGCCATACTAATTCACAGCTCCATTGATGGAGCCCCAGTATATCAAGGTATCGTTTCCCCATTTCCCTTCTAACATTTCTCATTTTCTTTTTTTCATTATCTTTGCCAATCTGATGGATGTGAGGTAGGACCTCAAAGTTGCTTTAATTTGTATTTCTCTAATTATTAGTTACTTGGCGTATTTTTAATATGGTTGTTGATAGTTTTCAAAACTACCTATTTGTATTCTTTGACCTTTTATCTGTTGGGGAATGGTTCTTGTTATAAATTCAAGTCAATTCAATAAATATTAACTAATATTAATATAAATAAATATTAAATATTAATATTAAATACAAAAAGAGACAAAAGACAACCCCTGCACTCAGGGAGTTTACAATCTAATGGATTATAATGGATTATAATAAATTGTAATAAATTTGAATCATTTCCTTATAAATATGGAAAATTAAAATTTTATCAAAGAAACTTAGTGCATAGGGTTTCTATCAACTTTTGAAGTCTAAGTCCTCACTATAAGAATTTTAAAATAGAGTTTTGACTAAATATGAGAATTCTAAAGTAATATTGTGGTCACTGATTTAAAAATATTATAGCTCAAGTCAAAATGACTTTAGTAGCTTTATTTACAAAGATGTGGAAAGAGTGAAATGTAAGAAGAGGGTAGAGAAAATGTCTAGGCTATCACACTAAATGTTGCTCCAGAGTCTAGCTCGGCCCTGGCAGGGCTCATTAACCCTCAGCCAGAGAACCCGGTGGTGTCTTATGCAAGGGTTCTACCAACACAGCCTCCTCCAGGAAAGGAAGGCCTCTCCAGAACCAATCTCTCCAGAAGCCAGGAGAGGAAGGCCAGCTACCACTCACTACCCAAGATGATCTATGTATTCTATAGCTATTTTAGGTGGAATTTCCTTCCATCCCTTCCTTTTGGATTTTGTTAGTAATATGCAGAAATGCTAGTGATTCATATGGATGTTATAAATTTATTACAATTTATTATGTGATTATTCATATCAATTAATCACATTAGGTTTTGCCATTTTGCTACAGATATTAATTATTTCGGCTGATTTTTTTTAGTTGATTCTCAGGTTCTCTAAGTAAGCCATCACATTTTCTGCATTGGGTGACAATTTTATTTCCTAGGCCTGAGCTTCTTCTTTTAATTTCTTTTCTCATCTTATTATTATAGCTAGCACTTCTAACATTATATCAAATGGTGGTGGGTGAGAACAAGGCATTATCCTTGGTCTTACTAGCAGGGAACAGTAGGATTTTCAGATATTTCCCCAGGTTTACATTTACATTTACATAATGTAATTAATGTAATTAATGTAAATTACATTACATTATAGGTCAGATCACCTGCTATAATATAACTATTTCTATTTTGTAAAGTAAGTTGAAATACTTTGCTTCTTGGCTTTATGGAGTCTGGAGGCATATCATGAGGGAGCATTAGGTTTAAAAACTATCATGGCTTTGTGGGTGTTAGAAACATGGTGCTCCTTCCCAGGAATTAATCTACAAAAGACTATGGGTTATGGAAATATCTTTTGACTGAGTTGTTGATCATGCAGGTTTTACACCATATTAGTTGAAGGATGAAAATTACAGAACTATGGGGATGGAGAAGCCTTAATGGAAGGGGAAAGGCCAAAAGAGCTTCATTCCAGAACAGTATCATCAGAGAGCAGATGACCAGGTTGAGCTGGCTTGTGTTAAAAATGTGGACACAGCCTTATTGAGTGCACCCAAGAGAAGATTCCATCATTAATAGATCAGAAGCCAAATATCAGTGGTCCAGAATTGGAAAACTCTGATGAGGTCCTGGAGAGGTATGGCTCCAAGACCTTGAAGAAGCTGAGATATACATCACCCCAAATCCCTTGATTTTTCCACCTAGATTTGTAGGACCTCTGGAACAAGACTTAGGGAACCCTTTCCCTCTGCCACCTCAACTCCCATCGCTAAGTTCCCACTAGTTGCTAACCACCTGCTCTTAGCTAGACCCCCCGGCAATCTCTACTGCTGTCTGAGATAACCTATATGACCTTTGGGTCCACCACTCCTTTCCCAGAAGTCATTGGTTAAGGGTTATCTGCCTCGCCATTGCTCCCCAAAGTCCAATGGACTTTACCATCTGCCTCACTGCCTTGCCTTCAGGTCCTAAGGACCATCTGGCCCTACCATCTACTCTGAAGCTGAACCTTCCTATAACATGTGAGTTTCAGTCAAGGAACATTTATTAAGCACCTACTATGTGCCAGGCAGTGTGCTAATCAGTCTAACCATGAGGCACTGGGCCATAATTGACTTCTCCAAAGCAGTCCTATGAGAGGTTCTAATCAGGTGGTTGTTACCTTGTGCAGTATTATTTTCCTTAATAATAAGATCCTCCTTATTTTATTCTGCATCAGTTCATACAAGTCTTCCCATTTTTCTCTGAATTTTTCATATTCGTCATTTTGAATAGGGTGGCAATATCCCATTCCGTTCATGAACCACAACTTCCTGTTGTTCTTATTGAGCAAACTGTCCAATAGGCATCTCCTTTGTTTCCAGTTCTTTGCTTCTTCCAATGAATATGAATGAATGGTTTATGTATATAACCTTTCTTTCTGTCTTTTATTAGTTCATATCCACTTCTATCTCAAGCTTATTTAGGGAGCAGATGACCCAGGCTATTTTATGAGGAATCAAGGCTCTTGATTTTTTTCCCCCTTTTCATATCTAGTCTTTATCTCTGAGGAAGTTTCAAATGTCCCAGAACTGAACCCCAACCCCAACACATGAGAGTCTCAACCACACAGCATGGGTCACCCCCAACAATTTCAGGTCCCCACTCACTAGAGTTTTAAGACTCTTAAAACACATCAGACTCCTTTGCTTCTCTGGAACCTTTCCAGGAGTTCTCATGTCCAAAAAATTCCTTGATTAGTCAATCAGCATTTATTGTTTATTGTGTGCCATGTACTATGCCAAGACTAGGGATAAAAAAAGAGGCAAAGGGAAGACGACCCCCCATCCTCAAGGAGCCTATTGTCAAATGGATGCCACACATTTATGGATCCTCTCATTTGACTAGATTAATGTCACTAGTCATATCCTCCAGTTTCATTTGGGCTCATCCCTTCAGCAAGTACCCTGGTATTTCTGGAAATAAGGAATTAGAGTCCTGGGTGTAAAAAGGATGTGTAAAATCTGAGATCCATTCAGAGCCACCATAATAATAACTCATACCTATTTTTTTTTGAAACCCTTACCTTCTGTTTTAAAATCAATACTAAGTATCAGTTCCAAGAGCAATAAGGGCTAGGCAATTGGGGTAAAATGACCTGCTCAGGGTCACAGAGCTAGGAAGTATCTGAGGTCAAATTTGAACCCAGGGCCTCTTGTCTCTAGGCCTGACTCTTTATCCACTGAGCCATCCAGCTGCCCCTACCTATACCATTTTAAAATTTACTGAGGCTCAGAGAGATGTAGCTAGTGACCGTTAGAACCAGAATTCAGACCTGGTTCTACTGACTGCACTTGGACCTAGTATTCTTTCCAAAATCTGAATTTCTCTGTAATTGTCATGTTTCTTTCCTAAGCCAGTTAGGAATTTCTCTCTCTTTTTTTTTTTTAAGCTCACCTGGAGACAGGTTATGATTGTCAAAAGGGATTTACTAGCATTCTTCTGAATTTCATTCAATTTAGCAAATATTAGGCCTCCGCTATCTGGAGGCCCACTGTTGGTTGTGAATAACATCAAGGTAAATGGAATGCACTTTCCTGTCAAAGAGCATAAAAATGCATGGAAGGGAGAAGAAAGGAATAAGCATCCACTGTGCACTAGGCACTGTGCTAAGTGCTTTTTGCAAATAGTTCATTTCATCTTCACAACTGTTATGATTCCATTTTACAATTGAGGAAACTGAGGCAAAAAGATTATGGGACTTGCCCAAGGTCACACAGCTAGTAAGTGTCAGAGTCTGATTTGAACTCAGATCTTCCTTGACCTTAGGCCCTGCAATCTATCCACTGCCCCATCTAGCTGCCTCTAGCTCAGCTGGAGAGGGCCAAGAAAGCACAGAGAAAGAGAGGGCTAGGGACAGTGGAAGTTAGTAGGCAACTCTTCTCGGACCAGGACTGACATCTCCAAGCTAGGGCAGCCCACTGGCCATGTGGTACTGGAACATGGTTGACATCTCCAGTGCAGTCCTAGGAGAGGTTAAAGAAGGGCTCTTTCCAGGAATTCTTGGAGACGATGGCCTTCGTGTCTTGGCAGGAAACTGGGAAAGATGAGACTCAACAAACCAGAGATTTTCCCATAGTATGACATTTCTAGAACTCCCGAGTTATAAACTACAGGAATCCTACCCTCAGTTTCCCTGAATTTGGCCCAAAAGTCTGGCACGAGATTGCTGGATTTCCATCGGGCTGGCTTTCTCATGTTTCCACCATCTTGTCTCTTGAGAACACCTCATCTCAGCCTTTCCCTTGCTTTTGCTGACTTCTCAACCCTCAGGTTCCCCTTCCAGTGGGAGCTGGCAGTCCTTGGTACCCTTAACCACCAGCTGGTTCTGGGCTTCTAGACCTGACCATGAGCAATGGGCCTTCCACCTAGACTGCCTTGGGACGCTACACACCTGTTTCCTGTTCCAGGGTTACTCAAGGACTCCCAGACCATTAGAGTTTAAAAGCAACACTGAAAATTCTTTAGTCCCAGTCCATTTCACAAACAAGGGAGCTGAAGCCCAGATAGGAAAAAGAGATTTGATCAAGGCCACACAAATATAAATAAGGTAATAAAGCCAAAATGGCTTTTAGGTGGGTGATCCAGTAGATAGAGAGCTGAAGCTAAAGTCAGGAAGACCTGAGTTTATATCCTGCCTTATTATGTAGAGATATGTACATCCCTGGGCAAGTCCCTTAACCCTCCTCAGCCTCAATTTTTTCACATGTAAAATGAGGCTAATAATAGAGCCTCAATAATTCACAGAGCTCTTTGAGGATCAAATGAAATAGGCTACCATATATAAAACACCTTGGAAATCGGGAAATGTTGTCCATTTACCTGCTAGCCATTATTATTATTGAGTCTAGAATGGGACTCATCCCACCCTCTTGTTTTTCATTAAGGAGCCAATGTCCAAAAAAAGCGATGTGATTACCCAGAGTCCCACAGACCAGAAATGACTCAGCCAGGTCTCACTCTCAGACCTTCCAACTTCAAATTACACAGTACGTCATCTTCTCCACCTTCCAACAGATACCTAAAATTCCCAACTAGGTCACTCAGTGAAGAGAACCCTGGATCTGGAGGTAGAAACGCCTGAATCCAAAATCTGCCTTGGACACTTACTAGCTGTGTGATCCGGGACAAGTCACTTAACTTCTGTATGCCTCAGTTTCTTCAGCTGTAAAACAATAATAATAGTAGTAATAATACCACCTACCTCCCAGGATTATTGTGAGGACCAACTGAAATAACGTTTGTAAAGCTTCTGGCATATAGTAAGTGCATAATAAATGCTCATTTCCTTCCTTTCTTTTTTCCATTAGTATTAACAGGACAGGGAGTGCTTTTCTTCCAGTTTCTTTCTACTGAGTAAATCCTTAAGGGAACATGACCTTCTTCCCATCTCCAATGCCTTAACTTTTCTTGGGTTTATGGTGAAGATGCTCTTCAGAGAAGGAGACACTATTAATGGATTGCTGGTCTTGATGTCTTTCTCTGCCAGCTGTTTCTGCCTTGGCTGGGACTTGTTCACCAAGGTGCTAAGTGCCTTGGACTCTTAATCCTGCCAGTTCCCAAGTAGATCTAGATCCGAGATCCCTTACACAGGTCAAGAATCCATCTTTTCCTCCCTGATCCCAGGGAGCCATGGGACCGGTTGTCTTGACTTTTGTCTTGCCACTGGACTCTGATTGATGACTCTGGAAGAGAGAGGGAGGCTGATGTTTTATGCCACTCTGTCTCACTTAAATCCAATTCATGAACTAGGTAAGATATTATTCAGTGGGCAGCTAGGTGGCTCAGTGGATAGAGAACCAGGCCTGGAGATGGGAGGTCCTGGGTTCAAATCTAGCCTCAGACACTTCCTAGCTGTAGAACCCTGGACAAGTCACTTAACCCTCATTGCCTAGCCCTTATCACTCTTCTGACTTGAAACCAATAAACAATATAAATTCTAAGATGGAAGGTAAGGATTATTTAAAAAAAACATATCACTCAGTGACATCATTGGGCCTCTTCAGAAAATGAATGGCAGGCAACAACATCTGAAGTTGGAGAAATTTTAGGGAGTGAGCTACCCAACCACCTCCCTCCCCTTCCAAGATACCGATGGCCTCTGGTCCTCCCCCTCCCATAATTGCCTGGATAACTTCTCTCCATGAGCTGACCCATATCCAAGAAGAACATTTTAATAGAAGCACCTCCTTCTTCATTAGCTCCTGCCTCCTAAATGGGGGGGGGGGACCTCAAAGATCCCCTAATCCAATTCCTGCCTGCACAGAATCCCCTCCTTAGGGAATGATTACCCAGCCTCCCCCTGAATGCTTCCCCAACAGGGAATTTGCCATTCCTTGAGGCAGCTCTTTCCATTTGGGGGCAGCTCTGATTGAAGTGTCCTGGGCTCAAGCAGAACAATTGAAGCTCTCTTCCACATGACCACCCTTTGAGGATCCGAAGACAGCTGCATCATGTTTTTGCCTAAATCTTCTCAAAAAAATCATTCCCGGTTCTTTCAAGCGATCCCTTGATGACAAGGCCTTGAGCTCTCTCACTACCCTGCTCGCCCTCCCCTGGACATATTCCAGGTGGTCAGCATCCCTTCTCCGGGGATTCCCGAGTGAGAGACAGAATTCTTAGAATGTCTTAGAATACAAGATATTCTGACATCATTTTTGTCCTAGGATTATAAAGCGTAGATTTAGAAGGAGCCTTACACATCATCTTGTCCAACCTCCTGATTTTATAGAAGAGAAAACTAAAATCCAGGGTCCCGTGTGATCCTCGTCGTATGTAGAACTGGGGTGTGAATGCCGGGCGCTTTGCCCCCACATGCAGCGAGTGCTCTTTCCACTATCCGGGCCATGGGGAGCTTGTATGGGCATCACAGCAAGATCGTATAATGATTTCATGGGCGACAGGGAGGATATGGAGGACACCAAAGGGATTGTATGTAGAGGCACGGAGAGTGTGTTGGGAGGGTGTCAAAGATTTGAGTCTTGGAGAGACACTATCATAGGGCGAATGTAGGGTTATGGGGGACGAGGGAGAAGTCAGCAGGATGATGCACATTGTAGGGGTTCCATGGAAAATATGGTCATTGGAAATGCGTGGGCATCAAAAAGAATACCTAGGGGGCAACTGGGTAGCTCAGTGGATTGAGAGCCAGGCCTAGAGACGGGAGGTCCTAGGTTCAAACCTGGCCTCAGCCACTTCCCAGCTGTGTGACCCTGGGCAAGTCACTTGACCCCCATTGCCCACCCTTACCAATCTTCCACCTATGAGACAATACAGTGAAGTACAAGGGTAAAAAAAAAAAAAAAAAAAAGAATACCTAGGGGGCAACTGGGTGGCTCAGTGGATGGAGAGTCAGACCCAGAGATGGGAGGTCCTGGGTTCAAATCTGGCCTCAGACACTTCCCAGTTGTGTGACCCTGGGCAAGTCACTTGACCCCCATTGCCATTCTTCTGCCTTGGAGCCAATTCACAGTATTAACTCCAAGACGGAAGGTGAGGGTTTTAAAAAAAATACATGTAACAAGAATCATGGAGAACATGTGAAAAGAGTCAGAGGGCATGGGGGAAGGACAGATGGAGTTAGATATGGAAGAGTTGCCCTAGATAACAACCTGGAATCCCATCCCCACTCCCTTGGCCTTCTGTCACGCCACTCCCACCAGTCATCATCAACCCTCAAGTCTATTTTATCTACTCTTCTCCCTGAAACTGGGGGTTTCAGGAGAAGTCTCAAAACATCAGCCCTTGTCAGGCCCCACTGAAAATTCATGCTGCCTAACCTTAACACTGCTTTAGCCATTCATTTATTCATCAGGGGCTGGCTCCCGACTGAATTCCCCACAGCAGCTGTTCAAATCTTCATGATTTCTTTTTGCTTTTCCCCTTCTTCCTCCCACCCCACCAAACACACTTCCAGCAGATCATCTCCCTTTCCCCTAGACTCTTCCAGTTCAAGGTCATCCCTCCTTTTGGCCTCAGAGAGTCTCAGAATTTTTCACTGATCCAGCTCTCCTTAGAAATAGTGCATTCTCTCTCTCTCTCTCTCTCTCTCTCTCTCTCTCTCTCTCTCTCTCTCTCT
>NC_058134.1:293087274-293129637 GCF_016433145.1 Gracilinanus agilis | reverse complement strand
AAGGAAGGAAGGAAGAAGGAAGGAAGGAAGGAGGGAAGGAAAGGGAAGGGAGGGAGGAAGGGAAAAGGGAGGGGGGGAGCATTTATTAAGCACCTACTACATGACAGGCACTGTGCTAAGTGCTTTACAAATATCTCATTTGAGGGGAAAGGCTGAATTTGGGAAAAAAGAGATGGAAGGAAGATGGGGGAAAGGAGCAAGCAAAGATCTCTGGGGAAGGTGGAATAATAATGAAAACTCTGCTGTAAGTTTTACGAAGTGTTTTGCTCAGAATTGGTGTGAGGTAGGTCCTGCAAGTATTATTATTGCTGTTTGTCAAACAAGAAACTGGGGCTTGGAGAGTTTAAATGACTGGCCCAAGGTCACACAGCTAATTAATGTCGAAGCTGGTGTTTTGCTCCCCAGCCCAACACTGTGTCTGTGTGTTCCCTTGTGCCAGCCAGGCAGAGCACACAAGCACGCCCACCTGTCCGTGTGTACGTTTACAAGTGAACTAGACTCGGCCAGACCCCAGAGCCCCCTTCCCCTGCGGGGGGCCATGGTTTTGCTCTGCTCGAGATCTCTCCTCTGATCTCCTGCTCCACCTCTGACCCAGGTTGGCTGCAGGAGCTGGCCAGACGGCTGGAGACGCCCTACTACCTGGTCGGGCGAGGCAGGACAGTGGGGAACGGCTCTGGCCTGAGTGACAACTGCAGCAGCAGTGGCAGCATTGAGGCCAATGGCACGGGGCTGGCGCTTCTGGGGGGACCATCCCTGCGGAGTGCCTATATCACCTCCCTCTACTTTGCACTGAGCAGCCTCACCAGCGTCGGCTTTGGCAATGTGTCGGCCAACACAGACACGGAGAAGATCTTTTCCATCTGCACCATGCTGATTGGGGGTGAGACCCCACTCTGTTCCCTCTCTTTGGGCCCCCACATCCCAGCCATCCTGGACTTCCACACTTTCCCAACCTCCGGGCCCTGGGGTCGGCCTTTCTCAGGGTTGTTCCCTACCCAATTTTAGGCCCTCCACCACCCGAGAAGCTTTTGCTTCCTCTGGACCCCCTGCTTCAGATTCCGGCCCTGTGAGTCTCTACCCAAGACCCTTCGAGCTCCCTATTGTCTTGGCTTCCAAGCTCACAGTCTCCTGATAACTTGAGAGATGGGGAAAGGCAGCGGGACCTGAGCAGACCGAGGAGCAGGGCCCCAAGAATCCTGGAGCCCCGGGGGCCAGGCGGCAGGGCCATGAAGGGGGCGAGGGGGCGGGTGCCAGCAGAGAGCAGCGGATCCTCCCTTTGGAGGGAGGCGGGGAGCCGTGTGCCTGAGAGCCTGGTGGTGCCCCCCAAGCTGTGATACCCTCTCCTTCAGCACTGATGCATGCGGTTGTGTTTGGGAATGTGACGGCCATCATCCAGCGCATGTACGCCCGCCGCTTCCTCTACCACAGCCGTACCCGGGACCTGCGGGACTACATCCGAATCCACCGCATCCCCAAGCCGCTCAAACAGCGAATGCTCGAGTACTTCCAAACTACTTGGGCTGTCAACAATGGCATCGACACCACGGAGGTGGGTGAGGACACCGTCAGAGTGAAAGACTCGGGCCGCCGTGGGGGGCGTGGAAGCCGGGGGTGGAAGGAGGCAGCTTTCCTTGAACTCCCAGCTGGACCTAACAGGGCCTGCGTGGCACAATGGGAAGGTCACACTGGCCAGAACCCAGACCCGAGTTCTAGTCTCAACTCCATCAGTCCACTGTGGAGCTTTGGGCCAGCTGGTAAATCTCTCTGGGTCTTGGTTTCCTTCGGAGGGAATAAATTGGACTAGGGGACTTCCAGGGTCCTTCTAGCTAGTCTTGGGGAGGTGAGCCGTGAGACTCGGGCCAGGAGAAGGGGGGATGAGGGTCGCCTGCCTGCCAGCTTTCCCTTCCCTTCCTCAGCTGCTGCAGAGCCTTCCAGATGAACTCCGGGCTGACATCGCCATGCACCTGCATAAAGAAGTGCTACAACTGCCCCTCTTCGAGGCAGCAAGTCGGGGTTGCCTGCGGGCACTGTCCCTGGCCCTGCGTCCAGCCTTCTGTACGCCTGGAGAGTACCTCATCCACCAGGGCGATGCCCTGCAGGCCCTCTACTTCGTGTGCTCTGGCTCCATGGAGGTGCTCAAGGGTGGCACCGTGCTTGCCATCTTAGGTCTGTGAAGTGGGTGCTGAAGGAGGGAGGGAGGGAGAAATGGGTCCAGGGAACACTGTTGAATCAAAGTAACTTTATAGAGGAAAGCCCTACTAAATCTAGGGAGAAAATAACACAAAAGTGCATTAGGAATGATACTGAAGGCCTGAAGATGTGTCCACACTAATATGCAGGTGTGGGTAATAAAAAGGCAAAATTGAGACTTTAATACAAAAGAGATAAATACAATTTTAGAGGCTCTATAACAGGGGTCGGCAACGTGTGGCTCTCGAGCCATATCTGGCTCTTTTGAGGGCCAGATGTGGCTCTTTCTGCAGGAGCCATAAAGTCCATTTTTTTCAGGCACTGTTCCAGGAGCGCACTGTGAGCACTGTACGGCTCTCACAAAATGACATTTTAAAAATGTGGCGTTTATGGCTCTCACAGCCAAAAAGGTTGCCGACCCCTGAACTATAAGATGGAACTCAATTAGAGCAATGGAAGGATATCCCTTGTTCAAAAGGAACAATCTAAAAGGAGGGGAGATTTCTATATGTCAAGATGCTATATGCCAAGAAAAATATCTTTCAGAAATCTTTGAACCTGAGGGCATCCTAGGGCATTTGAACACCTAAAAGGAGAAACAGGAGTACTATCATTGTAGAAATATACCGTCTGTGCAGATGGAGGCCATGGATGATATTTTCCTGAAACTTCACAACTAACTAAAGAGGCAAAATAGGGTATTTCAGTTATCCAGACATCTGTTGGAAATCTCATTCTGTTAAATCCAGAGCATCTGATAAGTTCTTCAATTGCCTTGCTGGCAGTTTCTTCTCTAAGAATAGACAGGAAACAATGAGAGTCGTTGCTACCCTGAATCTAATTATGATCAAGCCAGGTCTGTGGAATAGGCTGGACTTAGGAGAAAATTACTGTATCAGAGAAAAGATGGGTGGATTCAGTGAACTCTAAAAAAAGGAATATAAATCAAGAGGGATGGGAGGCTCTAAAAAAGCAGTGTTTTTTTTTTTTTAACCCTTACCTTCTGTCTTAGAACCAATACTGTGTTTTGCTTACACAACAGAAGAGTGGTCAGGGCAAGGCAATTAGGGTTAAGTGACTGGCCCCGGGTCACCCAGTTGAGAAGTATCTGAGGCCAAATTTGAACCCAGGACCTCCCATTTCTAGGCCTGGCTCTCAACCTATTGAGCCACCTTGCTGACCCATTCGAAAAAAAGTTTCTAATAATACAATTGTAAAGAATTTCCAATGAAGAAGAAAAACAGGAGACATCTAAAGAAAGGAAGGAAGGAAATATTTATTGGATATCTACCATGTCCTGCTGCTAAGTACTTCACAAATATTTTCTCGATTACAAGTATTATTCACAAACAACTCTGAGAGATAGTCCTATTATCCATTTTACAGTTGAGGAAGCTGAGACACACAGAGATTAAGCGAACTGGCCAGGGTCACACAGGTAATTAAGTATTTGAGGTTACATTTGAATGCTGGACCTCTTGACTCCAAGACCCATACTTTATGCATTGCACCATCTAGTTGCTTCAAGAAATCCTAAGTTCATGAGGAGTTCTCTCAAATCCCAATCTAACGATGAACATGGATGCAAAGAGAGAGACATAGAACCGAGGATGAATACCAAAGACTATAAGATTGTCAGGAAGACTAAAGCCCACCATGAAATGCTGAAGGTCATGAAAGGAGCCTTGAAAAAGCTAAAATCAGCCCCAGAACAAGGAAAGGAATGGTCTGTCTCATGGGGAAGAGAGCATGATGGGGAGCAGAACAGTCCAGCTCTTTCTTCATCCCCCTTCTCCATCAGAATGAGCTTCACACTGGAAGAAGAGTGAGTAAGAGAAAATTGGAACTCAAGTAGAGACAAGAGGTAATGGCTGCCATCCAGATGCTTTAAACTGCTTCAAGACTAGACCACATCCCACGGCAACGAAAGAGCGTGAACCCATTGTCAGGAAACCCTGAGAACAACTAAGAATCCTTGAGAACAAGAGATAGGAAGATATCTCGGTATTAAAAAAAAAATAGACAAGATGTATTCTAGAAACTAGAGGCCAAATGAGTTTTCTGTTGATCCCTGATAAAGTTTCATATAACAATGAAAAAAAAAAACCACTGCTGGGGGAGGGGGACAAGGAGGCTCTGCTTTCTTCCTATACATGTAGGGACCGTTTTAGCTCTGCACCCATCCATATTCAGGCAGGGTTTGATTCTGGGGAACCCGACCACCTAAACAAGAATCTTTCTCTTGTATTTTTTGGTTCTTTATATCCATGTTCCCAGATTTCTGGGGGAAAGTGCTTAAAGTTCAGGTTTCAGTTCATGTGAAATTCATGAAAATTGCCTCTTCAGACAGGAATTGCTGCCATAGTTGGCCATCCTATCTTCTTCAAGGAGCCCTGGCGGGAAGGGAGAGGGTACTTCCTGCAGGACAACTTGCCCTGAGCAAGGACCCAAGATCTTCTGACTTCTCGGTTCTCCCGAGACTGCCTCTAAGAGTCAGCATTACTGTTTGCTCACCTATGATTAGACAAGGCTGAGGTCCAAGCCCCAGCTCCCTGAGGGAAAGGCTCTAGGTGCCATGGTAGAGGGCTTGCCCTGTTGCCAGGGCAGATAATGCTACCCAGAAAGTAGAAGGAAGGGACGGGGCTGAGTCATTCCATTCTTTTAAACCTTTATCTTCTGTTTTAGAATTTGAGTTTCAAGTTTCCCATTTTGGGGGTGAGACCCTGCTACCAACTTGGGCGCATTTTCCCACAATAAAAGAAGAGCAGTAAGGACTGGGCAATGGGAATAAGTGACTTGCCCAGGATCACACAGCTAGGAATTTTCTGAGGTAATATTTGAACCCAAGACCTCCCAGCTCTCCATCCATCAAGCCACCCAGCTGCCTCAAAGGGTCCACTAAGTGATCTACTTCTGGCTTAGTGGCCAATACTTTCTGATTCAACTTGAATGCTTGATCTCTCCCCCCATTCCCCGAGACCAGTGATGGGCAAACTACAGCCGTGAGCCAGATGCAGCCCCCTGAAATGTTCTATCCAGCCAGGAGACATTATTCCTAATCTGACAAATACAACGAGTAGGATATAATACAATGAAACTTTGAAAGAGTTGCCTTAGAAACAGACTGACAGAGGAGCATTTCCTTTCCTTTCCTTTGACCCCCTCTTTAAAACATTTGCCCATCACTGCCCTAGACACTTCAGTCGTCACAGGGACCAGGTTTGCTCCATCATTTCCATACAATAAATCCTACAGAAGTTAGTGAACAAGAGTTTTCCTGGAAATAGCAAAGGCAGGGACAGCTGGGTAGCTCAGTGGATTGAGAGCCAAGCCTGGAGATGGGAGGTCCTAGGTTCAAATCTGGCCTCAGACACTTCCCAGCTGTGTGACCCTGGGTAAGTCACTTAACCTCCCTTGCCTAGCTCTTCTGCCTTAGAATCAATACTGAGTTTCTCATTCTGAGATGGAAGGTAAGGGTTTAAAAAAAAGGAAAGAAATGGCTATGGCCATTCAGTCCAGGCTCCATGGGATGGCTTCTACGGGTCTCTGCTCACCCTCGCTATATCGAGGATGAATTATTTCATGGCTCTGGTATTCATTTAGAAGAAATTGTTGATCAGCTATATCTGACATGGACTCAGAACAAGTCATGGGAGACGATTTTCCTTTTAGAATCGGGTTATTAGATCTGGATTTCAAGTAGGCACTTGACCAAGGCTTTCCTGCTAACTTTATGAAGAAGATAAAGACAATCTGACAGGCTGGATGATAGTAAAGTTGGGTGGTCTCATACTGCCCAGCAAATGGAGGGCTCTGCCTTGGAGGAGATCTGTGGAACATTTGCATCAACAGTTTGGATGAATATATATATATATATATTTATAGTGTCAGGGTAGATATGCATATATATGTGTAAATAATTTGTGGTTGACATAAAGCTGGGAGGTTCACGTGGAAACAGGATTGTGAAATGTCTCTGAAGACTGCAACGTTGATTGAATGCCTCAGACCAAAAGAGGGAAACTTAGTGTAGACCAATGTAAAATGATATATAAAAACTATATAAATATATAAAAAAGGACACAAGATCATGGAGACTTGGTTTGATAGGGTTTCCCCTGAAAAAGAAGATAGCGCTCAGGAAGGTCTAAGTTCAAATCCAGCCTCAGATACTTACCGTGTGACTCTGGGTTAGTCACTTCACCTCTGCCAAGAGTAAATAACATTTGTAAAGCACTTTGCAAACCTTAAAGTGCTACCTAAATAAATATACAAACCGTGCTTGCTATTTATTTTTTATTTTTTTTTATTTTTTTTAACCCTTCTACTTTGGTGTATTGTCTCATAGGTGGAAGATTGGTAAGGGTGGGCAATGGGGGTCAAGTGACTTGCCCAGGGTCACACAGCTGGTATTTATTTTTATTATTATTCCTGAGAAGGGCGGAAGCTCAGTCTGACCATGCTTTGACAAACGACAAGGAGACAGATTTCAGTGTCCTATAATAAGGAAGAATCATTAGAATTGTCCAGCGGTGGAATGGGCTCACTACTTTATGGGGTGAGTGAGCTTTCCATCGCTGGAAGGGTCCAAACATCCAGTGATATGCAAGTGAAAATGTATCCACTGGGAGGGAGGTTGAGATTTCTCCAGCTCCAAGATTCTGTAAGTCTGCGCATGTTTCTCTACTCTGCTCATCATCCTAGGGATGTTGGGGGGATGAGGAAAGAGAAAGAGAAATGATGAAAAGGATATCGAAGAGATGGAGATGAGAAGGTCCGGCAAGGCGCTGGGGCCACAGAGGAGCCTAGGCTGGGACCCCACGTCTCATCCTGCCAAGCCCTAGCTCTGCCCAAGGATGGGGCACCATCACTCCGGGGAGGAATCCCCTCCACCCTCCATCTTTCTTCTCCTGCTGCCAGGGTGGCGTGGCTGTTGAGGGAGGGGGCAAACTGTGTTCTGCTGATGGGGGGTCTTCCTTCTCCCAGGGAAGGGTGATCTGATTGGGTGCGAGCTGCCTCAACGAGAACAGGTGGTGAAGGCCAACGCAGACGTGAAGGGCCTGACATACTGTGCGCTGCAGTGCCTACAGCTGGCTGGACTCCATGAAAGCCTGGCACTCTACCCCGAGTTTGCCCCACGCTTCAGCCGTGGCCTCCGAGGGGAACTCAGCTACAACCTGGGGGCAGGTGCAGGCCATAATGAGGTAAAGGCCTGTGAGGGGAGTGGGGGGCAAAGAGAGAGGGACCCTGGCCCTGAATGGGGGGTCGTCTGCAGAGTGGGCTTTAGAAGGGTCAGAAGGTGCTAGCCAGGTCATGGTAGTCCCTGCAGGTACAGGAGTGCCACCTGGCATGACCCACTTGTCTATGGGGTCTGTAGGCTGACACCAGCTCGCTGAGTGGAGACAATACCCTGATGTCTACGCTGGAGGAGAAAGAGACAGATGGGGAGCCAGGGCCGACGGCTTCGCCCACCCCAGCTGATGAGCCTTCTAGCCCCCTGCTCTCTCCAGGCTGCGCCTCTGCCTCTTCAGCTGCCAAGCTGCTCTCACCTCGACGGGCCGCCCCGCCATCACGCCTGGCTGCTCGAGGACGGCTGAGCCAGGCAGGGGGGACGCAAGCTGAGGTTGCTGCCCGGGCTTCACGATCGTTGGGCCTGGAGGGACTGCGGCTTCCTTCCATGTCTTGGAATGCCCCCCCTGACCTAAGCCCCAGGTGAGTGGGACCTCGATATCTACTGGATGCCCACTTAAGGCAAGACGCCCATCCACAGTCTTCTCTAGTCAGACAAGACGGTGTGGTGAAATTTGGAACCAGAAGTCCATCTTCGTTACATAGGAGATTTTTTTTTAATTCTGTATTTTATGTTTTAGCCAAAATCTGTCAGAGAGAATTTGTTAACAAGGGAACATTTCTGCTAAGGAAGAGGTTCCGACTGGCTGAGTTCCTTTCGCAGATCCAACTACCAATTTATTTTTTATAGTCATGTTAAATGATGGAAAACCAAAGGACTTCATTGAAGTTGTTTTTGCTTTACCAAATAGAACAATTATAATTTTAATGATGGCATACCCTTGGGAAAGAGTCAACTTCCTGGAAAACTAGTGCTCCTTCTTTGACTCAGGTCAAGGTATAAACAAAAGGATGATTTCCTCTTTGTTGGTGTCTTTCCTAACCCTAACAGAGGTAGGTTCTCTCCATCTACCCCCTGGTTCCGATCTCTTGGAGGAAATGCACATTATCAAATGATATCCAATGGGATCTTTAGAAAGTACTTAGCACAGTCCCTGGCACATCCCTTCTTTCTTCCCTCCCCCTTCCTCCTTTCGTCCTTTCCTTCCTTCTGCCCTTCCTTCCCCATATGGTCCCAGATTCTCTGGAGTCCAAGAAAGTTAAGAATAGCAGCTCCCGAACAATCCCACGGCATTCCTTCTGAATTTCCCGTGACCCTGCCAAGACCTTGGTGCTACCTGCTCTCACATTCTCACATGACCATCTGCTATCTAGGGATGCCCAGCTCTTGGTCTTCAGGGGATGAGGGAGGTTCTCCTAAGGAAGAAGCGTTTGCGAGGGATGGAGATCTTGGGCCAGAGGAAGGGCTGCCAGGGCGAGGGCTAGAAAATATGGAGGGGCCGAAGATGGGATAGGACAAGGAGGCTTTGTGTTCTGCAGGGAGTTTGGGGCGAGAAATGAGATGTGCAGAAGCCGCCAGATTGGGGTTTGAGGAGGCCCCCAAGCACACTTAATCTTGTTATGGGGGCTTCCTCCCCTTGGAATGCCTTTCCTAGGCTCACCTCCATGGAACCTCCAGTCCTCATTGATCTTCCTCTCAGGGTACTCCCACTGCACAGCCATCACACCAGTCAGAACCACACAACTCACCCTGTTTTGCATTCGTTTATTGTTTGCTAGAACAGTCCCATCTTCCCAATGAGCCTATCGGTTCCTGGTGGGCAGAGAATATCCTGCCCAGCAGCTCGGTGTGCCCAGCAGCTCGGTGTGCCCAGCAGCTCGGTGTGCCCAGCAGCTCGGTGTGCCCAGCAGCTCGGTGTGCCCCGCAGCTCTTACCCAGCACAGGGCCTGAGCCCACTGAGGTAAGGAACAGAAATTGATCCATTGTTCTGAACACACAGGGTCGTGGATGGCATTGAGGATGGCTGTGGATCGGATCAGCCGAAATTCACCTTTCGTGTGGGACAGCCTGGCCCAGAATGTAGGAGTCCCTCCCCAGGTCCAGGTACGGCTGATGGGAAATGGGACCGTGGGCAGGGGTCTCTCTCTCTCTCTCGCTTGCCGCTTAACTCCATAAGCAAGCCCTAAAACTGGAAAGGAAGTGGACTGTCTGCCCAGACTCCCTCCCTAGTTCTCTCGGCTGTGAGGGTCACTCCCTGGAGGCAGGCAGAGGGAAGCAACCAGATGTGGTCAGCAGTGAGCCAGCCAGAGGGAGGTGGCCAGACTACCAGGCTCCTAAAAATGGCTCAGAGGCTCAAGGACTTGGATTTATTATTTTTAAGACGTTCATAGATTTCAAGCTGGAAGGGACCTTAGAGAGTGTCTCTGCCCATTGGGGGGTGTCAGGGGGAAGGAGGAATCTCGTGACAGGGAAGAGCCCTGGGACATTAGGAATCTCCTTCCTAGAAAACTCTAGATAAGGGGGAGACTTGGTGTTGCCTCCGCTGCCGGCTGAGGTCCTGCTGGAAAGGAAGGGCCAGAGTAACTGGGCGGGTGGGAGCTGGCATTCTCTTGGGCAAGGTAGAAGGTAGGAGACGGATTTGAATAGCGCGTCCCTGCCAGGATGGTTCCTGCCTTTAATATGAAGGCAGCTCTGCCCACCTGCACGCTAGGGCAGCCGGGGGCCCAGCTCCAGGCCCTCCTTTGTGCCCTCCCCAGTCCTACTTCTCCCCCCACCCCCTCCCCAGCAGAGAGTGGACTGCTCACCATCCCCCTGGGGCCTGGCGAGGCCAGAAGCATGGATATGCTGGACAAGCTGCAGCAAGCGGTGGGTGAGGGAGAAAAGAGCTAATGCCACCTGGGCGGGGGGAGGGAGAGGGCATCCCCTGCCCCAGGAGGCTCCCAGCGAGCGGAAGGGGCAGTGGTGGGAGAAGGGAGGTGGGGGGAGGGAGGTTCCGGCCTGGGCCGGGCACTCTGACCCGTCCCTCCCCACCCCGGGCAGGTGACCGAGCTGTCGGAACAGGTACTACACATGCGTGAAGGGCTACAGTCCCTTCGACAGGTGGTGCAGCTCTTCTTGGTGCCCCATGGGGAAGGGCTGTCCCCCAGGGCAGGAGAGGGTCCTTGCCCATCCAGGGGGTCTGGACTCCTGCAGCCCCTGTGTGTGGACACTGGTGCCCCTTCCTACTGCCTGCAGCCCTCAGCTGGACCCTTCCTGAGTGGAGCCTGTCCCCGGCACCAGCCAGGCCCCCCACCCCTCATGGCTCCCTGGCCTTGGGGCCCTCCAGCCTCTCAGAGTTCACCCTGGCCCCAGGCCGCTGCTTTCTGGACCTCCTTGTCAGATTCGGAGCCCCCGGGCTCTGCAGAACTGGGCCCCATGCCCAGCACAGCTGCCTCCCCGCCCCCTGCTGAGGAGCCGGCTGGGGCAGGGCCCCCCGAACCCTCTGCGGGCCAAGCTGAGGAAACGAACACTGGGGAGCCCCCCCCAGGGCAGGGAAGCCTGTCCCTGACTTGGGACCCCCACGGCCTGGAGATGGTGCTGATCGGCTGCCACGGCTCCAGCACCGTCCAGTGGTCCCAAGAGGAAGGGACAGGGGTCTGAACTCTCCCACGCAGGACTCGGTGTTGTCCCATCCAAAGGCTACCCTGACCCTCCCAGGTGGAAGGACGGGGTGGCGGGGGCCGCATGGGCCCACCCTTCCTGCTGGCTCAGGGCACCGGGCACAGGAGTAAAGGCCCAGCTCGGCACTGGTTCAGGATTTGGGGCCGGGGGGATGAGGGCCTGGGGGCAACAAGTCACTGCTTCCTTGGGGTGTCCATTCCTGGTCTGTTCTTCTTAGCTCCCCCCTCTGCAGGCTGGAGGGATGGGGTCCCTGTGTCCCCTGCATGTACCCCTAAGCCCAACTCTAACGTCCCCATTTCCAATGCTTTTTTAAAAAAACACAATAAAAGGGTTCATTTGGAGTTCAGTGCTTTATTTACAAAAGGGGAAAAGTTTGTGGGGTAGAATCATATCACTGAGGGGGCAGGAAGCTCCTGTCTCCCTTTGGTACCTCCTACTGTGGGAGTCAGGATTTCTCCCTGAAGGCCTCCCCCCCCCCAATGCCCTCCAGGCCTTCAGGGGATACCAAACAAGCCCAGAGCTGTGCCGTTGCGGCTCCCGCCTCCTTCACTGGGGAGTGATTTTGGCAGCCTCGGCCCGGATGAGGGTGATGAGGTCCTGGTTGATGAGGAAAACGAAGCGCAGGCTGGCAATCTGCAGGCGACAGGAAAGGTCATTCTAGGTCCAGAGGAGGAGAACCCGAAAGGGTCCTGAAAACCCCAGACCCGTCCCTCTGCGCCCCCACCTCACCTCCACCACCGAGTTGTTGCTGAGCCGCCACTTGGAGCCACAGAGGACAGGCCGGCCATCTATGTAGATCGGCCGCCTGCCCTCATTGGCGATGAAAAAATCACCATTATTCTTCAGCTTGATGATGCCTAGGATTCAGGGAAGATAAGAGGAGGAATGGAGAGCGCCACTTCCCCAGGGCAGAGGAGGGGAAGCCTCCCCAACACAGAGGGGGTCCCAAGAGGCCCCGGAGCTCCGTACCTTGTTTTCTGGAAATTTTCCAAGCTGGGCCCTCCAAGGAAAGGTCCACGTCGATCTGGTTGTCCTTGGTAGCTCGGCCCAGGGTAATCTGAGGAGACGGTGGAGTGAGTCTGTGGCTCGGACCCCAGAGAGGTCAGAAGAGCCGCAGGAGGAGGGGAAAGGAGAGCCCCTTACCTCCCGGGAACGCATGAGGTAGCGCACCATGCGCCCACGGAGCACCGCCAGGGTCTGGTTGTCGAAGTCTGGAGAGCTCATCCCTGTGGAAGGAGCAGGGCTGGAGGACAGCCTGCCTCTGCCGGAGCCCCCTTCCCTCCCCCAGACCCTGGGAGGAGCCAGGATCCAAACCCCTAGAGGGTAAGCTAACAGGAGCTCAGAGGCAGGGGTAATCCTGGGGGGGTGGTCCAAGCCCACCTGTGATACTGTCCACCAGCACCTGCCACTTGTGCAGCTCCTGCTCCAGCTGCCGGATCTCACGCTTCTGGCGTCTGTCGGCAACTGTCAGCTCTGGGGACGAGGGGGTGAGGCAGTGACCGCGGGCCCTCCAGGATGCCGCAGCCCTCGGATTCTGCCTTAATGTCTCCCTCCCCAGCCCCACAGCCCACAACGTCGTCCCCTGCTGTCCCAGGCCACTCACCGTGCTCGAGCACCTCATCCCGCATGTCCCTGAGAGGAAGGGATCAAGTGATGGAGAGAGAAATGGGTCAGAGCCAGGCCCTCTTCACAGGGCCCCTGGGGAAATGGCCTCCCAGCCCCCCTCACCACTGGGGGGCCAAAGGGGTGCAGAGGGCATAATAGTATCTCTAGGGAGCCAGGATCCTGTGGCTGAGGGGATGGGGAAGCAGTCCCCCTCACTCAACAGGAACCCCAAAGTTACCACTGCTACTCCAACCTGATCCCTTGTTCCTCAAATATACTGTGTGGCCAATCCCTTCTACACTTGTAGTCTGAGTGCCACAGTCTTCCAGGGAAAGGAACCCAAGCTCAGCTTTTAGAACCTTTTAGGAGAGGACCCTCCCCTTCCCTTCCCCCACCCCCTTCTCAGAAAGGCTGGCATGACAGATGGGGGAAACCAACCCAATGCAGAAAAGGCAGCACCCCATTCCCAACAGCTTACTTGAGCTTGCTATCATCAATCAGATCCTCAGCATCAGAGAAATTCAGCACTTGGTCCCCCTTTGGCAGAGGCTGCACTGAATGGAGAACGAGAGGGTCAGCACCCACTGTGCCCTGAGGGGAGCAGACCCTCAAGAACAAGGCCCCCATGACAGCATGTATACATCTCATGGTACTGAGCAAGACAGGGGAGTGTGGGCTCCACAGGGAGGACCTTCAATGCAGGAGGAGGCAGGTACAATGGGCACCCCAAGAACCTCTACTAGAGAGAGCAGAAGACTTGGCCCTCTGCAGCAAGCCTCGAGGAGTCCTCAAAGGTCTCAGACAGACTCCAGGCTGGCCCAGTTCCCATTACCCTGCTAGAAGGGACTTATGGTCATTAGACTACAGGTCTAGACGAGCTTGGATAAATGATATGATTTAAGAAAAAGAAATGAAGGAAAGGCTGAGGGGAAGGAAGTATTATTGACAATTTATCCTTTTTTAAATTAATTTGTTTGTTAGTTACATTCACATTTCCACAGAAGGCATCACTCAACAACAAAATGTATATATAAACTGTCTTTCTTGTTTCTGTTCAAATAGTAATTCTGTAGCTGTAGATGTTTTCTTGGTTCTATTAGTTTCACTCTTTATAATTTCAGTAGGTTTTTCCAAGTTTTAAAAAAATTAACTTAAGACGCAGCTAGGTGGCTCAGTATTGAAAACCAGGCCTTAGAGACAAGAGGTCCTGGGTTCTGATTTGGCCTCCAATACTTCCAAACTGTGTGACCCTGGACAAGTTACTTAACCCCCACTACCTAATCCTCTCTTCTGCCTTGAAACCAATACACAGTACTGATTCTAAAATGAAAGGTAAGAGTTAAAAAAAAATTAACCTGCTTGTCATTTCTTGAAGCACAATAGTATTCCATCCCAATCATAGACCACAACTTGTTCAGCCATTCCCCACCTGATGGACATCCCCTTAATTTCACCACAAAGAGAGAAGCTATAAATATTTTGGAACATTTAAGTTCTTTTCCTTTTTCCCTGATTACCTTAGGAAACAGACCCAGCAATAGTATTGCTGGATCTAAGAGTATACACACTTTTATAACTCTAGACATAATTCCAAATGGCTCTTCACAATGGTCAGATCAGTTCAGTTCTGCCAACAATGTATTAATGTTCCCATTTTTCTACATCCCCTCCAACATTTGTCATTTGCCCTATTGTTTGCCTTCTCAACTGGTGGGGGAGGAGAGAGAGGGAGAGAATATAAAACTAAAAAAAAAGTTAAAAAAAATAAAGTGATATTTAGTTAATAGGTAAGTTTATACAAAATAACTTCAAGTTAGCCATGATCTTACAAATGTGTAAAAGGCTGAGAGTTTTTTTGCTATAAGAGCAAAACTATATTTTATCCTGCCTCAGTGCTTTGTTTTCTATAGCATTTTACACAGTTGAGCTCTGAGGAAGAATGAAGAAGCTAGGGTGGGCCATTCCCAAGAAAAGGATTGAATGCAGGATTCATTAGATTCAATCCCTTGAATTGAATGCAGGATTCATTAAAAGGCCAGGCTCCAGTAAAGATCAGCATCCTAAGAAGGCCTCCCATAGGAACCTTTCAACCCCTAGAGTCAGCTGTGCCAGTTTAGGGAGGCCATGAAATAACACCTAGGCATTAATCTCTGTGGCTATGATCTCTCATTCGATCTTTGCAACCACCTACAAAGCAAAGGGCTATATAAGTGTTTTACACAGTCCAGTAAAAAATATGTCATACTGAGATATAAAGTGAAAGCACATGTCCTTTTTTTAGTAAACTGCAGAAGTGTGAGGCAGTGTGTGTGGTCATCAGTAGCAATCCCTCTTTCATCACCTTTTTCTAGGAAACATACTTCACAGCAATTAAGGCTGGGAGGAACCTAAGAGTACACTTGGTCCAGCCCTCTTCATTTTATAGAGAAGGAAACCAAGGCCCAAGGAGGCAAAATGCTTTGCCTGAGGTTATACTCTAGGATGACAGGATGATTGGCTAACGTGACACAAAAGGACAATGGCAAATACCGAAAGGGAAGAAGGAAAAATAGGTGCACTAATGCACTGCTGGTGGAGCTGTGAACCAGGATTCTGGAGAGCAATTTGGAACTTTGCCCAAAGGGCCATAAAACTGTGCACACCATTTGACCTAGTAAAACAACAATGAAGTTTATATCCCAGAAATATATAATTGTATATTACTGTGATGGGATACTAGAGCAGGATGGTTTCAGAAAAACCTAAGAAGCCTTATATGAAGTGATGAAAAGGGAAATGAGTGGGACAAGAACACATTCCAAAGTAACAGCAATACTGTAATGATGATAAACATAATGTTCCAAAGGCCTTATGATGAAAATGGCCTCCACTTCCAGAGAACTGAGGAACTCTAGGTGCAGACTGAAGCAGACCTTCTTCACTTTTTCTATTTTTCTTGGTTTTGTGTTTTCTTTTGCAGCATGGCCAATAAGGAAATGTTTTTCATGGCTTTATACACATATAACAGATTGCACATTGCTTGTCCTCTCAGAGTCGGGAAAAGGTGGAAGAGAGAGTATTTGGAACTCAAAATAAATTTTTAAATGTTAAAAAAAAGGAAAAGGCAATTGAGAAATATCTAACAAAATAAATACATATTTTCAAAAAGACCTCAAAACATTAAATAGCCAGAATGTGAACCCAGGCCTTCTAACTTTCAACCGGGTATTCTTTTATTACACTGTTATAATGAGTGTCATCTCTGAGTCAGTCTGGAGTTGTCTGCTGTGCTCCTGCCCAGGACTGAATGCATAGGACCTATGGCCAAGCCAGAGCAGCTCTAGCAGAAATTCTTCTCAGACCATCCCAGGCCCCTCCCAGGTCCATCTCTGAGAGACGCATACCTCTCCTCCTGGGGTGGCAGCTTACCTGTCTGGTCCTCCAGGAGATAGTACTGCTTCATGAGCTGCCAGTGGCTCTGCAGTGCCTTGGCTGTGCGGGACAAGTAGAAGGCATCAGGGTGTCTGTGCAGCAAGTCTTGGAAGGTCTCCAGGGAGGGCTGGCTGGCCTGGAGGAACACAAGGTCAAGGTCTGAGTCCCCCTTTCCACCTCAACTTGAATATTCCTAAAAGCCCCACCAAGGTGGCTGGCAAAGTGGCTACTAGGAAAACAAATGTAAAAGGAAAACAAAACCCTAAAAATGAGAACTAACCACAAGAGAAATGGTTTGCTTTGGAAGGATACAAGTCCCTGGGGGTCTTCAAGAAGCTCCACTCAGATATGGATTTTAAGGTCTCATCTGACCCCAAGATCCTCAAGTGATTTTCCAGCCTCTGGTTTTTGCCTCCATTTTTATTTTGCCCCATTCACTTCTGGACTTATTCTAATTTAGTCTGTCTCCACACATGAATTGAACTAAAATCCTCCCCCTAGTGACCAATGACCTCTTTAATGCTAGAACGATAACAGCCTTTCCTCTACCCTCACCCTTCTCTTGCCATATTTGAGAGCTTGCCATAATTGAGAACTTCTTTCTTCTCAGGCCCAACTCTCTCCTCTGGGTTTTTGTGACCACCTTCTTCTGGCTCATCCCTGTCTGCCAGGTCTCAGACTATTCTGTAAGACAATTATCCATGGCCCCTTCCTGTCCTCTACCCTGCTCCCTTCTCCAACACACACATGCATTTTGCCACAATTAAAAAATGTACCAAAGTTCTACCTTGGGCCCTCTTCCATTCCCATGGACTCAATTATTATCTCCATGAGGATGATTAACAAACATATATATCCAGGCCTCATCTGCAGCCTGAGTTCCGGTCCCACATCTATCTCCACCTGATGTCTCATGGGCAACTCAAACTCAACACGTTCAATAATACATGAACATGGTTGTCCCTTAACCTTTCCCTCCTCTTAGCTTCCCAATTTCTGGTGGTGACACAATATTCTTCTAGGCACTTAGGTTCCCAACCTAACTAACATTAATCTGAGCTCTTCTGCCTTCCGTAGCAGCTGAGTCTGACCAGTTCCACCTCAACATATTTTGTATCCTTATTCCCCCTCACACTGCCACCACCCTACATCAGGCCCATATCACCTTTGGCCTAGATTGTTACAAAAGCCTCCCACTTATCTGCTCCAATCTCTCCCCATTCATGCTTCTTCCAAAGCACAAGGCTGGCCATGTCACTACCCTGTTCAAGCAACTTCAGTGGGTTCCTCTTGCCTCTAGAATAAAATACAGACTGCTCTGTTCGCCATTTAAAACCCTTTACATTCTGGAGTCAAACTCTTCCAGGGCTCTGATGCACTCTGGTCAGATTGGCCTCCTTGCTACTCCCTGACATGCCATTTTGTTTCCCACTTTCCTGCCAGGTCTCCCATGTCTGCAATGCTCTCCCTCACTTCTGCTTCTTGGAATCTGTTGTTTCCTTCAAGGCTTCACTAAAACATCCCCTCCCTCAAGAAGTGTTCCTCCAATCCTCCCGTTTTTAGTGTCCTCTCAATCATTTTGTATTAAGTTTGATATATGTCCTTTACTGAACTTTTCTTTGAACATCCAGGTAGAACACAAACTCCTGAAGAGGAGGAGCTGTCTTACTTTTGGTTTTGTGTAACTAGTGCCTGCTTAAATAAGTACTTGCAGACTGATCTGGTCAGGGTAGGAATTCAATTCACCCAAAACCTTCCCCTCCCCAGACTCTAACCTACCCTCCTCCCCCATGTCCCAGCATTGGCCCCTCATCTTACCGATCCCACCTTGCTCAGAAGCTGCTCCTCAGCTTTGCTGAACAAAGCCTTACTCTGTATGGCTGCAATGGCCTCCGGGTGTAGCTGCCTCATTGCCTGACAGGCCAACCTGGAAGGGAGAAAGGAAATCGGTGGGATTCAGGGGAGAGAAGAGTCTTACGTGGTTCCTGCCTCTTCACAGAACCCAGTAGTCATCAGGATCCAAATTCTAGATGTTTGACTCCATTTGAAGTGGGTAGTCTGAGGACCTCTCTATCCCTCAAGCAACCAGCTGATTGCACTCCTCGGAGAGCCACTACTCTCATTTACAGATGAAGAAATCAAAACCCAGAGAAATTAGACAACTCTGTCAAAGATCAGTCAGCTAATGAGGGGGAGCAATGAAACTAGGGCCAACATCTTCCAACATCTAATCCAGTTCTCTTGCTATCACATGTTGCCCAAAGAAAGTAGGATGGTTCCCACTCAGAACTTGCCCATCCTACACAGGCTCCCAGAAACTAGAAAGATTTAGGGGGAAGAATCTCTCCCCAGTGGAGGCTGGCTTCCTAATCTGATCACTTAATTCTCAAAAAGTATAAGAATCCCCTCTCCTAACCCCAACCTGTGTCTATCCCAGACTCACTTGGAGATGACAGGATCATACAGCAGGGCGTACCAGCGCTCCTGGACCTCTCGAAGGGTGAAACGGCAGCTAAATTTCACACCCAGGTGGACTGACGTTAGGTCATTGGTCTGCAAGGCCCCAGAACATAGTTACTGGAAGGATCTTAACCAGGGAGGGATTTCCTACTAGAGTCCCCCCTTGGGATGGCCAGATAGCAGGCTAATCTATGAGGACCCCCCAGAGCCTGATTAGGAGTGAGGGGTGATGAACTATGTGGTAGTGATACCTGTAGCACAGCATTGATGAGCAAGAGATCGTCTGCCGGCTTCCAGCGGCCCAGGTCCTTGGTCACCTGTAGTGGCTGTTTGCTCTTCTTCATGCGCTTAGTGAGGCCAGGGGCAGGGGCTGGGCTGGGGGGTACTGGTGTGCTCAATGCCTTGGATACCTAGGGAAGTTGGGAGTGTGGGCTGAGTGGGGGGGAGAGGGGAAGAGTGGGGCTGGCCTGACTAGATGAATACAATCCAACTCCCTCACCCCACTCCTACCCTACCCCCCCCCCCCAGCAAAAAAGGTAGTTGTTTGTTTTCTGTAGTATTCTTTCTTCAAAGGCCCAGAGCCTCACCCAGCATCATGGGGGAAATGCATAGAGGAAGTATACCTGACCCAGTTATTCCAGATTTTACCTCCTCCTCCCCCACTTCCAGTCTGTGGGCTAGAAAGCAGTCCCTGACAGCAAAGGGTCTGTTATCTGATGTTTCCCTCCTGACTGCTAGGGGAATGCTACCTCTGGCAAAGTGCCCAGGGCCAGAGCAATGCCACCTGGAAATTGTTTTTATACCCCAGCGCCACTGGGAATGGGCTGCCTACTCCAAGAATAGACACATGCTTAGTGCCTCCTACACAGGATGCTATACAGGATGAGTGGGAAGGGAGGAGGGAAGGGAGGGAAGAAAAAGGAAGGAGGAGGTACTGGGTATGGATCTGAAAAATTGAGTGGTAAAAAGAAACAAAATGCCTCTAAATATATGGGGGTTCAGCCTTGGGTAAAATGTTCCTGGCTCTTACCCTTCAGCCCCGCACCCCCAACCCCCAATCAAACATGGCCTTCTAAATGAAGGTTAAACTGCACGGACAAAAAACCCAGCTCTCACTATAAATAAGAAAGCTAAAGGAGTCCCCAGGCTTTCTTCTCACCTTCTTTTTTTCACTGGAAGAAGGCTCACTCCCTGAGCAACGCCCTGGTTCCACTCCTGTGGCACCCTTGGCCCGTGTGGATGATTTTGCCAGGCTGCTCTCCACCAACTCATCATCAAATTTCTTCCTCTTGATGAACCTAAAAATAATCTGGCCCAGTTATCACCCTCCTTCCTGTTGTACTGGCAGTTGCTACCAGGGAGGTAACTCCATTTCATGAAGGAGGCGTGTCAGTTAGTGGATTCAGGGGTTTGTTAGGTGGTCTCCCCTATGGTGGCATCTAATTTGATTAGCACTCTTTGATCCACAAAGGTATCAGTGAATCTTTCTACACAGATAATGCTTTTGAGAGGACAGTGTCTTCCCTTGTTCTCAGCAGGATATAGTTTGGCAATGAAGGAAAAGGAACTTGGGGCTATGCCAATCCCCCAGCCCCAGACAGTCTCATGTACCCGTGATTCATTCTCCTGCTGGAAACATAGTGGGGAGGGGGAGAACTAGGAGTACTGGGTGCTGCAATACCCATCCCTGTTCTTATCCGCATAATCATTACTACCTGGAAGAACTTCTCCGCTTGGGAATAGTGCCCAAGGCCTGGGAAGAGCTTCGCTTCTGCCCGGCCAATGACTCCTCATCTTCTGAGCGGCTGGCAGTGCCAGATGCCATCAGAGATGAATCTAACAATCCCTGAGGATCTAGAGGAAAAGGGAATAAAAGATCTCTTTTCATATCACTGTCTCACATAGGACATTCACACACCCCCCCCCAGCAGAGGAGACCCCCTCCAATGCTTCTGTCTTCTTCCCCATTTCTCAGACACCCAAATATGGTTAATATAGCCTTTATATTATGAAGATGGGGGCTAGATCTCCAAATTTTACATTTCCTCCTGACATCATATTATACAACACAGAACGGTAATGCCAACATGGGGTTCTAGGCACAGATTCCTCTGTCATGAAAATGTGTCCAATCACTAAGACAGAAAGAAGAGCTATATTTCCATGGAGTCCTGCTATGAGAGAGTAAGGGAAGGCCCAGGAAGGATGTGACACTCAATTAGAACTAAAAGAAAATTGTGAAATGTTTGGGCTAATGTGAAGAGAAGTCCAGATTTGCAAGTCAGGGGAGCTGATCTGATCTGATACTACCTTTGTCCATCCTTCCAGTCTCTTAAAGCCAAACCAAAGGGATAGGAAGTGTCCCACAGGTTCATCCAAGGCTTCAGATAGGGTGAGTTGAGAGGCTGAGAAGGAAGTCTGCAAACAAAAAGAGCAGGTCCCCAAGATGTAGTAGTTCCCTTTCCTTACACAGGCTCCCATCCCAGCTGGAAATTTTCTGAAAACAGAAAAGACTTGGAATCCCCATTTGCTAAGTCTTCTTTCATTGTCAGAATTTCTGCCAGGCAGAAACAGCACTCTAGAGTTCTCTGAGACAGCAAGGTAAGTCACCCCTGTAGACTGAGCCACTATGAATTAACCCCAACCACCCTGGATTGCAGCCTCTCCTCTGCAAGGCTGTATATTATCATCTCCACCATTGGGCAGACAGAACTTCAAAGGAGATGAAGAGGGCAGTTAGGTGACTCTAGATAGAGAGCCAAGCCTAAAAATGGGAGGTCCTAGGTTCAAAGCTGGCCTCACACTCTTATTAGCTAGGGGGACCAGAACCGTTCCCCCCCCCCCCATTGCCTAGCCCTTCCTGCTCTTCTGCCTTGGAACCAATACACAGTATTGATCCTAAGATGGAAAATACAGGTTTAAAAAAATAAAAATAAATTAAAAAAAGAAAACGGGAGTGAAACCTTTCAGCTCTGGCGAAAGATTTGCTTTACAGAGGGTGCTAATGTTCTTGGCTACTAAGGAAACTTTAGTAATTTTCTGGGGCCATCAACCTCAAGGTTTTCAGCAGGGTTTTCCACTGCCTCTCAACAGATGTGTTAGATCACTGCTAAAGGACCTGAAGGGCCATCAAACTCAGCCCTTTCATGGGCAGATCCCAGGAATCTAGCAACCGAAGTGGGATCCGAGGGCAGGTCCAATGGGCTCCATTTCCCAGGAGCCGCCCTGTCTCCTCCTCGGGTAGAGAGAGGAGGGAATAGTAGCTTTTCTGACGGAAAACCAAGGTCACAGTCTCTCCTGTACAGCTTGGGGGGTCTTTAGGCAGAGTCTGAGGCACCCCTTCCCAGAAGCACCCTCTTCACGCCCGACCCTCAGTCCTCAACCGTAACGGCAAGGAAGGGCCGGGAAGATGAAGTACCCAGAATCAGGCAGTCAGAGCCGCCAGGGGTGCAAGCCCCGAGGGGGCGGGAGAAGGCCAAAAGGCTCACCTCCCGCTACCCCCCCACCCCGGCATATCGAACCTGCGCATGCGTACCCTCTGTCGGGCCGGGCTAGGCGAGCGCATGCGCAGGTTTTTGGGGCGCTACCGGGGCGGGCCCCCAAACCTAATGTGAGAACAGCATTCCGTCCGCCGCCAGATTCTCAAAAGCGAACCACGGGATTGGGAGAGTCTCACCATTCCTGGGCCGCCCGCTTCAACGCAGTATTCGCGGCGACGGCAGCAGCCGCAGGGCCTCAACCGACTTTCGTGAGATACTTCCAATTCCGGGTCTAGGGAGAAGCCGCGGATTCCCTTCCGGTTCGTTACAGAAACACTTCCTGTTGCAAATGATAGTGTGATGGGAGGGGAGAGGTATGGCAGCAGCTATGTTAGTAGGGTTGCCGCCATCTTGGTAACCTAAATGCAGCCTCGCTTCCAGTACCTATTGGGAACAGCAGAAACTTCTCCGAATGCCTGTACCACGAAGGCGACCCACCGAGGACGTTCTTTTCAACTCTGACCGAGGATTTTTCAGCAAAGACCAAAGAGGACTGAGAAGCAAGAGGAGCTGGCCACGCGGCCGTGACTAAGGACAGGACTGCGCATGTGCGATGGAATGGGTTGTGGATTCAAGAGGAAGAGCCTGAGAGTACTCGTTCTAAGTTCGTGGTGGAGGGATGGTTCCACGCTTGGCTCTGCTTGGCTTGGCGAAGGTTCCGCAGTTCCTTTAGTTCTCTTTCATTCTTTTTACCCACCATCCCACTCACTTCCTGAGCACTTTCTCAGACCTGGTTCCGGATAAATCTTGTAATACCAATATTACCAGCAGACGTTAATATAGAGTCCGCCATTTGTTTGACTCTCACCACAGTCTCCATCCTCTCAGCTGCAGCTTGTTGGCATTTGTTACCGCCTTCCATCCCGCCTTTCTCAAGTCAAGTTCCCTGCCCAAGCCCAATGGGCTTTAATCTCTATACCAATTTACGCCCTCTCCATTTATCTAGTGATCCCTCAAGCACTCTGAGCTCCAACCCGATCCCCCGTCTCGTAAATGATCCACTAACATGTCCAAAACAAGACCAAGAGCTCCCTTTCCCTAATTTCCCCATATCAAAGTACTTACGAAAATGGCTAGCCTGTATGTACTTTTTTAAAAAAACCCTTACTTTCTGTCTTAGAATCCATACTGTGTATTGATTCTGTCTATATGAAATCTAAAAGAACCCCAAGTTTTAGGGTTAGCTTGTGAGCTGGAGATCCCAAGTTCTTCCCTGTTCCCACGAGAGTTCTCCCCAAGGGGAGTTTCAGATTTAGCTAGTCTTGAGACTAAACAATAGTAAATGATTATCCCTGTTAGGTGGGGGCTAAACGAATGCTAAGTACTTTTTGTCTTAAGTAGTCTTCCCCTTTTGTATCAGAGATCCCAAGAAGACCATTCCCTGGGCTGGGGCCATCCTTTTAGTGTCCATTGTAAGTAAGTAGTCCATTCCTGGCTTACACCCTAGCTATGCTTCCTTTCCCAAACATGATTGTATCCTGTCAGTGTAGGTTGAACCCTCCCGTTTCTTTGTAACCATGGTAATGTCAATCAGTCATATTTCCCTATCTCTCAGTACCCCCCAAAGTATATAAGCTTCCCAATTTCTTTTATTCTTTGAAACTGTCTACCTCCCTGGGTTGGAATTTCCCAGGGGTGGGTGGCCAGAGCAGCTAGAGTCTCCAGGCTCTGTGTGGAGGCCTTCAGGAATTATGCTGAACCCCTCTCCTTAATTAAAGAAGTGGTTTTTCCAGTTTAACAATTCCAAGGCAGAAGAGTAGTAAGGACTAGCCTGTGGAGGTTAAGTGACTTGCCCAGAGTCACACAGCTAAGAAGTGTCTGAGGTCCCATATTCCTCTTTAAGATAAGAGTTGGGTATATATTTGTAATGGGATACTATTGTGCTGTAAGAAATGCTGATGGAGATGATTCCAGGAAAACCTAGGAAGGCTCATATAAATTGATACAATGTTAAGTGAACAGAACTGTGAGAACATGGTTCACAGTAATAGCAATGTTGTATGCTGACACTATTAATGACTCAGCGCTTTCTGAACAATTCCAAAGGACTTATGAAGAAAAATACTGTTCACCCCCAGAAAAAGAATTGGTGGATCCTGAATGCAAATAAAAGCATAATTTTTAAACTTTATTTTTCTTATCTTGTTTGTTCTTTGGTCTGTGTTTTCTTTTGCAACATGGCTAATGTGAAAGTATGTTTTGCATGATTTTACATGATTTTAATTGACATCACATTTCTTGCCTTCATAATGAGTGGGGGAGGGATGGAAAGGAAAGAATTCAGAACTCAAAATTTTTCTTAATGTTTAAATAATAAATTTTAAAAATAGAATTGCAAAGCACTTTACCTGTGTTATCTCAGTTGATCCTTACAAGAACCCTTTGAAGATTCCCATTTAAGGATGGGAAGAAGAAGAATAAAAAAACTGAGACCAAGAGAGGTAAGGTGACATGTCCAGGGTTACACTTCAAGGAAGCATTGGAGATAGAATTTTCCACATTCCAAGTATTACAACACCAACCATTCTTCCAGTTAACTAGCTTCATGACCATAAAGTTATTCTCAAATATTTTTAAAAATCCTAACCTTCCATTTTAGAATCAATACTGTATATTGGTTCCAGGGCAGAAGAGCACTGAAGGCTAGGCAATGGCAGTGGGGAGGGAGGGGAGGAAAGGGAGGAAGTGTTAGGTGACTTGCCCAGGAACACACAGCTAGGATATGTCTGAGAGGAGATTTGCACCCAAGACCTTTCTCTAGGCCTGACTCTCAGTTTTTAAGATTATATTTATAGCTCAGAGATCTCAGAGATCATCTAGTCCAACCCCCGAATTTATAATTAAAGACTTATGAAGGTTAAGTGACTAAGTGACTTGCCACGGTCATAGAGGTAGCAAACATCACACATAGGATTTTAACTCAAGTCTTTTGACTCCAGTGTTTTGTTTTTCATTAAATTTTTGTCTTTCCAAGTTCAAAAGATTCTATTTCCACAGCATCTCTTCTAGCAATCCTCTTCTAGGTTGTGCCACAACCACTCAGATTCAGGCCTTTATTATCCCTCATTTGGACTCCTCTCTCCTTTTCCCAACCCATGTTCCACACAGCTACCAAGTTTATAACCCTAAAGCAAAAATCCCTGTTCAAAAAACTTCATTGACTCCTCTCTAGGATAAAATTTACCTCATCTCTAGGATAAAAATTACGAATGCTTTGTCAGTCACTTAAAGTCCTTTACAATCTGAGTCCAGACTATCCAGAGGAATCACATCTTTTCCCTCATAAACTCTATGTTCTATTGGGTATCTGGTATATGCCATGCCAGAGGCTCTCAATAGTTGTGCCTAGCTTTGCAAGGTGGGACATGAAATTTGAGTTCCTTAAGAAACTTGGCTTTTGCCCTTGAAGTGATTTTCACAGAGGAATGACCAGGTGGGCTGACAGAAAATGGAGACGTGCTCAGTGTCTCATTTGTCCCACAGACCAGCAGAAGGGAGTCATGAGAATACCAGGACTGAGCCTGAAGAACTAAAGACCATGAGTTGACAGTAGAGCAAGACGGTGACCAGATGTGGGCAGCAGAAGATCAGGAAGAACCAGCAAGAAATGGAACTGGTGAGAAGCCTAAACCTGATCCATGCAACATCTCCTTTTCCACCTTGTCCCAACAGCAAAAAAGGCAACTTCCTGCTTTCCTTTCTGACCCAATGGTAGAAAGACTGGATGGGTTTTTTTGGGTAACCCTTTGTCCTAAATTCCTACATTAGTCATGTTAAAAAAAATATGTCTCATTCTGCAGTTTAAGTCCAATACTTCTCTGGCTGGAGGTGTGTGTGGAATGTTTTATCCTCAGTTCTCTGTATTTGTGGCTCATCACTGCATTGGTTAAAGACTTTAGAAAAGTTGCTTTCCTTTATAATGTTGTCATTGTATAGAGTGGTCTCTTAGCTTTGCTCACTTCACTCTGTATATAAGGTTTCTGTTTTTTCTGAAACTGTATATTTTGTCTTTTCTTATTATGGGATGATAATATTCCATTACATTCATATACTTTAAGTTTTTATCCATTCTTCAATAGGTAAGCACTCCTTTAGTTTCCTATTTGGGACTACTATTAAAAGAGCTGTTTTAGAGCTGGGTATCTGTATATATATATATATATATATATATACACACACACACATTTATATATGGATATGTATATCACATATATGTGCATGTATGTTTGTATGTAGTAGTAGCATTTGCTAGGTCAAAGGGATGCATAATTTAGTAACTTTTTGTACTTAGTTACAAATTGTTTTCCAAAATGGCTAGATCAATTCATGCATCCACCTAAAATATATCAGCATGCCTATTTTCCCACATACCTTCTGACAAGTTTCCTCTTTTATCATCTTTGTCAATCTTTTACTTGTAAAAGGAAACTTCATATTTGCTTTACTTTGCATTCCTCTAGTTAGAGGTTTAGAACATTTTTTTCATATGGCTGTTGATAACTTATATTCTTCCTTTGAAAACCAACTTTTCTTCTCCTTTGGCCATTTATCTATTGGGTCATAGCTCTTATTCATCTTAGCTATGAAGTATCAGAGAAGCTTGCTGCAAGGATTTTTTTCCTATCTGTTTCCCTTTCTAATTTTAACTTCATGTACAAACCCTTTTTGATTATATTATCAAGATTGTCCATTTTATCCTCAATGATCCTAACTCTTGTTTGGATATAGATTCTTCTCCTATCTATAGATTTGAAAGGTCATTTCTTCCTTCCTCCCCTAATATGCTTATGAAGTCACCTTTTATATCCAGGTCAGCTCTCCATTTGGAATTTTTGTGGTATATGGTGTGAGATGTTGATCAAACCACATTCCATTTTCTCATCAATTTTTGTCATATACTGAGTTGCCCAGTAGCTGTGGTTTGGGAATTAATCAGTCATTGGCTGCTGTATTAGTTTGCTTATGTATGTTGTTCCACTAATCAACCTCTTTTTTTAACCAGTAACACATCATTTTAATGATTTTTTTTTAGTATAGTTTGAGATCTAGTACTAATAGCCCCTTAAGATTCTTGATCTTTTGTTCCTCTCTTTGCTTTTCATTATTTTTTATAGCTCCATAAAGTATTTCTTTGGTAAGTTAGTATGGCATTGAATAAGGAATTTAGTTTAGGTACCATTGTAATTTTTTTTATATTGACTTGACCTACCCATTTGGGCAATTTAATAGTTCTCCAATTACTTAAGTCTATAGTTTTTGCAAAGAATTTTTTGTATTTGCATTCATGTAGGTATGTCTTAGTAGATTCCCAAATATTATATTCTTTCTACAGTTATTTTGAATGGAATTTCTCTATTTCCTATTGGGTTTTCTTAGTCAATAATGTCAATTATTTATGTGCATTTAGTTTATATCTTTCAATTAGGAAGAATTTATTTATAGTTTATATAATTTTTAAAGTACCTTACACCTTGATAATAAAAAAATATCATTAGGAAGAACTAAATTGTCATGATGAAATCTCTCTTTGTTTGAGAAGTCTGGTCTTAAGAGCTCTTGACTTGAGTCCAGAACATTTTTTTATATCCTCTGGAATAATATTTGCTCTCAGGGCCTCATGATGTATAAAGCATTGCTTTGAGACTACATTTGGAAAACCGTGTTTTATTTTTTTGAAACAAATCCTTGTAATCTTCCAGTCATCACAGGTGCACTGTTTATACAAACAGAAAGACAGTTTTCCCAAGATACATCATTTTTCTCCAAGGTGCTGGAGATAGAATTATATACATCATATCCTGTTGACACTGAAGGTAATTCAGTGCATGAAAAGAATTGTTCAGTAATTGAATCTTCCCCAGCAAATCTGATATGACTTAGTAATTGACATTTTAAACTTATATCAGTTGAGTCATCGAGCTGTAGTGCAAATATTCAGCCATCACTCACTTTTTGCAGCTACATTCCTTGGAATATCTGAGAATCAATCCACTGACAAACTGTAACTGACAATGGAACCGAGAATATTTCTTTCTCAGTGCTCTCACCTAACATTATTAGATATTTCTGTTAAAGCAGCTAAAATTAAATCTTCAGCTTTAATAGAAGCCTACATTTTCATTACTGTTGACAGCAACATAACTGGCTACTTCTACTTTTTCAAGATAGATTTTATTTTATGGCAACAAATGACTAAAACAGTTCTGTTTACCTGCTACATGACTACATTTAAGTATCTTTTCACTTTACCAGAAACTACGTATTCCTTGCTAAGTTTTTCTCCACATACCATGCATTCAGGAATAGGAGATTTTTATCAGATCCATTGTATCCAAATGCAAAGTATAAATAACTGTCTCAGTCATAAAGATAGTACTGAAAGACTACACACATGGTATGAATTATGTGGACCATCTACTTATAATCAGTTGCTATTCGTTCTCATTATTGTTGCTTTCTGGCATTGACTCACCTTTTTTGTTTAATCGAAAACTTATCCATATTAAATTTAATCATTTTAAACTAATCTTATGTAATGGAAAGGTTTCCCCCTCAGCTCAGTTGATGTAGTTATAAATCATAATTACAGATGGTGAGATTCATTCATTCATGTATCTCTTTACAAAGTTCTGATTGAATCATTAAGGGTGTCAAAAGGAGAAGAACCTACAAACGCAAATGATTGTGCTCAGGAAAAGCTTTGTGAGTACTCTATAGGAGAAAAAGGGCTTCTAGGCCTGGTAGTATCTGAGGAGAACACACAAGGTCTTAAGTATGTATGTTCCCCACATATGTGTCCCAGTACTATGATGCTTTTAAGTCTGTGCCCACTAATTTCATCAATGCTATGTTCTAGAGAAGGGATATTTCTGGTTCTGAGTATGCCATCTTACTAAAAGAAAAGTATGTCTACTATTAATGGGAAGCACACTAATAAGGGCTTATGAGTTATAGTAAGAGGAGCCCAGGCCCACAGGGTACCCTAGAATTGAAGACAGTAATTATCTTGCTGGGGACCTAACCTGCAAACCTAGATATGCAAATATAAATTTAGAAAGTAGGGAGTCTGACGCTTAAAATGTTATTTAAAAAGGCAAAATAAAACAAAACTTAGCTATTACACAATGTCAGACTTTGAACTTACAAAGAAAAATGCAACCAAGCAGTTCTTATTAAAGGGAAACTGTATATGTATGGATCTATCAACCCTCTCATAGTATATAACTGGTTTAAATATTCAGTGTGTCATGGATTCCTTATGGCAAAGCACATCAGGCCATGAACAGAAAGTCAGAGAATCAGTGTGGTAGACAATTGGTAAATGCTTGTGTGTTTGAGAGTTTAGTTAATTAAAAAAGAAAAGAACTATAGGCCAGTAGCTTGAGGAGACAGTAGGGTCAAGTGAAGATTTTTTTAATGGAGGATAACTGGGCAGAGGAGTTATTAAATGAGAGGGAGAGGGGAGACAGTGGGAGAGAGAATTATCAAGAACATGGAAAGGAATGGGAGCAAGGACACAAGAAAGACCGCTCTTTCCTTAGGAGACGGGTAAAAAAGAAGATCACATCAAAGAGGTTTGTTGGTTTTTTTAAACCCTCACCTTAATATTAAGTATTGATTCCAAAGAAAAGGGGCATTAAGGTCTAGGCAATTGGGGTTCGGTGATTTGTCCAGGCTCGCACAGTTAGAAAGTACCTGAGGCCAAATTTGAACCCAAGATCTCCCATCTCCTGGCTCTCTATTCACTAAGCCATTTATCTGCCCCAAAGAGTTTTAAGGTGTGGATTAGAAAAGGTGGAGGTGTTGGGGGATGACCTCCGTTCTCTTTTTGAAGTGGGACACAAAGGTACTCTACTCCAAGACTACAAGATATCAATATACACATGACTCCTAAATCTATTTATCCATTCCTAAAATCTCTCCCCAGTTTCACTCACAGGTTGACAACTACCTGTAGAACAGAATAAATTTCATTTTCTTCCCCTTACGCCTTCCTTTCCTCCAAATTTCTTACATTAATTGAGAGTACCACCATTCTCCTCTAGTTATCCAGGTGCCTAACTAGAATAATTCTTGAAAAATTCTTGTTTTCATCCCTCCATCTAGGAAGTTACCAAATATTGTCAGATCCACCCCCATATCTCTACCATCTGCTACCTGGCTCAACTCATATTTATGTCTCCATCATATCAAGCCTGAACTACTATAATAATAGCTTCTTAATTCACCTCTCTGGTTCTAAACTGTTCCCTCTTCAATACATCTTATTCATAGTTGCCAAAATAATCTTTCAAAGGCAAAGTCTGACTTGCTCAAAAATAGGATAAGATATGATCTCCTTGACCTAGCACTTAATGACCTCCACAAGTAGTCAAATTGGCTGGAATGTAGAGTATGTAAGGGTAAGTTATGTGAAAACAGACAGGAAAGACTGGAGCCAGGTTGTGAAGAGCTTTAAGTACCCCAAATTGACTTTATATTTTGTCTTGGAGACCTTAGGGAGTTAGTAAAGCTTTCCAAGCAAGGGAGTGGCATGGAGAGAGGAGAGAATGGAAAACAAGGAGGCAATGAAGAGCCCATTTTAAGAGTCCAGGAGAAATTATGAGAACCTGAACAAAGGAAATTGTGATATGAATGGAGAGGTGCTGTAAAAGTAGAATGGACAAGATTTGGCAACTGACTGTATTTCAGGTAAAGATGGGAAGGAAAAATGAAGAGTTGAGGAGCACTCTGGGTTTGCTAACCTGGTTGCCTGGAAAGGTTTTTGAAACCAGACTCCTAGAATTTATTTTGCCTCTATTTCCTCACCTTTTAATCCTTTCCTCACTTTTTAATCCTTTTTGGTCTTAACCCCATCACTCAATTGAAATTACTCCCTCCAACAGTTACCAAGGATCTCTTAATTATTAAACATGATGGCCTTTTCTCAGTCTTTATCCTAGTTAAGCTCTCTGCACCCTTGAGGAACAACCATGTTTAGGGGACATTAGATGGATAATGAACTAGGGAGAGAGAGAGAAAAAGAGCCATCAAACAGGAGAGCCAGGAGAGAGCAAGATTATAGAATGGTACGCAAGGGAGAGAGTATTCTAGAACGTAGTAGTGGTCAACAATATTAAAAGCACCAGAGATTGGAGGCAGCTAAGTGGCTCAGTGGCATGAGAGTAAGGCCTAGAGATGAAAGGTCCTGGATTCAAATCTGACCTCAGTCACTTTCTAGCTGTGTAGCCCTGAACAAGTCACTTAACCTCCACTGCCCAGCCCTTGCTGCTCTTCTGCCTTGGAACAAATATACAGTATTGATTCTAAGATAGAAGGTAAAAATTAAAAAAAAAAGGAAGGAAGGAAAAGGAAGGAAGGGAGGGATGGAGGGAGGAGAGAAGGAGGAAGGAAGGAAGGAAGAAAGAAGGAAGCATCAGAGAACTCAAGGAAGGGTCCAGCATTGATTTGCCTAAACACAGTTTCTCTGCCATTATGTTGGCTATATAGATACTCTCAGACAAGCTTGAGGGAAAGCAACCCCTGCCTACCAGAGCCACCAGGAAGCTATGTTATCAGTGCCCTGAGCTAATTAAGTCTGGAAGACAATTTTAATAAATGTTTAAAAGAAAAAGTAGCCAGTTCACATGGCAAATATTGCCTCTATTATAGCTCTTAATCAAATGTGCCTCCCCAATGGCTAGGTTCACTGTTGCTCCTATGCCTGAGTTTATACTGTGTCTCCTAGAAATACCCATTCACCTCCTATCTAAATCCTTCTAGACCTAACCTTCCACATGAGAAACTTTCTTAAATTATACCTAGAAGCCCTCTCAACTTCTTAATGATTCACACTTCTTGATCAGTTATTGGCTTACATGCGAATGTTATGTAACTCCAGCTAGACTGCAAGCTCTTTGAAAGCAGAAAAGATTTCTTGTATTTCCCATGAATGAATAGGGTGGAGGACCAGCGATTTCTTCCATATGGAGCAATCCCAGTGTGGAAATTCATTTGACCATGCAGATCAGCAACTCATCTATAATTGAGGGTCTTAGAGAGGCAATGACTATATTTCTATAGCATATATACTATACTATATATATATATATATAATATACTACTATATTTCAGAGACAGGTGTAATCTCTAACCTAACCTTGGGTAAGTCTCTTCACCTCTGTGGGTCTCAATATGAAGACCCAGAAAACAAAGTCCTTGTCAATAAAGTTCTTGATACTATAAAATGGTTCAACCCTCACCCATAAAACAGAAGAAGATAGCAGAATGGATTAAAAACCAAAATCCTACTATATATTGTTTACAAGAAACACATTTGGGGGGGGGGGTGACACACAGAGATTCAAGGCCAGAGCAGAATTTATTATGCATCATCTAAAGTAAAAAAAAGCAGGAGTAGCAATCATGATACCAGACAAAGCCAAAGTAGAAACTGAGCTGATTAAAAGTGATAAGGAAGGAAATTACATTTTGCTAAAGAGTACTATAAACAATAAAGTAATATCATTACTAAACATTTATAAACCAAATGGTATAGCATCTAGATTTCTAAAGGAAAAATTAAGGGAGCTCAAGGAGGAAATAGATAGCAAGACCATACTAGTGGGGGATCTCAACCTTCCCCCTTCAGAATGAGATAAATTGAACCAAAAAATAAGAAAGAAGGGAAGTAAATGATATCAGTTTGCATCAGTTCCTACATTTCTTTCCAGCTTTTTCTGAAATCAACTTCATTATCATTCCTTAGAGCACAATAGTATTCCATCACCAATGTGTACCATGATTTGTTTAGCTATTCCCCAATGAACGGCCATCTCTCAATTTCCAATTCTTTGCCACTACAAAAAGAGCGCTACAAATATTTTTGTACAAGTAAGCCCTTTCCCCTTTTTTTATGATCACTTTGGGATAGTGGTGGTATACCAGATGAAATAATATACACCGTTTTATAGCCCTTAGGGTGTAGTTCCAAACTGCCCTCCAGAATGGTTGAATCAGTTCACAACTCCACCAAAAACACATTAGTGTCTCAATTTTGTCACATCCGCTCCAACAATTTACCACTTTTATTTACTGCCATTTTGGTCAATCTGATAGGTATAAGTTGGTACCTCTACATTGTTTTAATTTGTATTTCTCTAATCAAGAGGGATTTAGGACATTTTTTCATATGATTATTGATGACTTTGATTTTTTCCTCTGAAAATTACTTGTTCATATCCTTTGACCATTTGTCAATTGGGAAATGGCTTGTATTCTTACTAATTTGACTTAATTTTCTTTAAGTTCAAGAAATGAAACCTTTATCAGAGACATTTGTTATAAAATTTTTTTTTCCTAGTTTGTTTTTTCCTTTCTAATCTTGGTTACCTTGGTTTTGTTTGTACAGAAGCTTTTTAGTTTAATATAATCAAAATTATTTATTTTATATCTTATTATACTCTCTATCTCTTGTCTAGAAACACATTTTCCCCTTCTCTGTCATGTAAACTATTCCATGTTCCTCTAAGTTAATTATGGTATCATTCTCTACATCTAAATCATATATCCATTCTGACCTAATCTTGGTATAGGGTGTGAGTTATTGGTCTATTCCTACCTTCTGCCATTCTGTTTTCCAATTTTCCCAGCAGTGTTTGTTAAGAGTGAGTAATCTTGGGGGCAGCTGGGTAGCTCAGTGGATTGAGAGCCAGGCCTAGAGACGGGAGGTCCTAGGTTCAAATCCGGCCTCAGACACTTCCCAGCTGTGTGACCCTGGGCAAGTCACTTGACCCCCATTGCCTGCCCTTACCACTCTTCCACCTATAAGTCAATACAGAGAAGTTAAGGGTTTAAAATAAAAAAAAAAATTAAAAAAAAAAAAAAGAGTGAGTAATCTTATCGCAAAAGCTAGAATCTTTGGGTTTATCAAACACTAGATTGCTAGGTTGATTTACCTCTACATAATGTATATTTCATCTACTCCATTGATCTACCATTCTATTTCTTAGCCAGTACCAGATTGTTTTGATGATTGCTTTTTATGTAGTACAGTTTGAGATCTAGAGAATGTAAAGAGTTAAAAGAAAAAAGAGGATTAAGAAAAGTCCATTAACTCTTCTTAGGCTAACCTCCACTGCCCTTAAAATATGTTCATCTTCCCAACAGTCTCAGCTCTTAAAATACAAATAAATTAGTAAATTCCTAATTCTCTTTGGATGTGGCAGTCTCTGAGTCCCTGCCTCTGACCAGTTTTCCTTTAGTGTAAGGTGGCACTTTGCTGCCTCCATGTGGTACTTTGTGGCAAGGCAGATCTCTCTTCTAGGAATAAACATCAGAGTTACTAGGAACATAGTATGCTAGACCTGGAAAGGTCCTTAGAAATCTTCTATTCCATATCTCATTTTACAGATGAGGACCCTGAAGTTGAAAGTGACTTGGCTGAAATGTCACACAGCATAGTGCAGATGGGATTTGAACCCAAGTCCTTTGGTGCTAAAATTAAGTGGTTTTTTTGTTTCTTTCCCCACTCTACCTTGTTGCTTTTACTAAATCATTAAGAGCTGAGCAGCAACTTCGAGGTCATCTAGGCCTCACCTAGGGCAAGGGATTTTGTGTGGACACTAATTCACTAGTTATAGTTGCCCCATTGTCACAGCCCAAACGAGGACAAGATAGACCAGAGGCATACTGAGCCAGTCAATTCTTTGTGAAGGAGTTGTTGTTGGCATTCAAATGGCATTCACACTCTCAAAAGAAATATAAAGGTCTAAAGTTAAATAACTAATGATAGTTCAATATAGAATTTTCTAATAGTTCCTAATAGTTCAATGTAGGATTTACAAAGGCTTTCAGCACAATAGCCATATGAGATAAGTAGTGAGAATATCATTATCCTCACTTTACAGATAAGGAAACTGAAATTCAAAGAAGTTAGATCACTTAGCTAATATGTATTGTGAATTAGGAATTAATTCTTGTTCCAAACTTATTTTCTAGATAAGAAAACTAAGACTCAGAGATGAAGTGACTAGTCCAAGGTTATACAGGTTGAGAGATTTCCAATAGATTCTCTTGTCTCCAAATCTAAGGCTTCTTTGGGGTCTTTGAAGGGCAGAGTTCCCAAATATATCACACTGCTTCTTCCAGAAAAAAAAAACACTAAATATAAGGAAAAATACTTTTACTTCAGCATGGAGCTTCATAGCCTCCTTCTTTGCCACCATTACCCCTCCTTCCCATCAGGCGTGGCTGTCTTAACTTGTGGCTATGACCTTGGTAAAGGATCCCTCCCCTCATTCTTGCACCTCCTCCTATATCTTCACATAGCAAAGTCTTCATGACAGCAGCATGCTCTCAGGCCAGTCTCGTTGAAAACAGCAAAACCCAAAGGTGAGAATTTGTGGGGGGTCCGTGCTATGTGTAGATAAGTCCAGCTTAGGAGATATATCTAAATGAAAGATTCCCCAGACTGCCTCAGTCCAGGATCCTCCTTCCCTCTCCTCTCTTTCTTAGTCATAGGATCATAGATTTAGAAGTCGGAAGGGACCTTAGAGATTATCAAGCCCCATCTTTATTACACAAATGATGTAAGCTCAAGTCCAGAGAGAGATAAATTACCCAAAGGTCACACACATATGAAATAAATAGCAGAGCAAAACAGAGTCTTTTTTAATTCTCTTCTTCCTGCCTCAATTTTAAAAACATGTGCTTATCTCTGCCAATCATAGCATCCCTTGTTCCCCATGTGGATGACAGTTCATTTGACTGTATGATATAGAACAATTCCTCTATCTCTTGTGTTTCTGCTTTTCCTGATCCAAGTTGAGTTTCTTTTCCTGGTTATCTGAGCAGTACATCTTTGTGATATGTCAAAAAGGAGGAATAGTTTAGGAACCTGGGGACTATGGTCGGGTTCTGGCTCTGCCAACAACTGTGTGACAGGTGACAGGCATTGATGACCCCTGAGGCTCAGACCAACTTAGAATACTTTGGAAACTTTGGTGATTCTTGTAGTCACATCTGCATGAGCCAATGGGAACACAGGATCAATCCTTCAGGGTCTTGGAAATTCTGCTATAGGGTCTGGCTTAGCTCCCCTACCTGTTCCTGTCACTCTAGCACTGAAAAAGGGCACTACTCAAATTCCTCAAGGGTTCCTATCATAAAACTAGCATCAATTAGCGTGCCGGTTGTCATTCTTTCCCTCAGTTCTTCAGTTCCTCTCTTTCATCTTCAATATTTCTGTGCACACTACTTTTCATTCACATGGCATCTGCACTATCATGGTTGCCCCAGAAGTCTGCCCAAATACAAATCCCAGACCATCACCAGTCACGACTTTGTTCTGCCCCTGGACTTCCGTGGCTCTGGAAGAGACAGGCCAATAACTTTGTGAAACTCTGCCTCACTTAAATCCAACTCACACTCAAGTCAAGATTTCACCTTCACGATATTACTGATCCTTTTTGAAAATGAAGGACAAACAAGTCTCTCTATCAATCTCTGCCTGTGGCTCTCTCCAGTTAGGAAGTATGGCCAAACCTTTTCCATATTTAAATTGTGCTTTAGAGACATTAAAGTGCTTTCTGTACAATAATCCATTTGTTTAACAGGTATTATTACTGTTTTACAGATTAAGAAACTGAGGTCATGAGAGTTTCAATTATTTTTTAAGCCCTTGCCTTTCTTCTTAAGGTCTACCAAATATTGACTCCAAGGCAGAAGAGCAGTAAGGACTAGGTAATTGGGGTTAAGTTTTCCCATGGTCACAGAGCTAGTAAGGGAAGAACCAGGATGGCCACCAATAAAGTCCAGAGTTCTTTCCATTGTTGCTTCTCTTGTAACTAAATAAGATATTAGCATAATTGTACATTGGTAGTGGTGATGGTAAGCTATTTGGTTACACTAGGAAAACTGGAGTCTAAATTGCAAATGGGTTTGTGGGGACATAGTAAGCAAGGTGGCAAATATTGAGTGTCAAAGATTCCTTGAGATAATACTAGAAAGTAGAGATGAATGCTTGAAATGATAAGAGCAGGGATAGGAAAAGGTGAAAAGAATAGGAGAAGGGAAAATCATAGACCTCCCAGATACATCACTGAAGTGGAAATAGAGGTGAGGGGAGGGAGAAAAAGATGGGTATGGAATGAAAAACGGAAAGAAAAGGGTAATGAGATCAGCCACTCGATAGGTTTAATTTAAAATTTTAATTTGATTGAAGGAACATTTTTAAAAATCAGTTTTATTGGGTTTTTTTGTTTTCATAGCACATCAGTTCTGGAAACATTCTCCCTCTCTTCATCCCCTCCATATTGAACCTTCCCTTGTAACAAAGAAAAACAATCCAGCAAAAACGTCCATCTCAATGACCATGTCTGACAATGTATACAACATATATGAAACAGAATTCATAATTCTTTCACACACACACACACACACACACACACACACACACACACACACACCCCGCCCCCAAATGCTTTTCTCTTACTCATTTCCCAAGTACTCTACTTTGGAGCCATCCTCAACTCACCACTTTCACCCCATCATATTTAATCAATTTCCCAATCTTATCAATTCTACCCCCATTGTTTCTCTCATATACAAACTCTCTATTCTATCTTCTCCTTATTCACATTACTCCACCACCCTAATTCATACCCTGTTACCTCTGGCCTAGGCTTCTTAATTGGTCTTCCTACTTTTAGGACATTTCTTTATATGATCCATCCTCCACAGAATCTCCTTGCATGAGGAGCTTTGGTGGCTACCTCTTCCCTCTGGCAAAGACCCATTTTTTCAGGCTGATTTCCCACTGTTCTTCTTGCTCCAGCCAAATTGGTCTTTTTTGTGGTTCCCCCACCCCCACCCTCCTGCATACAAAAATTTTATCTCCCATCTCCTTGTCTTTGCACAGGCTGTTCTCCACATGCCAAACAAAATGCCTAGCTTTCTTCAAAACTCAGCTTTGTTGTTGTTCTTGTTGTTCAGTTGCATTAACTCTTCATGACCCCATTTGAGATTTTCTTGGCAAAGATTCTAGTGTGGGTTGCCATTTCCTTCTTCAACTCATTTTTATAGATGAGGAAACTGAAGCAAATAGGGTTAAGTGACATGCCCAGGGTCCTATAGCTAGAAGTATTTAAGGACAGATTTGAACCCAGGCTTCCTGACTCCTGGCCTTGCACTCTATTATACACAGTACCACCTAGCTGCCTCAAACTCAGCTTAAATACCAGTCTTTTTTTCTTTCTTTAGAAAAGAAAAAAAAAAAACCTCTTATCTTCCATCTCAGAATCAAAACTATATATTGGTTCAAAGGTAGAAGAGTGGTAAGGGCTAGGTGACTGGGGGGCGGGGGGTGGGGGTTAAGTGATTTGCCCAAGGTCACACAGCTAGGAAGTATCTGGGATTTGAACCCAGGACCTCCCATCTACAGACCTGGTTTCAATCACTGAGCCACCTCACTGCCCATAAGTCCCACTTTCTACCAAAAGTCTGTCCTGACCTCCCCAGTTCCTCACCCTCCCCTGCACATGCATATTTTGTATTTACTTATTCATCTAGCCAATGTTTCTCCTGCATAGAGTATAAGTTCACTGAGATCAGTAAATGGTCCCTTTTCAAAAATTCCCAGCACTTAGCATCATGACAGGCGCATAGCAGATACATAATAAATGCTTGTTGAGGGAATGAGTCTCCTGCCTCCAGGTGAGGAGGACCCCTATGATTTTTCATTTACTCCAAATTCAGCCTCCTTTTAGGGATCCTTTTTTGCTTACATTTTGATCAGCATTCATTAAGTACCTACTTCACAAAGTGCCCTGCATTTTATTGGAGGAGTCTCAAAGGTAAATAATTAAGTCCTGGAAGGACATGCGACATTTGTTTATAGAGCGCTGTAACTAGCCACTGACATTTTTCAGGAAAGAAGTAGGCAGGAGGAACCCTGAGATTTGATAGTGGGTTCATTGTGAAGAACCCTGGATATGCAGGCAGCTGGGTACCTCAGTAGATAAAGTGCCAGGCCTAGAGACAAGAGATCCTGAGTTCAAATCTGGCCACAAACACTTCAAAAGCAAGTCACTTAACCCCCTTGCCTAACCCTTACCTCTCTTCTGCCTTGGAATAGGTACTTAGCATCAATTTTAAGACAGAAGGTAGAGATAAGTGCCTTCTGCCATGGCTTGAGCAACATGGAAATATGTATTGCCTGAAAGCATTGGTAGAACCTATATCAGACTATTTGCCACTTTTGGGACAGGGGAAATGAGAGAAGGAGAAAATCTGAATCCTAAAACGTCGGAAAACAATTGTCAAAAACTGTTTCTTTGTGTAACTAACTAAATAAATTAAAATTTTTTAAAACAGAAGGTAAGGGTTTAAAATAAAAAAGATGTTTAAAAAGAACTATAGATATAGAATTAGAAGAGGCAGGTTTCAAATTCCTTTTCTGAGTTTCTCTAACTTACCTTCCAGCTCTAAATTCTGCGAGCTTATAAGGAATCCATGAGGGCACTTGAAATCAAATATATACATGTAACCATGGAAAAATATTCTAAATTAATTAAATCAATAAAATTTTTCAAATCGCAAAAAAAGAAATCAAATATATAATGAGGTCTGCAAAGCTACATGCCAACTGAGGCTAAAAGGCAGAGGACACAAAGAAGAAGTTGTGATCAAAATAAGTGACGTACTCATAGAAGATATGTTGGAGGAATTTGATTTTGCAGGAAGTAGGGGGCAGAAAGATAAGAAAATCTCAGCAGATAGAATGCCAGGTCTGAAGTTGGGAGGACCTGGGTTCAAATCCAGTCTTGAACACTTTCTATGTGACCTTGGACAAGTCACAACTCCAATTGCCCAATCACCAATTAGCCCTCACCACTCTTCTGCCTTGGAACTGATACTTAGTATCCATTCTAAGACAGAAGGTAAGAGGTTAAAAAAAAAAAACCCAAAAACAAAGAAACAAAGAAAGATATTATAACCTAGAACCAGAAAAAGGAAGTAAGTTGCCCCAGGAAACCTTCCTGGACTAGTCAGATGACGGCTGTTGATAACCTTCCTGACCCAACCCCATTTGGACCCAGAAGTCCCACTACTACATCATTTGTGTACTTCCTGCTCTCTGTCCTAATGAACCATCCTCATCCTCTACCTTCATTTGACATGGATTTGCTATGAATAGTTCACTGTCTATGTATCAGTGGGCTGCCACTTTTATTTTAAATGTTTGAATCATTCATTCATCTATTTTAAAAGCAAAATATTAAAGTTCTTTAGGCAGAGATACACTGTGCTATGCTTATATTCTCTCCTTTTATAATTGCTTATGCTTTAGATCACGTCAGTAATAACAGTGTGAATTCTCAGAAGATGAAAACATCACTTGGGTACGTCCCCTTAGACAATTCCTGAACCAGTGCCTCTCGTAGATACTTACTAAAGGCTTTGTAACGGTCACTAGGCAACTATGACACTCACAGCCTTTGTTTTTGAAATTTAGTTGGGGGAAGTGCGAGCATCAGTGAAGAGATGAAGAAAAGAGCAAAAGTCTGTTTTATTCACTAAGTACATACAAGTTGGAGTTCAAGGAGGCATGGAGATCCGAGGGGATGGGGCAGAGGGTGGAGAAGGAGGAGTCATCTCTCAGACACTGTTCAAAATCTCTATCCATATTCTTTTCTTAGTTCAGATTTCTGGGATTGATTCAGTTGACTCCTCATGAATGAGTCCATGGTCTGGGTCAAAGATGGATTTTCTTTTGAAAGTGCTTGGTGATCTGAAAGAGTAAATACAGCTTCCAAAAAGGCCTTGGAGAAGTCCACTTAGGGAGAGCATGATGTGCTTTAAAAATTAGAGCTTTCTAGAACCAGGAAAGTAATATATACAGTAATAGAAATATTGTATGATGATCAGCTGGGAAACACTAAACCATTATCAGCAAAGCAAATCTCCAAGAGAACCACAAGGGACTCATGAAGAAAAGTGCACAGCCAAAAAAGGAACTGTTGGAATCTGGGTGCAGATCAAAGCGCACCATCTCCCACTAGATTTCCTTCATGAGATTTCTATTGGATGAGGGATATGTGTCTTCTATCATGGCATGAACCTTATGAAAATATGTATTATGTAAGCGTATGGGTAAAACCCATATCACATTATTTACTTTCTCAGGGAGGTACAGGGAACAGAGGGAGGGAGATAATCTGAATTCTAAAACTTCAAAAAACAATTGTCAAAAGCTGTTTCTAGCTAGATAGTTCAGTGGATTGAGAACCAGGCTCTGGGCACAGAAGGTCCTAAGTGCAAGTCTGGCATCAGACTCTTCCCAGCTGTGTAACTCCCATTGCCTAGCCCTTACCATTCTTCTGCATTAGAACCAATATACCGTACTGATTCTAAGATAAGGTAACCGTTTTTAAAAAAATTGTTTCCACATCTAACTGAAAAAATTAAAATAAATAGGAGCTCTCTGTTGCTCACCTGACTCCTTCTGATTCACCCCCTAGGAGTCAGGTTTACAATCACATTTAGTCTGGACATGAAAACTAATCTGCGTTCCTGTCAAATGCCACAAGGGCAGCTATTCTATCTTGCTGTTGCCACAAATATCCTGTGGCTACTCTGCTGACCAGGTGATTCTCCAAAGTCAAAAGTAGCTGAGGAGCCTGATGAAAAGAAGTGTGACAAAGAAGTCAGATAAATGAAAGAAGAAGGCTGAGGAGGAAGGTCAAAATGGGATGGGAGGCAGAAATGTAATCGGTGGAGATGACCAAGAGAACCGATGCTCTCCTTCTCAGCTTTTCCCTTCTTCCTCTTGCCTATTCATTCACCCAATCCCTTTTGCACACTTCCCATCTGGTTTCCTATTTCCTAGAATTTTTTAATCTTAGATTTGTTTGCTGGTGGCTACTTGTGCACAAGTCCACATGTTACTGGGGCTCTTTCCCTTCCATGGTTATCAGTCTTCAAATGTGGTTTACTCTCACCCATCTGTGGCTCTGTCCATGAGTGTGGCATCAAAACAAGGAATAAAGCAGAACCTGCCTTCTGGGGAATGATCTGAGGAACACCGGAAGGTTCCCCTGACCTAACAGACTCCTCATCAGGCATCACACTCCTTTGACCAGTAGCATCCTTTTCCTGTTAAATTACAACTGTTACATGGGAAAACATTACCCAGTGGCAACCATTAACTTGAACTTGTTTATCAAATTAGTTGAGAACCCAGTACAGGGTTAGGCTTGAGGAAAGGAGACACAGAGCAAGTTTATTGTCCCCTCTGCTCCAAGGGCTTATCCAATTGCAGTATAAACCAAGTGGCGCATATAGATATATGTATGTATGTATGTATATGTATATATATATATATATATA
>NC_058134.1:292888428-293052279 GCF_016433145.1 Gracilinanus agilis | reverse complement strand
ATTTCCTTCCTTCCCTTTCCTCCCCTTCCCTCCTCCCTTTCCTTCTCCTCCTCTTTCGCTTTCTTCCCCTATTCTCCCTTCTCTTTCTCACTTCCCCCATTCTGCTTTCCTCCTTTCTCCCTCTCCTTTCCTTCTTCCCCTCTCCCTCCTTTCTTCTCTCCTTCTCTGCCTTTCTGGTCCCTCAAGGGCCAAGAGCCCCTACTCTTCTCCCTTTTCTCCCTCCCCCTCTCTCCTCTTTCCTACTTTCCCTCTCCTTTTCCCATTCTTCTTTCTCCCCTTCCCCTCATTCTTCTCTCATTTCTCCCCCCACCCCTATTCCTCTTCTCCTTCTTTCCTCCCCCCCCAACTCTTTTTCTCCCCTTTTCCCCTTTTGCCTTCCCAGCCCCTCAGGGGCCAGAAGCCACCTTAGGATGCTGCCTCTTTCCTAGGCTTTGCCTGCTTGGTTGATATTCTTTCCAATAGGGGAAGGAATGGCTCCCCCTGATCAGGAGGTGTAAGGTCAGGAAACCAGAAAAGAGCAGAGGCAGGGGAAATGCAGGAGGAGGGGACCAGAAACCAGGGAAAGAGGAGTGAGGATGGAAAGAAGATCATCAGCCTGAGTCTTGAAAAAAAAGGCACTGGAGGCCCTAGAAAAAGAAAGAAAATACATGCAGATTGGGAGTGGGGGTGGGAACCATTAGGACAGCAGAGATTTTTCAAGTGATGAAGAAGAGAGTTGGAATAGAAATGGAGAGGGAAGGAATAATCTAATCTCCCCCACCCCATCCTACGCTTTTGTTTGAAAAGAGCAATTGAATGACAGAATCAGAGTGGCCTGGTTCTAAGAGAACTGAGAGTTAGTCAACAAGCATTTATGAAGGGCCTACTCTACTCTGTGTTAGAGTTGTGCTAAGCTCTGGGGATATAAAGAAATGTAAAAGCAGTCCCTGACCTCTAGGAACTCTCACTATAATAGGGGAGACAACATGTAATCCACTGTGTGCAAACAGATCAGTTGAAGATAATCTTAGGGGGAAAGTATTATCAAGAGAGACCTGGAAGGTAACCAGGAGGGAGAGAATTCTAGGCATGAGGGTCAGCTTGTGAAATTCAATATCTTGTTCATGGAACATCAAGGAAGCCAGTGTCACTGAATCACAGGGGTGGGGGGTGGGAGAACAGTGCAAAATACTGGAAAGGTAGGAAGGCTAGATTAGGAAGAGTTTTAAAAGTCAAACTGAAGGGGGCAGCTGGGTAGCTCAGTGGATTGAGAGTCAGGCCTAGAGACAGGAGGTCCTAGGTTCAAATTTGGCCTCAGACACTTCCCAGCTGTGTGACTCTGGGCAAGTCACTTGACTCCCATTGCCTACCCTTACCACTCTTCCACCTATAAGTCAATACACAGAAGTTAAGGATTTAAAAGAAAAAAGAAAAGTCAAACTGAAGTTTTTCTATTTGGTCCTGCCAAAGTTATTGAATTGGGGAAGGGAGTGATGAGATCAGAGCTGAACTTTAGGAAGATCACTTTGATTGCTGAGTAGAGAACAGCTTGGAATGGGAAGAGACTTGAGCAGGAAGTTAGCAAAGGAAGTGCCATATTGAGAAAGAAAGAATGTAGATAAAAGTTGACTTTGGAGTCCTGTAGGCAGCCTTCATTCTATCTCCACTTGATGCAGCTATTCATTTGTGAGTCTTCCAATTCCTAGAGTCTCCTTTTTCTATTCACAAGTAAGAAAGATGGCAGAGTAGGACCAGAGGTTCCAAGACACCTTCTGGTCTGGCCCTTATTAGCTGCCTACCTCAATAAGACTTTTGATTTCTTCCCAGACACATTGGGATTTCAAGCCTGGCTGACTCTCAGGGTAATAGGAATAAGATTTGGGGGAAATGGGCAGGTATGGGGAAATTGCTCTCATTATAAGAAATACCATCTCTGGCACCGCTCTGTGAGAGTTATCTCCATCAGTACTTTCTCCATTTTCTTCAAAATCTTTTGGAGTCCCCAGTCTTGTCCCTTAGCAATAGAGTTTGTGATGAATTTGTTGTTTTCAGGGTGCTCCTGACAGCTTCTTCTATAAACACATTATTGGAGATACGAAATGTTCAATTGTCCTTTCTCCTCCCTGCACCTAAAAATATGGGTGGAAACCCTAGCATCTTCTAACTCAAAAACTCTCTCACCTGTCATGGTTTAACATAACTCCTTACCAGATCATCACTCTTAAGTGTAACTTCTACATTACTGAGAAGTTAGAAAGCAGGAGGGACCTGTAGAATATATGGTATGGAAGAAGGTGAGATGGAGGTAAAACTCTGAAAACCATGCTGGAATTTGCTCCACTTTTCTGTCACCACATTCAGGGAGGTGTCCAAACCAAGCCTTAGGCCATGGTAGCCCCTACCTAGCATGTAGTAAGCACTTCATAAATGCTTGTTGAATTGAATGCCCTATGCAGAAGTTACCTTGATTGCCCAAGACCATGCCTCTCAAGTTATCTCAAGATAACTTTTCCCAACTAACCACATATTTTACTGTACTGCTGCCCACTGTCCTATCCAGTCAGTTTGCTCCAATAATTAGAACAAATATTAGAACACATATATGTGTATATGTGTGTGTATGTTTTTAAAAATGTGTAAGAAAACTTGAAAATTTAAAATTGTGAAACAATTAGGATTTTTTTCTTAATTTTAAAGAAGGATTCACTTAGATAATGACTTTTCCTAGTGCATTTAAAGGTGTGCCTTGATTTTTTTTTAATTTAGTTTTCAAAAAAACATTAAGGACACATCCTTTGTGTAAAGTGGAAGAGTGTGTGTGTGTATTACAAATATATACACACACTCATACACATATTATGGTGGTTGGTTTTTGTGAACACCTCATTAAACAAATTGTTCTATTCTGAACCCCAGACCACACCCCTTCCTTTTCTAATGCCATTAATGGATGATTATGTTTCAGCACCTATTTTAGATATTGGCAGTACTGCAACCAAATATCCTGGGCCATGAAAAATAATTAGGAGAGCAAAATTGTGTGTGTGTGTGTGTGTGTGTGTGTGTTCTATGTGTACACATAGCTAACTCTTTCTTCCTTTGTCAAAGGCAAAGACTTGTGAATTATCATTTATTTAATCTGTACTATGCTCTCTTCCATTATTAGTCCAGAGAATTGGATGTTGACTGGGTACAACAGTACTAAAAGGTTTATCTGTGCTTAATTCCTACGGAGTCCTCATTTTGGCAGCCTGGAATGAGGTCTCTGAATATTGGAAATCTATAAGTATTCCATCTTTTTCACCAGACTTCTCCCTCTTTCTCCAGTCCTGCCTTTCTTTAGAGCTATTTGCAAGAAGCCACATAGACAGGAATAACTTTATCTCTTTTCTCATGGTCTTCTTCTCAATGATGAGGGAAGAGTGGGAAATAGAAGGGAATAAATGGAGCTGAAATTTTTGTAAGTTGGTACTTCAACTCCATGGATAATGGAAAGTAGAGCCAGATTTATTTTAGGTTCTCCATTAAAGACTGGGAACTCACTATCCAACAGAGATTGGGCAGAATTTAAATGTTTGTTGAGTACCTATTCTATAGGGCATTGTAGTAGACCCTATTTGTGGGATTTAAAAGAATGTAAGAGTTTATGTCTTCTAGAAACTTATCTGTTGGAAGAGACATACATGTGAAGTAACTAGGGATCAATTACAGAGCAACATATAAAGTACAAAATACCACAGTATAATGTGGACTGAATAAATGTGTGCTGAATGGCACATAAAGAAATTATAGAAGTGGGGACGGAATGGAATTAATCAGAAAAAGGAGCCTTGAAAGAGGTAAGTTTTAATTTGGGTTTCAAAAGAAGTAATGCAATGGTAAGGAACAATAATACAGAGGGAGGATTTATAAGGTTGGTTTGGTAGGGATAAGTAAGTATATTAGATAGAAATAGTAAATCCATATATTCATATATGTATGATTTCATTGGTGTAGTGAGTTCTTGGTAAGAAACTGCCTCTACTAATACAAATCAGCACGTTCTCTCCAACTTACAGTCTAGAAGAGCTGCTGGTGACTCGCTCAAGTTCACACAGCCAGTAGGTATCAGAGGCAGAGCTTGAACCAATGTCTTTGTAACTAAAGCCACTAACTACACCAGTCTTGTCTTTTATGGAAGGCTAACCACTATAATTCTTAAGCAGGGAAGCTACAGGGCCCTTTCTAAACTTGAACTGGCCCAAAGTAGTGAATTTCCTATCACTAAATGTCTTCAAGTGGAGTTTGAATGATCCATTGTAAAAAATAATCCTTTTGGATTTGGTGGAAAAGATTGCTGTTCCATTAATAGATGGCCCCTGTGATCCTGTTTTATTGAGGGCAGATAGCCCTTCCAGTCTACAGCCTCCAATTCTGTGTCCCCCTGCCTATGGTCTTCCTATGGCATCATTCTGCCCCTTAAAGACAGAAAGGGAGATCCTGGTATTTGTAGGGGTAGGGTAGGATGGAGCTGGTAAACTAATACTGTCTATAAAGTTTGTGATTTTCCCTTTCCCGGTGATGAGGAAACTGTTTCTAAATTAGATATTTAATAAAGGGATAAAGTTAGGGCAGAGAAGTCAGAAGGGGAAAGGACCTACAAGACAAAAGTAGCTAAGCTTTCCTTTCCATTCTTTTCTCCCACTTCAGATTTTTTAGTAAGGCTGGCATAACATCTGAATTAGCCACTATTTCCCACTGTCTGGCTACTTGGGGGAGGAAGAGTATTGAAGACTTGTCTCAAAATGGGCATCTGAGTATCCTAGAAAACCAGGAGTGCCTAAATGTTCTCCTAAATTATGAGGGGTCTGTCAAGATCAGAGTTCAAAAAAGAATCCTGGGTGATTCAGAAGAGATGACATAGTAGTATAACAAGAAAGTCTAAATATAGAATGGGAGAATCTTCAGATCTTATCAAAATTCAGGCCGTCCTTACATGAATCTGAGCTCCAGCTTAATGAGGAATCTGGAAAAATGGAAAACAAGCTTTGGACAAGGGGTGGACTAAAGGATAGGACTGTAGTGTGAATAATATATTAATATGTTTTTAGTCTGAGTTATGGTCTGTAGTGTTCAGATTGTGAAAATGGGAACTTGGATCATCATCATCACTTCAGGGGCTACTCTGCCGATCCAGTTCTGTTCTAGAACCACATCAACCCCTAACTTCACTTCTTTCCCATATATACAGGCCTGTAGGTGGAGTTGGGAGGTTCCCTCAGTTTATTAGCATTCCCCCTGTGGCTTTTGATGTGGAAACTGCTGATTTGAAAGCGGTTTTAGAATAGCATTTTCAACATGAGTATGGGAGAAATGAGACTAGTTTGGAGGAAAGTACTATTTTTAGGTTGGGGAGGGAAGGATGTTTGACTTGGAGTCCATCCTTCCCAAATCATTATGCTCCTCCATCTTCACCCCCTCTTTACCTTATTGCTAAACCCAGTCTCTGTACCTATCCTAGGTCCTGTGACCATTTTTTTCTCCCTCAACAGTCGGTTCCCGATTCTGGCCCCAGGCCCTTGGCTACACCTGCCCCTTTCCCACCGGGGCCCCCCATGATGCCACCACCCTTCGTAAGTTTAATGTCTTTCCCTGTGGATGGCCCTTCCTGTCTTCAGCCCCCAACTGTGTTCCTTTGGCCATTGCTGCCTCCTGGGCATGGTCTTCAGTTGGCATAGTTCTGCCCCTTGGCCCAAGGATAAGAAGGGGGGTGGGTGGCAGTCCTAGTGTGTTCTTAAGAGATGGAACTGGTGACAAGCACTATGTCTAAAATGTCATTTTTTCCCCCTATTCCAAGGGATGCATTGGGGATAGGGGGAAAGGAAAGTTGAGGAAGAGGTCCTCATTCTAAATATATATTGGATAAAGGGACATAGTTTGGGTGTAAGGGTAACCAGATCCAAGGGCATTCAGGAGAAAGAAGGGAGCTTAGCTTTCTATTCTTTTCTCTCATTCATTACATTTTGGCATAACAGCTGAAGTTGTCACCGAATCAGACTGAGGGGATGGGAGGTAGGCAGACGATTAGGGGAAGCTGGTTATCAGTTCTTACTTTTCTCCATTTCTCAGGGGTTCTGTTTGGGGAAGAGGATCTTAGAAGGTAGACCACCCCTATGGCTTAGTTTTCCCCATTCAGATTTACTTCATTTCCCCATGCTGACTAAGAGACTACAATGTTTATTTTATTAGGATTTTGAAATTCCAGACCTGGCCCCAGAATGATTAGCCTTTTACTCCAGCAAGATTTTATGTTAATCTCATGGTTCCCCTTTCTGGGTCACAGCCATTGTCAGTGGTGACCTTTCAGACCAGGAAGAGGGAAGGTGCTATCATTCACAACTATTCTGAATTTGGGGTTGGCATCCAGACTACTATCTGTCTTACCTGACTCTGGAGATGGGAGCAAATGGTCATCTAGGCTAATACCTCCTCTGCTCAGTGCCCCTTCCCCTCATTTCCAGATGCCCCCTCCAGGGATCCCTCCACCCTTCCCCCCAATGGGGCTGCCTCCCATGAACCAGAGACCACCTGCCATCCCTCCCATCCCCCCTGGCATGATGCCCCCGATGCTCCCACCAATGGGGGGGCCACCACCAATTACACAGGTAATACTCCTCTCTTTTCATTCTAGGGAGGCTACAGAGAGGTGTTCTTATACCCATCAGTTTACCTGAAGGTGGGGATGTGAATGGGGGAAAGTTATGAATCTAAAGAAAATCAGACAGTCTATTGGAAGTTGAATAGACTCAGGCTCTTGGAACTTTGTAGGTTGGGGGAGGGGTGGCTTTTTCTAGGAATAACTCTTAGGGTATGCACAGTAGGCACTGGTTTTCTTTAGGGAACACTGGAAGACAAAAAGCATCTTGGGAATTGGGAGGGAGTGGGGCACACCTGTGCAGTTCTAGTGCTGAGTGAGAGGAGAACTACCAGCTTGGGCTAAAAGCCCAAGGACCAAGACTTCCTATGCCAAATGTTCTAAGTTCCCAGTCCCACTGCTTCATTTGGGACCCAGTCCGTGTCCACCCTGATATCTGTGGCTGGTTCTTGCCTTGTTTGTGCTTAGATACCAGGGATGGTACCACCCATGATGCCAGGGATGCTGATGCCCGCGGTGCCTGTCACTGCAGCGGTAAGCGTTGGGGGACCCCCTAGGCATCTGAACTTTGTCCTGCAGCCTTGTGGGTCTGACCCAAAGCAAGGGGTAATTCCCCTCACCATCTCTCTGTTCTTCACCTCTTACCTTTTCTGTCTATAATCTATTCCAAATTCATCATCACTCCCTCAGTCATCTCATGTATCCTTCCTAGCTGCAAACTGACTTCCATCAATTCCCCATCACACCCTGAAGTCACAGATTTTCTTATGCTCTCCTACTTCACCAAAATGTGCATACATACTTAATACTTTGCTTTTCACATTCACACTCACTTGGGTACATCTTAATGCCACTGAAGGAGGTGGCATTGTCCGACCGCAGTCTACTCATTCTTTTGGTGCCTCTCAGTATGGTATTGGGAAGTCAAGCTACTAGGGCTGGACATAGGGTAAATGAGACATGGGACTTGATCAAAGCACTTCTGTCCAAGGAAAGAGAAGAAAGAAGCAGCTGTGGGATTTGCCCCTGGTATCCCAAGGTTCCAGCTATGGAAGGGTGGGGGGAACCAGTTAAGAAGCACACTTAAGAGCCAAGACACCTGGGTCCTGGCCTGGCCCGCTTCCCCTTCCCCCAGGACCTAGGGTCCTGGGGACCACTGGGCTTGGCCCCGACCCTTCCCCCTCTTTCTTCGGCAGACGGCCCCAGGTGTGGACACCGCCAGCTGTGAGTCTTCTGGGGGCTTGGCCCCCCCAGGCTCGGAGGTTGGGGGCACAGGGGAGGGGGACGGTGGTCTGGAACCTGCCGTGGATCATGCCTGTTGGGGTGTCAGGGAACTTGGGGTGTTGATTGGGCCAGGGTGGCATTGGTAGGGGTGGGATGATGGGAAACCAGGTATCTGGGGGGTTTTGGGCCAGGATTGGAGCTTGGCCTTAGATATTTCTTTTAACTTCTTTTCCAGCTGTTGTGGCTGGAGCAGACCCTACGGTGAGTGCACCAGGAAGGATTGAAGGAGAGAAGTCTAAAAATGGGGAATAGTGGGCTTTGGGAATAGAGCCTGAAAAAAAATTTTCTGCTTCCCAGAGGGTTTTGTGGAGTGAACACGTGGCTCCTGATGGGCGAATCTACTACTACAATGCTGATGATAAGCAGTCCGTGTGGGAGAAGCCCAGCATACTCAAGTCCAAAGCTGAGGTGAAGGATCCTTGACTCCTTGGCTACCACCACAGCCCTGCCCCCTGTGTATCTCTGATCTTCATGCTTGTCTCAGCTTCTGTGTTTTAATCACCTTTGCCCATTAGTACGTGTGGATATCCTTAGCTCTCTGAATACACACACACCTCCTTTACCGTGAACGTGCATATTATGAATCCAAGTCTTCAGTGTGACCATGAGGGAGGAAGTCTGCTCTCTGAACTTGGCCCTTTTCTGATAGTCACTCCATGTCCCCACTGATGGCAAGTGCCACCCTAGTACTCTGGGGTAATTCCTACTGTACTCTCACAGTTGCTGTTGGCCCAGTGCCCCTGGAAAGAGTACAAGGCAGACACTGGCAAACCCTACTACTACAACAACCAGAGTAAGGAGTCCCGGTGGACCCGTCCTAAGGACCTGGAGGAACTGGAGGGTGAGGGGTCTGAGGGGCAGGGTGGGGGCTGGGTTGGGGGCTCTGGTGTAGGGGGCACCAGGAGCCCCTGCCCTCTCTGTGCTCTGACTCACAAACTCTCTTCCCTAATTGCAGCTTTGGTCAAACAGGAGGCTGCAGGGTGAGTGAGGCCACCTATCCTGAGGGCTTAGTGGGCTTGGTGGGAGCCTTGGGTATGAATGAGCCCCCCACCTCTGTGTGTGTGAAGGGAGCTCCCTACGTTACTTCAGGACAGTCCATTTCCAGCCCTTGGTCTTGCCCAGCCCTTGACCTCATGATTGTCTCCTACTCCTGCTCTACTCTCTGCTGGGGTCATTGCAGGAAGCAGCAGCCACAAACACAGCCTGAGCCACCTCCTGCTACTCCTGGACCAGCTCCAGTCCCTGCAGGCCTCATAGAACCTGAGCCAGGTGGGCATGAAGACTCTGAGCTGTCAGAACCTGCCCAGCCTCTGGATCAGGGGCTACTACATCAGGAGGAGAGCACTAGCAGGTAAAGGCCACAACACCTAAGTGTCTTGAGTTCCCCGAGTTGTGTCTGCAGCCCTTTGCCTTCTTCTGTGTGTCCAGCATCCTCAGCCTTGGTACCTCTGCCAGGGACCTAGATGAGTACCTGGATGCCAGGGGTCCCCAGGGGATGATGAGGGCACTTTGGCTGAATTTTATGCAACTCCTAGTGCTGGTAGGCGGCCAGAGGAGGAAGAGCCAAAGCTGGAGCCAGAGAGGTCAAGCTTCAGCTGGAGCAATCGAGAAAAGGCAAAGCAGGCATTCAAGGAATTGCTAAGGGACAAGGTACTAAGACTGTGGAGGGTAAGGGTTGGGCCAGATCGTGGAAGCCTGCAACTCTTAATCAACTGCCTGCTTAATTCCAGGCTGTCCCCTCCAATGCTTCATGGGAACAAGCCATGAAGATGGTGGTCACTGACCCCCGCTACAGGTAGAGCTGGGTAGAGGGAACCATGGGAACAGCAGGGCTAGGGAAACTTGGACTGATCCTAGATTCTTTTAGGGATGTGGGATGGGAGGGAGGGAAGTAGAAAGGATGAGATACCCAAGTGATGACAGTGATAAAGAAGTGTTCAGAGATGGGAGGTAGGGTTATAGGGGGCCCTGAGAGAGATTAGACCTGGCAAAGGCTCATCAGTGATATAGATAGACACTGCTGAAATGAATGGGCATGGAATTAGGACTGGATTAAAGTAAAGAAACTTTTCTCATCCCTGCACTCGGGGTCCCAGCCCTTTCCATGCCCCCTTCCTCCTCACGGCCATTGCTGTGCTCACACATATTCCTGGTTGATTTATTGGGCTGAGTCCCAGTGTATTCTGAGCTGGAGTGGCAGTGGTTAGGGCAGACTCACCCTGACCCAAGGGTCTTCTCCATCCCAGTGCTCTGCCAAAACTAAGTGAGAAAAAGCAGGCATTCAATGCCTACAAAGCACAGCGGGAGAAAGAAGAGAAGGAGGAGGCCCGCTTGAGGGCCAAAGAGGCCAAGCAGACCCTCCAGCACTTTCTGGAACAGCATGACCGCATGAGCTCTACCACGAGATACCGGTGAGGGTGCAGGGATCTGAGGGCACGAACTGTGTCTAGAACACACTGTGGCCAGAGGACAGCACCCTCTGCCATCTTCCTTCATAATCTACTTGTGTAACCCTAGGCGAGCCGAACAAACGTTTGGGGAACTAGAAGTTTGGGCTGTAGTACCCGAGCGGGACCGTAAAGAAATTTATGATGATGTCCTCTTCTTCCTCGCCAAGAAGGAGAAGGTAACATTCATCTGCCGAGGTCCTTCCTACATCCTTTCTAGTTACCCTGGTCCTTCTTCAGTCCCTTTGTTTCTCATTCATTTCCCAAGGTCTTAGCTCAGAAATAGTGGCTGCTCATTTGGCCTCCAGCTCATGGTTTTCTCACAGTAATCCATCAAATTCTTTGTTGTTTCTCTCCTTTCTGATCCTAAGAAGGGCCTGCTAACCATCTTAGAAAAATAAATTGTTCTCTATCCCTCTATCTTCTGGCCCCCAACCCATAAATAGAGCCTTGACTTCCCATCTCTCCATCTAAGATTTCTCGCTCTACATTTCCTATTCCCTCCTCTTTCACCATCTCAGGAGCAGGCGAAACAACTTCGTCGCCGCAATATCCAGGCACTAAAGAGCATCCTGGATGGAATGAGCAGCGTCAGTTTCCAAACTACCTGGTCCCAAGCTCAACAGCACCTCATGGACAACCCCAGCTTTGCCCAGGACCACCAGCTGCAGAGTGAGCCCAGGGCCTCGACACCCCTCCATACCCTTTCCCTTCCCCAAGGACCTCCTGGGACCCCCTGGAACCCACATGACCCTCTTTCCCTCGAACCTCTTAGATTTATCTTGGACTTCTCAGGTGTTCCTAAGAGCTTGAACTTCCTGGGACTCCCAGCACCCTCCACATCCCTAGTGCCCTCAGATCCTCTGAGATTCCCCTGTACTTGCCTGGACTCTAGGGCTCCCAGACTCTTTTCAAGATACCCTGAGACATCCCTCTCCTTTCCACTGAGATTCACAATGGCCTTGGAGGCACTGTGGCCTAGTAGGAAGAGCCTTAGGCTGGGACATTCAAGAAGACTTGAATGATGATGGCTTTTGTAGCTCAGATGAATTTAATCTTAACTTGGCATAACAATATGGACCCTATTGGCCACATCTAGTACAAACTGCTGTTGGCAAATCTGATGATTTGAGAAGTACCACCTTCTGGAGAGGCAAAGCCTTATTAAAACCAATTCCATAAAAGTCCTACCTACTAATTGATGTGAAGCCCCTTCAGGCATTGCTATTACTTTTTCGCTCTAGCCCCTCTTATAGTCAAATCCCCTGGACGTTTTCCCCCCCATGTATTAAGAGTTCCTTCCCAAATCCTCCATCCCAAAGGCCTTTCCCACCAGACTCTTCCCTATTGTCACTGCCATTTACTGGGGTTTCACTCCCCCCTCCTCTCCCTGGGTGCCCTGGGGAAACAGTGGGGAAAGCATTCTTTAGTGCTGGGGGTGTTGGGTTCTAAGAGGGGGCCCTCTACCTCCCTGCAATGTCTGCTGAGCCTGCTCCCTGCGGGCAGACATGGACAAGGAGGATGCGCTGATCTGCTTTGAGGAGCACATCCGAGCACTGGAACGAGAGGAAGAGGAAGAGCGAGAGCGGGCCCGACTGCGGGAGCGGCGCCAGCATCGCAAGAACCGAGAAGCCTTCCAGGTAGCACTTTTGGCCTCACCATGGGCATGGACCCTAGATCTGGCCCCTGGGAACCCTCAAGCCAGCGCTTTGCTTCCTGCTCAGCTCCCTCTTCTGCTCTTTGGGTCCCACTGTATACCCCCTAATCTTGCTCTTGCTGTCTTGGGGGGCTGGGTCCATGTACTACCAGAATACCAGCAGAGAGTACCACATTAGCATGGGCTTGGGTATGAGGGAGTGGGGAGTCTTTGATGGACTGTTCTTGATCCCTGGGGTGGCAAGGTGGGGGTGTGTGAGGTTCAGACAGGTTTCTGTCTTTGTTCCTTTTTCTTTCTGTTTCCTTATGTTTTGGAGTTCCATTCTTCTAATTCTTTCTACCTCTGCATTATTTCACCATCTAGGTACCCTTCCTTTCTCTACCCATTTTTCCATCTTCTCCTCCCTTGTCTCTGTCTCTTATCTCCATTTCTCTCCCAATCTCCTCATCTCTTTCTCTGTCCCTGTCCCCATAACTGGCCTTTCCCCGCTCAGACCTTCCTGGACGAGCTGCACGAGACAGGGCAGCTGCACTCCATGTCTACCTGGATGGAGCTGTACCCAGCGGTCAGCACCGATGCCCGCTTTGCCAACATGCTGGGCCAGCCGGGTAAGGCAGCCGGGCTTTCCCTCCCCGGCTCCCTGCCCCTGACCGGTTCTCTGCATCACCTCTCCCTTGCCCTGCCCGTGACTTCATTCCCTAGACCTCAGGAAGGTGCCACCAGCCAGGTCCCCCCTCCTCCCTGCCTCTTCTGCAGGCTCCACCCCTCTGGATCTCTTCAAGTTTTATGTAGAAGATCTGAAGGCCAGATTCCATGATGAGAAGAAGATCATTAAGGACATCCTTAAGGTAAGAGGGGCCTGGGAATGTGTTAAGTACAACCAACTCAGGTCTAACCTGTGAAGTAAACCGTAAAGAATTGGTTGTTGTTGGCAGAGGGGACAGAGGATTAAAGATCTTAATTGGGGAATTTCAGGAATTGGGCAAGGGCAGTATTGTGCAGGACAGGGGACTTCTCAGCAGCCTTTGGTCAGCCTCCTCTATCTGCTTCCTCTCTAGGACCGGGGTTTCAGTGTGGAAGTGAACACAGCCTTTGAGGACTTTGCACATGTCATCAGCTTTGACAAGAGGGCTGCTGCACTGGATGCGGGCAATATCAAGCTGACCTTCAACAGCGTGAGGGGGCAGGGTTGGGGCAGGGGCAGAATGGGGCCAGGAGAGGACAGTTGAAATGAACTAGGATCTGGCATAGACAAGGAAGAGTTGTTCTCTCAGGGCACAATTGTCAGATACTTTCTAGCTCTTCCTTCCTATTGCCCGTTCTTGTATACTCATCCTTGAGGCAGCTGCATTTCAGGGCTAATGGTACCCAGTAGCTTGAGCGAGTGGGAGGAGCCCAGATTCCCAGAGGTGAGCCCAGGTCCCTTAGGTTTCCCCTCCTGAATTGTGATACATGGGAAAGGAAACCCTGCCTTATAGTGGCCGCCCTTTTCCCCACCCCCAGCTTGCTGCCCTTCTTTTTTCTCTACCCAGCAAATGCGTCCACCTGCCACTCCAGGCTTCCCTGAGCTGGGAAGTCTTAAGTGACCCTCCTTGGTATCTTTCATCATTCAGCTCCTGGAGAAGGCAGAGGCGCGAGAACGGGAGAGGGAGAAGGAAGAAGCCCGGAGGCTTCGACGTAGGGAAGCCGCCTTTCGGAGCATGCTGAGGCAAGCCGCCCCTGCCCTAGAGCCTGGCACTGGCTGGGAAGAGGTGAGAACATCAGACTTCCCATGAGGCTGCACTGCGTGGTTTCCTTCTTGTTCGATGTGGTCCCCAGAACCCCCTTACCCCAGGGCCTAGGTTTGCCCCTGGTCTGTGCCTCCAGCCAGCTTTGCTTGATCCTGACCTGTGCTTTCCTTCACACGCTCATCAGCTGTTGTTTCTTCCAACAAGGTCCGAGAGCGCTTCGTGTGCGACTCTGCCTTTGAACAGATCACACTGGAATCTGAGCGGATACGTCTCTTCCGAGAGTTCTTACAGGTGCGGGAGGTGGAAAGTGTTGCCTCTGTTTTCTTTCCCGGTTCTTTGGCTCTGCCCCCACCCTGACTCTGCAGACTATCCTGAGAAACTTCTCCTCAAAATCTTTCTGGGAGCTAAGGGAACAAAAAGATGGGTGGGCAGGTGCTGTGTGCAGATGAGGCCAAAAGGTCATTGTGAGGCAAAGGAGAGGTGTTTCTGGAGCTTCTCCTTTCTTCCTCCTTCCCCATCAGAGCGAGTGCCAGCACTTTCACATCAAAGGCAGAAAACATGGCAAAAAGGGCAAGAAACATCATCGAAAGCGATCCCATTCTCCCTCGGTGAGTTATTCGCAAACCTGTATAGGATGAGGCAGAGACCCTGTGGGTGGGATAGGGTTCTTTAAATAGCAGGACAGATTCTTTCTCCACAACCCTTGTGTCCTGCCTCAGGCTTTAGGGAGAATTCCTTTGGTTCTGAGGGCCTTTTCCCTCCCTCATTTCTCTCCAGGGCTCTGAATCTGAGGATGATGAGCAGCCACCTCTTCTTCGGCCTTCCAAACGCAGAAAATGGAATCCCTCCGAGTCAGGCTCAGAGCCCTCATCTTCACTCGATTCAGCTGAGAGTGGGGGTGGCCCCTTTGGGAGCCGGGGCTCTCCTTCCAGCCACCCTGCTCTTGGATCAGGCAAAGTCACTTAATAGAGCCTACTGTGGGGGAATAGAGACCCTAGAAATAGCTGTATAAAATAAAAGGGGGAATCAAAAAGGTGTTTGTCAGTGGAAGAGAAAGCTGGAGAAGGGAATCGATGACAGGTTCCTTTCTGTGGGATTCATTCAGGGGGAAAGGCCCAGGGTTTTAGCTCCCTGGAAGGCAGAGCACTTGGTAAACCTTAAGACACTACACAAATACGAGTTTGTTATTACTGAGTGTTGAAAAGGGTGGATGGGCCAAAACTGCCCAGGAAAATGTGAAGTGAGAATGCAGAAGGAACTTTACTATTTAAGTCTAGGTGAAACAAATAGAGAAATGGGAGTCAGAGAGGCTAAAGGCTCCAGATCTCACTTAGAAACATTTTAGAATTGGAGAGATCCATCTCTTTGGAATGGCCGTGGGGACATTCTTCTTGGCGGCAAGGGAAAAGGCTGAGATGGCCTGGAGCTAGACCTGTCCTCCCTAAGAGAGGTCAGGGATACTGAGGCGCCCTCTTCCAAATCTAGATCATGGCTTCCGGAAGTCTAAGAAGCCGAAGAAGAAAGGCAAGAAGAAGAGGCACAAGTCGGTAAATGGGGAAGGGGTGCTGCAGGCTCAGGGGCAGTGGTTCTCAGTTCCTTTGACTGGAAAGGAAGAATTCCTTTGTGCCTCTGGCTCCTCCCCCTTGAACCAGACTACCATTCCCATCTCTGTGGGCCTCCTTGCCATCCTTGCTAGGAGCTAAGCAGTTATGTGGTATGGTTTTGCAGAACAGTCCTGAGAGTGAAATAGAACGAGAGAAAGAGAAAGGAGGCAAGGAAGTGGAAGAGAAAGAACGAGAACGGGACAAGGAGAGGGAGGCCCGGAGGCCAGAGCCCCGGAATCGGTCCCCTGGCCTCGGACTTAAGAAAGAGAAGGTGAGGGGGAGGGATCCCTTGTCAGGGCTTGTAGCACACAGTGCTTTCTCTGCTTAGGCTCAGCTCATGCCCTAACAGCTCAGGGTCACTGGTCAGTCAGTGCCTTTGCCCTTACAGACAGGCTGGGACACATCAGAGAGTGAGCTGAGTGAAGGGGAACTGGAACGGCGCCGCCGGACACTTCTGCAGCAGCTGGACGATCAGCAATGACCCCGATACTCTCCCCTTGTGGGACTGTGTGAGGCCTGTGTTCCTAGCATCACCCTTGTTAGCCAAGCTCCCTAACCCAGGACTCCTTCCTTAGTCTGGTCAATGTCCATTGCCCCAAAGCACCCTGTTCCTGTTTGGCAAAACCCCTCCAAATGCCATCATCACATCAGCACTACAAGGTTGCCCCAGCTGCTCTTCAGAGGCCTCCCTTATCTTGGGCATCCAGTATAATCCCCAGCATCCCGATCCCTACTCCCTTGTCCAGGCCCAATGGGGTTAGGCAGCGCCGATGCGAGAGTGAGGAGGTATGGCAGGGAGAGTCGTGCCACTACTACTTGTCATTACCTCTTGTCCTTAGGAAGGGTCACAGTGTGAGAGAAGTGCATTCTGCCAATGGGCACTGAGCCAGTTGGGATATGGGGGGGAGGAGGGAGGCATTCTAGGCCATTCAAAGTAGCTCTCTGCCCTTGCCCCTCCTACCCTGGCCCAATGGCGCTACCTCTTCCTCTCTCCAACCTGGGAACTCAGTGTTTTTTTTTAATTATTAATAATGATAATATTTATAACATGGCTTCAGACTCCTGTCTTTAAATGGTTGAGGCGCGGTGGCAGGGGAGAGGAAGAGAGGGTTTCCGTGGCAAATGTTTAGAATGGAGCCCACAGACTCACTGGATGCCATATCCTCTACAGCCAGCAGGGGGTAGTAATACATCATGGACCAACCTACCATGTGCTTGCAAACCCTCTGACCACTCATTCCAAGAAGCTCTGGGGAGTCAGCCATCCACAGCCTTCAGGCCTTACTGCTTACCAGCTCATACCTGTCCCCACTTATTTTGTGTTAAGCAACTGAGAAAGTTTATGCACCAAGGAATCTGGATGTGCCGTCCCTAACCCCACATCCCCTAGGCCCACTGTGACCCTGAGGGAAAGAATCCAGACACACAGTGATGCTCTAAGCTTTTTTTGCGTTTAGGGAGCATGTAGATAGATAAAATAAGAAGTATATACAAGCAGACACACAAGACAAGGAGGGATTCCATATACAAACAGGAGGGACAACCTACATTCCCTTCCAGGGGATAGAAAAATGGAGAAGGACAAGTAGGAAATCTTTGGCTCAAGTAGAAAGCCCTGCCCCAGTAAAGCAGTGGGGGGCTCTTGTGGTGTTTTTGTTTTTGTTTTTTCCACTTACAGAGGCAGTACAGCAAGTCCTTTGTCTGCCATTTACTAGCTGTATGACCTTGACAAGTCATTTACCTTCCCAAGGCCTCTAGGGCAGCTCTCAAGACTATTGAGTTACAGAGTGAGTGTTGATCTGAATTAGCAGTGTCTAGTCCATGCCAGTGCCTGGCCTGCTGGTTTTTTACTTTCAACCAGTCAGGCAATCCCAGTTATTTCTTCCTTTCCCAGCTCTGTTTGACCTTGGTCTCCACTCAGAGGCCAGGCAGTGACTTGATGTGGACAAGTAGGAAAGCCTCTGTCAATACTGAAGAGCCCAGAAGTTGGCCTGACAACATACCCTGCTTATTAGCAGGGTAGGGTCCCAGGCACTGGTCACAAGAATGTCATCCTCAGTCCCTTGTACTCTGGCAGCCATGGAAACCCAAGGATCTAAAAGAAAGTAACTTGAGGACTTTTCTCCCCATGGGCTCAGGCCCTGGGCTTTGTGTCTCCCTCCACCTGGGATCTAGCCACTACTCTTGTTCCTTCTTTCTTATGCCCTTGGGTTGAGGCCTAGGGCCAGGCCTAAGCTCTCAAGAAGTGCTAAAGCCAACATCTCCACCCTGGTCCTGCTAGGGGCTGTGCCCACTCCTAACAAGGGGCTGAGCTGCCTTGAAGGGATTAAGAATGCCCTAGCAGGGAAGGTGGTTAGAGGCCTTAAGAGCAAAGTGCAGTAAAAGATAATGCATCCTGGGCAGGGACTTGGCCTGGAGAATCTGGTTCCCAGCTGTCACCCCTTCTGGACCAGAAGCCAATGGAAAGCCAGTCTTAAGGCCCGGGATGGGAACAGGAAGAGGAGATAAACGTGGCAGCCCCAGCTTGGGGGTCACTGCCAGTTCCAAGGTTCCAGATCAAACCCCTTCAACTTGTAGAGACGAGCTTGAGGGCCTGAAGTGCTTCCTTTTCCGTGATTGGTGCCTCAGTGGGGGCCTGGGGCTCGGGCCAGGGCACAGCTCCAGGCCCAGTGGTGCAGGCCTAAGGACGAAGAGAAGAATCTTACTAAGGCGACCTAGGCAAAGGAGCATCATCTTCAAAAACATGCATGTAGTTCCCACTCCCTGACAGATCAAGTTGGCCAAACTGGGCCAGAGTTGGTTTAGATGGAAGAAGTGGCATTAAGAGAACCATAGACCGACTGCTAATGGATGTTTATGGCTAAAGGACAGTGAACTAGGGAAAACGGTTCTTGCTGCTGGACAGAAACAAAAGACAGTGAGGCACAGAATAAAAAGATGCCAAGGAGCTTGACAGGAAGTGCTCTCCCAGTTAGGATCTAGCCCATCCTGTTAAACCATGGGTCTCTAGCTCCCCTGTGCCCCCAACATCTGCCTCAATGCCAAAAGAAACTTCCTGGAGCCATCTCCTCTGACAGCTCCAAAGCCCCAGCCCTTGAACTCAGGCTCTTTTTCATCCAGATTTTAAAAGCACCACAAACAGGACTGGTAGAAGAGGGGCCCAACCCTAAGGAAGCATGCAGGGGGAAAGTGGTGCCCAGGGCAAAGGAGCATGCAAGGGCAGAGAGTGACCTTAACAGCGGAATGGATCTGAGCCATGCAGCAGACACCTCCGGGGACGGTCATGCAGAGGTGGGCAGCTTAGGTGCCCAGTACCTGTCAGGGGCTCCCAGCCTTGGGGCTAACAGTTTGACTCATCATGATGGGCTGCATCACAGAAGAAGCGTGAGCCCCGCTTGGCAGTGCGGGCTGTGAAGGGGACGCTCTTCAGCACTGCAGCCGGTGGGAAAGAGAGACATGGATCAGACCCCAGTGCATGGGGATGGAGGAGATGGGCAGAAGGGGAGCTGGACTTCTCAGCACAGCACACGTAGGCCTGAAGTCTCCGGAGAGCTTGCAGGACAGAAAGGAGCCTCACCTGTGATGATGTCCTCTATGGTGCCATCCTTGCCCTCATAGACAGGCCGGTGCTCCTTGGCCTGACGCCGCCGAAGCTCTGCGATCAATTCTTGCTGCTGCCACTTGTTCCGCTGGGATGGGGTCTGGGAGAAGAGCCGGAAAGAAACACCTCATAGCAACCATCCTGACTTGGCCTGGACCCCTGCCCAAAACTCACTGGGAGAAGTAGCCAGACTCTGTGTGGTGCTGTCCCCAGCAAGGCCCTTTCTCTAGCTCCCTTCAGGCTCTTACGGGCCTCCATGACCTTAGGCAGGTGACTTAAGCCTCTCTGGGCCTCATTTTTCTCACCAAAAGAGAGGCTGAATGAGATGACCTTTAAGGTTGCAATCCCTTTCCCTAGTGAGTTAAGCTTTCATCCTACCCCAAGGGCTGGCTTCACCCACCTTCTAGGTTGTCCTCTCCCCACGCTGCTTCTGACACTTGATCCCTCCTCCCCCTCAAACAACCCCAACTTCTCTGACCCACCCACCTTGGCATCCAGTTTCTTGGCCTCCTGAGCCAGCATCTTCTCCCGCATTACTTCTTCCTGCTTTTTTCGGGCCTCATTTTCCTGCTCTGCTTCCTGGGAACCAACGGGTTTGGGGGGGTAGGGGGTGAGGGGAGCTGAATCGGGGAGGGTTGAGGGGGAGGCTGCCAGGGATGATGGCTGGACCACACTAACCCCCAGGTGGCCACCCACTAAGGGGCATTTCCTGCCCCAAACAATTCCAGGAAGGGCTTGGGTCCCGCCCTGCCCACCAGGCCCCAGCCAAGGGGCCTTTCGCCAGTGTCAACTCCCACCTCCAGCCCCACTGATGAAGGAGGAGTGGGAAAAGCTGTAGGGCCAAAGCCCAACCCCCTGCCCTCACGCCGGGGCCTCCTTCCTCCCTACCTTGTAAGAGCGGATAAACCGAACAAATACTGGGAAGAATACAGAAGGGGGAGTCGTCTTGGGGCTTTCACCAAAGTAACGTACAACTGCATTGTAAGCCTCCTGGAGAGAGGAAGAGGATGAAGCAAGGGTCATTATGGAGGGGGCCACAAGGAGGCCAACTCAGAAACAAGAGGACTGAGATTTCAAAACACGGGAAATAATATGCTCCAACCCAGGATGGGGAATCCCAGTTGGGCGGTGCAATGGAGAGTGCCAGGCCTGGAGTCAGGAACACCTAAAATCTGGCTTCAGATGTGTACTGACTGGGTGGCTCTGGGAAAAAGCCTATTGAACCTATTTGCCTCAGTTTCCTCATCTGTAAAATGGAGATGACAACACCTTCTTCCTTGGACCAATATAAGCTCCAAATAATAATTGTTAAATGCTTATTATTAGCACAGTCCTTGGCACATGCTAATGTTAATGTTAGCAATTATCCTTACCTTGCATTTTTATGTCTGCCTTGCAAAAATGGGACCTGCATTTGGACACCAGACTTTGTAGAGCTCAACCCCCCCAAAACCCCCACCAAAAAAAAATATTACACACACATGTTTAAGAAATGCTTTTTGATGACAATGGAACTCAGTAGGGGCCAAAGGGAGAAATGAGCACATCTTCCCTTCACCATTTTGTTTTCCCCACACAAAGCCCCACCTCTGCTGTCCTGGCATCTCTCTGGAGCTTGTCCAGCTTGCCCTCATTGGCACTGAGAAAGCTTCGGAGAACAGTATTGTCGTGAAGGCCACACTCGCGCCGGATCAGCTCCATTCCTCGGCCCAGCTCCTTTACATCCAGCAACACATTCTCTAAGGATACTGTGGGTGGACACCAGAGCTACAGGTTGAGGACATACACAAGAACCAGCATTCCCATCACCCTGCCTGGCCCATTTCACCTGGAGGAGAAAAGCTGTCTTTTGAACAAAACTATTGCCTTCACTGTCCTCCCCTTTCTGAATCCTCTGTCATTTCACCCACCTGAAATTGCTCTTCAGAGCCAGCTTCAATGCCAAACTGAATGGCTCATTTCTCAGGCCTCACTCTTCTTGACTTCTCTGTAGCTTCATATGCTGTTCATCCCCTCCCTTCTCCTCAATAGCTCCCTTTTCTGGATTTTCAGTACACTGTTCCTACCTGTCTAACCACCCTCTCAAGTTCTTTTGCTGGTTCTTCCCCTGTCACATCTGCTAACTATGGATGTACCACAAGACTCTTTCCTGGCCTTCTTCTCTTCTCTCTGCTCTCAGTGCTTCAGCAGCATCCTCTTCAGGCAGATGACCCCCTGGTCCCCTCCGGGTTTCTAGCCCTTTCACCTAAAGTACTGCCAAAGTCTCTTAACTGACTTCTCAATTCATCCTCCACACAGCCTCCAAGACATTTTTCCTGGAGCACAGGGCTGACCATGCCTGCATGATACATTCCAGCAGCTCCCTATTGTCCACTGAATCAAACATAAACCCTTTAAAGGTCTTCACAACCTGGCTCCATCCTCTTCCACAGCCTTACTAATTCCAGGCCCCTTCATGCCACCAATGGTGCAGCCAAGCTCTGCTCCTCACCACCCCACTCTCCCACACCTTTGCTGGGGAAGCCAAAGCCTGGAGCGCCCCCTCCCCATCCTTCCCTCTTAGAATTTCTCACTCCCCAAGACCACCTTCCCTCCCAGAATGACTTATTTATTCATTCTATACACTGCAGATATTTCTGTGTGTACATATTGTCTCCCGCAATAGAATGCAAGCTTCTTGGGGGGCAGGAACTTCACAGACGTCCTTAATTCCTAGCACCTAGCAAACACTGGCTAAATGCTCCTTCATTAATGCTATTCTCGCAAACCAGATGGAGACGCCAAACACTTAGATGGATTCGGAATGGATTCCACAGAGAGATCCCTCTTCTGGAACATTTTAAATAATGTTTTGGGTGAAAACAAGGATAGCATGCTTATCTGCATATGAAACAGAGCTAGGGAGGGCAAGGAACATCCTGGATAAGGGTCAGAGCCTAAAAAGATCTTAGTGGGCTAGAACACTGGACCAAAACAAATAAGGTGAACTTTTAACAGCCATGACTTATGGCAAAATCTTACAATTGGGTTTAAAAAAAAATCAAGTTCTGGCAAGACCTCCAGGAACTGATACAGAGCAAAATGAGCAGAACTAGGAGAACACTGTCCACAGAAAGTGAAATATTGTGGAACAATCCAACGTAATGGACTCTGCTACTAAACGCAGTGCAATGATCCAGAACAATTCTGAGGGACTTATGAGAAAGAACGCTATCCACACCCAGAGAAAGAACTGAGAGTAGAAATGCAGATGAAAATGTGATTTATCACTTGTTTATATGTATATAGGATTTGGTGTTTTGGTTTTTGAAAGATCACTCTATTGCAAATATGAATAACATGGAAATAGGTTTTGACCAATGATACATGTATAACCCAGTGGAATTGCTTGTCAGCCCTGGGAGAGTAGAGGGAAGAGCAGAGGGAAAAAATATTAATCATGTAACCATGGAAAAATACTTTAAAATAATTATTTCTAAATCAAGTTCAGGGGCTGCTGGGTAGCTCAGTGGATTGAGAGCCAGGCCTAGAGACAGGAGGTCCTAGGTTCAAATCTGGCCTCAGATACTTCCCAGTTGTATGACCCTGGGCAAGTCACTTGACCCCCATTGCCCAGCCCTTACCACTCTTCTGCCTTGGAACCAATACATAGTATTGACTCCAAGACAGAAAGTAAGGGTTTAAAAAAAAGACAAGTTCAGAAAAACAACAAGGGGAAAGGTTTTCTGATGGATTAACGATAAAACTCAAAATTAATCAACAATCTCTCAAACAGCCAAAAAAAAAAAAACCCCAAAAGCCCCTGTGCTCAGACTCCATTAAAAGAAGTAGGGCTCTGAGGTACCATCTCATACCGACCAGGTTGGCTAATAGGACCAGAAAGGAAAATGATAAATGTTGCAGAGGAAAATTGGGACATTAATTGGTGGAAGTATGAACTGATATGACCATTCTGTAGAGCAACATGGAACCATGCCCAAAGGGCCACAAAACTACACACACTTTGACTCAGCAACACCACAACAGGCCGATTCCCAGAGATCAGAGATGAGGGAAAAGGGCTGATCTGTAACCAAATATTTTTGGCGGCTCTTCGTAGTGACAAGGAATTAGAAACTGAGGGGACGTCCATCATGTCGGGGAATGGCTGAACAAGTTGAACTATATGGTTGTAATGGAATACTATTGTGCCATAAGAAACACTGAACAGAGTGAGTTCAGAAAAACTTGGAAAGACTTCTATGAACTGATGCAAAGTGAAGGGATCAGAGCCAGGAGAACAACGTGCACAGTAACAGAAATATTAGATGATGATCAACCAGAAAGGACTAAACTTATCCGCAAAGCAAGGCTCCAAGAGAACCTGAAGGGCCTCATGAAGAAAAGGTTCTCCACAGCCAAAGAAGAGTCAGAGGCAGATCAAAGCGAGCCGGCTTCCACTGTACTTCCTTTATGAGATCTCTACGGTACGTGTGATAAGCATCTTCTATCACCATACGGCAATATGGAAAGAGGTACTGCAGGAAAGCACTGCTACAACCTGTATCAAGATTATTCACCACCCCAGGAAGGAGAGGAGGGGAGGGAGGGAGAAAACCTGAATTTTAACATGTCAAAAAACAATCATCAAAAATCATTTCTATGTGGAACTGAAAACAATAAAAAATAAAAAGAAGTGGGACATCTAGAAAAGGGAAGAGATGAGCCTGCCTGGGGCCTGCATCCAAGAACCTTGTGAGGGCAGGTATCTAATCAGCGTGGGATAGGACAGCAGATAATGCATAGCAAGATCTAGGGGAGGAAGACCAACGGAGACTTTGTTTCCTTCAAAACTCAGCTCAGGTGCCCGGTGCCCGCACCTCCCACAGGAGCCTTTCCCGGTGCTCTCCCTGCCACGTGCACACAAACGATCTTGTCTTTATTTCACAGATACGGACATGCCGTCTCCCCAACAGAAACAGAATGGAAGTTCTTAAAAAAAGGACGAAGAAGAGGGCTCTCAGGCTTCCATTTCCCTGGAGCCTGGCCTCCGGGGATGGCCCTGGGAACCACCATGTACCGGGCAACAGGCTGCCAGGCTCTGGCCCAGAACAATGACTAAGAAATGGTGGGGCAGTGACCTCCAGCCTTCTCCCACCTACTCCCAGGAGGAGGTAATGGGCTCTCCCCATCCCAGGGCCGGGCCTTTTCCAGTAAGGGACCCGAGACCGTGGAGTAAGAAGGAGAAGGGGGGCCCCTCCGTCTCCAGAAGCTTTGGAAGGATCTCTCTCATGTCCCAGGCCCTCTGGACAGTGGGCAGGGAAAGACGGCTTTACGATACGTTTGGGAGCTCTCTCAAGCCCTCTCAGACATCACTAAAAACAGACCCTGAGCCTCCCAAGCCGAGCCTTGAGAAGCGAGGCGGCGGAAGGCCCGGCTCCACAAAGCGAGGAAGGGCTGGGCCAGGGCCCCGTCCTGGAGGAAGGCTCCCTCTGGGCAGCCCCGGTCGAGGCCCCGCCAAAAGCTTTGAAGTCCTCAGAAGGAAAAGAAAAAGGAGCTCGAGTGCCCCCAGCCCCCTGCCTCTTCCCTTCCTGGGATTGTCCCGGGCCGGAGGAAGGCCGGAGCTCATGCCCGGGGCCTGCTCACCTGCAGCGGCCTTCTCCACGAAGTGCAGCTCGTGCCAGAAGCCAGCCAGCTCCGGGTACTTCTCCTTCACGGTCAATGCAATGAAATGTAGCAGGGTCAGCTTCCGGTCCGTGGACTTGGTGTCCAGCAGCTACGGGCAGGGATGAGCATAGCTGAGGTGTGAAAAGACCTTCCCTGCCCCAGAGGCCCCCTTCTCCTTCCCCAGAGGCCCCCTCCCTTACTTCAACCCTTCCCCTGCCTCAGAGGCCCCCTCTCCTGCCCCAGCCCTTCCCCTGCCCCAAAGGCCTCTGCCCCCTTCCTCAACCCTTCTCCTGCCCCACAGACTTCCCCTCACCTGCCCAGGCCCCCTCCCCTTCGTATTGACCCCCGCCACCTGCCCAGGCCTTACCAGGTCCAGGCTCTGCAGCTTGAAGCCATACACGGCGCCCCTCTTGCTGCTGTTCATGTAGTTCCCCAGAGCGAGGATGATCTGCCAAGAAGGAGCCCCGGAGAGGGGGCAGGAGGCTCAGGCAGGTCTGTCCGACCTTCCCCATGGCCCCGGCGGCCCCAGGCCAGCCCTGCACCCTCCTGGCCTACCTCGAGCATCTGCTTCAGCCTCTGAGAAGACTTGACAGAGGCGGAAGCCGCAATGATGGCGTTGAGTTGCTGGAAGGAAGGACAGAGCGGCGAGTCAGTGGTGAGGTCAGAGGGGGGCCTGGACAAGGAAGGGGGAGATGGGCAGGTGCGGGAGCCGGGAAGGGGCAGTACCGGTGTGAGCATCTGCAGGTTGTCCTGGAAGTTGCCCAGGAAGGCCATGCCGGCCATGCGCTGCGTCAGCCGCTCCACCTTGCTAAAGAGCAACATGAAGCGGTCCTCGGCCGCCAGCTCTTCCAGGGGCTGCCGTTCCCGCTCGTATTGCCGCAAGAGCTTCACCTCGGCCTCCGTGGGCAGGAAGCGCATCAGGCACTCCACAAAGTCCACTGGGAGCGTCTGCAGGTCAAACCTGAGGCCGGAGAGGAGGCGGTTGGAGCCCGCCAGATCTGACCACTCTTCTGACCACCTTCCATCCGTCTCCCCCCGGCTCCTGCCATAGCCCTTGCTGGCCTCCTCACAGCCAGCGGGGGAGAAGGTGCCATCACCTGGGGGCCGGGAGAGGGGGCGGGCATGCCCAAGGGGCGAGCTGAGAGAGGCAGGGGGGGAGGGAGGGCTCCCGGGCAGCCCGGACTGGACATGGACGAGCATCGGCCGCGAGCCGGGGACTTGGGGAATGGCGGGGAGGGGAGGGTGGAGAAGAGGCGAAGCGGCCTACGTGTGGATGGCTCTGCAGATCTCCTCGGCTGAGCGGCCCGCCTTCCGCAGGGTGATGGCCAGGTTCTTGGCTCGGTTGGCTTCCAGCAAGGTCACCTTGCTAGCGGCCTTCTGGGACGTTTTGCTCTTGGAGCAGACGAGATCGAGAGCGGGACCCTGGGCTTTCGTCTTGAACAGTTCCTCGAACTTGTCCAGGTCCAGATCCTGGTGGAAACAAGGGAGGCTCTATTTGTCCAAGAGCCGCCACTCGCCCCCCAGCTCTGGGCCTTCGGCGACATTCCAGGGTGACGGCTATCTCCCAAGAAGCCTCCCTCTGAAGCCCAGCCCCCTCTCACTTCCAGAATCTTCTCATCATCCAGTTCACTAAAGACGGTGCCACTGATCTGGTTGGGCTTCAGCGCCGTCCAGTTAAACACAGGCAGACGGAACTTGGTCTTGATTGGTTTCTTGATACGGATAGCTAGGATGGAGGAACATGGGTGAAAGGCATTTTTAGGAGCAGCCAGAGGGCTCAGGGTGTCACAGCCCTGGGCCTGGAGGCAGGAAGACCTCAGACACGGGGCGAGTCCCTTAATCTCTGCTTGCTTTAATCCACTGGAGGGGAAAATGGCAAACCACTCCTTATCTTTGCCAAGAAGACCCCACGAACGGCACAGCCCATGGATGGTCAGGCATGACTGAATGGCAGCAGAGCCCTCAAGTGCAAGTTTCTCCTGTCCTGCCCCAGCTCTCAAAGGCCTGATGGCTCTTACCTGAAAGGCCCACAGTCAAGACCACTGAGGGAGCTGCTCCTGGGAGAGGAGGGGCGGGAGGACATTTTTCTAAGGGAAGAAAAGGAAGAACAGAACAATGGGGGAATGTCTTCAGGCCCTTCCCTCCTCCTGCCTCTAAGCCCAGAGCATGGAGGGCCCTTTACTATTCTTGAAGATTCTAGGTAAAGAGCAGGCTCTCTACCAGCCCGGTAGTAACGTGGATGCCTTGTCACTAGCTTAAGTTCTTCTTTCCCTTGTTTTCTATCTGTGGAGACAAGAGCAATGCAGGTCATCAGCCGTCTCTGAATCCCCAGAGCTTTGGTCTCCTCATGAAACCACAGAAGCGATGACCCCTCCGTGGGCCCTTTGCCTTCTAGTTCTACATGCTCTCCTCCATCCTATCACCTTGTCCCCATTTCTGCAGTTCACTCTTGCTTTTCCTACTCTGCTAGGTCTTCCTTCATCCCTCTCTCCTGACCTGGATCCTTCTTGGCACCAGGACGCTCTGCTTACCTGGCAGAGGGGGCGCTGGAGGCGGGAGGGGTGGAGCCGGCGGCGGGGGCAGGGGTAGGGTCTCTTCCGGGAATGAGGGGGGAGCCACTGGGTCGAGGTCTGATGGGCACAGAGTCTCACTGAGCTCAGGAGGGCCCAGCTTGGCATGATCGCTGCCCATCGAGTCCAAGGCCCCGGGGTGTGGATCTAGATGGCACCTGTGCTGAAAGGCTTCCTCCTTCTCCTTGATAAGCCTCCGAAGCGTGTGGACCTGATGACTCGTGTTCTCGTAGGTCTCCTGCATGGCAGACAGCATTAATCTGGTGGGAGGGGTAGGGTGGACAGTAGAGAGGGGGGCCCCTGGGACCTGCATGAGGGCAAGGGATGCCCCGGTTGCGGGATTTTCCACCTGAGTCTCTGTCAGGGTGCTCAGCACTCAAAGCTACTGAAATGGGAATGGGAAAGGCCTAGAGCGAAGTAAGGGAGATTAAAAGAGAACAAGCATTACATTCTAAAAGAACAGAACTGATAAGGCCAAAGGGTTATGAAAGAATGTATTCCTTTTGATCCAGCAATACCACACTGAGTCTATCCCAAAGAGATTTTAAAAAATGGGAAAGGACCTGTTTGTACAAAAATACTTAGAGCTGCTTTTTTTTGTGGTGGCAAAGAATTGAAAATTGAGAGAATGTCCATCAATTGGCTGAACAATTTGTGATATATGATAGTGCTGGAATGCTATAATGATGAATGGGATAATTTCAGAAAGAGAAGGAAAAACCTCCATGAACTGATACAGAATGAAATGAGCAGAACCAGGTGAATATTATACACAGTAACTGAAACACTATGGGACAATCAAATATGATAGACTTAGCTACTAACAGCAAATGCAACGACCCAGGACAATTCTGAGGGACTTATGAGAAAAAACACTATCCACATCCAGAGAAAGAACTTTTGGAGGAGAAATGCAGATGAAAACGTGATTTATCACTTGTTTATTTGGGTAGATGCTTTGGGGTTCAGGTTCTCTACACTTACAAAAAATGAATAATATGGAAATATTACATTACATTTATAACTCAGAAAAATAAATTAACTAATTAAAAGAGTAGAATTGACTTCCCAGCTTAGTGCGGGGCAAACAGCAACAGAAGAATGACGTATATGTGGCCACCTCCAGAGAAAGAACTGACAAAGGGAACTAAGCAAGATAGCTTGATTTATGCATCTATCTTCTTGTCAAAGGATGCCTTTTCTAATGAGGGGAGGGAGGGAACTGATTATCTTAATATGTTAAATATTACAAACAAATACGTTTCTTTAAAAAAAAAAAAAGAGAGTGGCAGAACAGAAAGACACACAAGGTCACCCCCATCTAAGACACCCAAACTCAGCAGCATCTGTCACCCCCAGCTCAAGGCAGTGCTAGTGTGGAGTCCCAGATTGGGGATCAGGTGATTTGCTAAACTCAGCTTCTACCCCAGCTCCTAATGGGACGTGGCCACATGGTGACCCTGTCTAGGCCTTGACTTCAAACTGGACCATGGTTTTATCTTCCTCAAAGAAAAAAAGGGAAATAAAAAGATCCAAAAGTGCTTCAGAAGCAAATGAGTTAAGGCCCTGCAAAGGGATTCCTGGGGTCTTCCTGTCTGCCTCCTCCGCTCACCCCCATACCTTTATGTTCTCTAGCTCCTTCTCCCTCTGGAGCAGCTGCTTTTCCAGTTCCGCCACACGCATCATGTTTTCATTTTCGAGATCCAGCAACTTTTCGGATAACTATAGGAGATGAAGGTAGGAGATGGCAGCTCTGGGGATTCAGAGAAATCTGAATCTGGCTTCCTACAGCCTGCATCATCCCTGAGAAAAATGCTCAGCCCTGTCTCTGTTGCTCAGTGCCAGGTGCCAAAACACAAGCAGGAGAGGGAAGTCTCCATGGGACAGAAGTCCTTGGGCACCCCCAAACAGCATTCCCCACAGGCCAAGTGTATGGGGGGAGGCTTGCCTGGTCCTTCATCTTCTGGGATCCAGCACCCAAACAGGCCCACAGGTTGGTTCATGTCCAGCACTGAGGTCATCTGTGGGGGTCTGACCTACAGACCCAGGAGGTTAAGTCTGGCCTCAGTCTCTTTTAGTATAAAGGATGTTTGAGACAGAGCCCATTCCTTTTTTTACCTTGTCTTAGAATCAATACTGTGTATTGGTTCCAAGGCAGAAAAGTGGTAAGGGCTAAGCAATGAGAGTTAAGTAACTTGCCCAGGGTCACCTAGCAAGGCAGTGTCTAAGGCCAGAATTGAACCCAGGGTTTCCCGTCTCTAGGCCTATCTCTCAATCCACTGAGCCACCCAGCTGTCCCTAAGAGAGCCCATTCCTGGAGAGACCCCAGGCCTTTGGTTCTGCTCTAAGAGGGCATGAGCTACATTTTTCTCCAAAACTACCAACACTCAAACCTTTCTCCACTTTGTCTCAGGCAGCCAAAGGAGTTGACACCTACTTGGGAAATATGCTCCTCCAGCTCCTCCACCTTCTCCAATGCCACATTCTTGGTTTCAGCATCCTCCAGCAGTCCACCAACATCAAATACATTGTCTAAGTATGCCTGAATTTGCACTTGTAACTTCTCACTTTCTGTATGCCTTGACTTCTGGAGAAGAAATGAAAATATGGAATATTTAGGCACAGAGTTGATATATGCCAACAGAATCCTGATGCCATCCTAAATGGAATAATAGATGTTTGGAACAGAGAGAAGGACTACTAGTCATTGCTGGCTGTCAAGGATCAGATCTTAGAAAAGATTTGGCGGTTAAGGGGAGAACATTTTTAACTCAAAGTTTCAGTTGAGTTGGAAACTATATTTCAGAGGATTTAGAAGAAAGTGAGTGAAGAAAAAACAGAGGCACCCTTTTCAAGGAGACTGGCTGAGAAAAGGAGGTCTAGTGATGGGTTTTTTAAGGCTGGAGAAAGCCTTAGACATGTTTGTTGATAACAAGGAAAGAACCAGTGGATAGGGGAAAGGAAGATTATAGAAAGAAGGATAACTGTGGGAGCCATCTACTGGAAAAGAAGGGAGGGGATGGAATTAGGGGTACATGTAGAAGGATTCACCTTGTTGAGGAAAAGTCCCACCCTTTAATCAGAAAGTGGAGTAAAGAAACAGTGGGAGATGAAGTCAAGGCACTGGAGGTGAGAAGAGGGAGCAAATGGCTTCTTGGTAAGTACAAGGCAAGATCTTTCCTTGACAAGCACTGGAGAAAGGGAGGTGTGAAAAGCTGGAGAGGAGTTGCTGTTTCTTGAATCCAATACTCCATCTCCTGTCTCCATTCCATTTCCTCTCTGACTCTGTCTCTGTCTCTCTCTCTCCCTCTCTCTCTGTCTGTCCCCCTCATCCCCGCCCCATTCTGAATCTCTCTCTGGTAAATGCTGAGTGATTTACATGTTTGTCTCCCTTGTCAGAGCATGAGCTCCTTGCAGGCAGAATATACCCATTTTTATCTTTCTCTTTTTTTTTTTTTAAACCCTTGTACTTCGGTGTATTGTCTCATAGGTGGAAGAGTGGTAAGGGTGGGCAATGGGGGTCAAGTGACTTGCCCAGGGTCACACAGCTGAGAAGTGACTGAGGCCGGGTTTGAACCTAGGACCTCCCGTCTCTAGGCCTGACTCTCAATCCACTGAGCTACCCAGCTGCCCCCTTTATCTTTCTTTTTATCCACAGTGCTTAGCATGGGGCATGGCACACGGTTGGCATTTAATAAATTCTCACTGACTGAGAGGACAAAGTTGACAACAGTGGGTGATCCAGAAAATCGGGGAAGGAGGAATAAAAAAAGTGGATGATTTACATTACAGTAAGGGCACAGCTGAGGTGAGGGGACAGAGATAAAGTAGCCTCAGTCAGCATAACTGAGTGAATTTCTCCAGCTCTGTTCAGTAGCACATGAGAAGGAGACAGAGGTGTCATAGCATCAGCAGGAAAAGGGAAAAACAGAAAGGGTGGGAAGGCCCAGAACAGGGATGACAGCCTTGGAAAGCACTGAGAAATAAAGAGATCAGATGTCACCATGAGAGTGACTCCAGGGTCAGGAGGAGAAAGGTCCAGGCAGAGGGACTGATGGGATTTTAGATCACAGAACTGGAAAGTTTGTGGGTGACTGTCCCTGTGCAGATCACAGAGCCAGAGGGAGAGCTGATGGGAGTTAAGCAGGCTGAAGTGCGCCAAGAAACATTAACGTTTATGTTGGCATCCTTTAGGGAAGAAGCAGGAGAGGAAGGCTGTGAGCCATGCACTGAACTCACTGAGAAAAGAATAAAAATGCCTCAGAGGCTGGTGGATTATTAATCTGGAAAGAGAGGAATTTCAAAGGGGAGGTGGACAAGTGACAACAGCAAAAAAGCAACAGGAAACAAGGAGTATTATCACCTTCCTCTGGGGCCATCAAGTCAGGGGCTGTGAGAGAAGATATGATTGGTACTAAAAAAAATAGCCAGAGAGGCTGTATCTTTGGGGACAACCTGGTCTCTGTGAATGCTAGAAGAAGGAAGGAACATTAGAGGAAGAGAGAGAAGAGGAATTTGTTGATCATGAAAGGCTGGTTGTCTGGCACCCAGCTCCCAAGCTTGTGCCAAAGATCACGTGTGATAATATTTGTAAAGTATAATAGGGACTTAAGAAACGCTTGTTCGCTCCTTCTCGCCCTCCCTTCCTTCTTCCCCATCCCTTAAAACCAAGGTCAGACTAGTGGCAAACTAATGTAAAGCCCCAAGCTATGGAAGAAAGTCCAGGGACCATGGGAGAACCTCAAAGGTCTTGGGGGAGAAGCGGTGGGAAGAGGACTGGTTAGGAGGTCTGTTCTGGAGTTGGCACCGAGACTCACCTGCAAGAACTCCTCCAGGCCAAGCTTGGTGAACTCATACTGCAAGTGGACTCGGAAATTCATATCTTCTACTGAATGTACCACAATGTTGATGAACTGCATGCAGGCTACCTGGAGAAGCAGGACAGAGTACTGAGTGAGATGAATGAGAAGCTTAGAGACAGGAGACATGTGGCCTTTTCATGGTTTATATTCATTTAGTTTTTAGCATGTTCTAATCACAGAGGCCATCTTTCCTCATCTGTAAAAGGAGATAATACAAAAAAAAATAATAATAAAATTTATGAGCATCAGGTTCCCAAGGTTCTTGGGGGAATCCAATGAGATAATGCCTGTAAAGCACTTTGCAAACCTTAGAGAACCAAGTAAATGCTAGCTCTCATCATTAGAGGGGAAAGAAACTCCCTGGGCATAATGTGGCAGACTCCCACCGAGAGAGAGCACAGGGCTTTTTTCAGGGGAGGAATGTAGGGTGGCGGAGAGTCCAGGCTCCCATCACTCCTCTTTCATCAAAGAAAGTTTTCCAAAGACGAAGGATGCAGAAAGAGGGGCTCCTGACATAGGGAGGGGAACATAGATGGAGCACTGGCCTGGAAACAGGAGGTCCTGGGTTCAAATCTGGCCTCAGAAACTTCTTAGCTATGTGACCCTTAACCCCATTGCCCAGCCTTTACTGCTCTTCTGCCTTGGAACCAATATTTAGTATAGATTCTAAGATGGAAAGTATGGGTTTAAAAAAAAGAAAAGAAAAATGCTGTGTAAAATGGGGCCCAAACATCCTCAACTCTATCTATATGGGAATCTTGAGTCTGTGAATATAAATGAAGGAGAAGGAACTAAGAAATAAGACACACACATAACTCCATTAGCCTTATTCTGAATAGCACCCATTTTAACTTGAAATTGCCTATTAAAGCACAGATAACTCCCATGCACACCGTAGATAAGGGGAATATGTGCTACTTCTTCTGGGGGACTGTTGAAGAAATCCTAGCATGGAACATCAGGGAATGCCCTTGGAGGAGCCCAGAACTTTGGCAGCCAAGGCTGTGGAAACAGAGGAAGAGGCAGGGCTGGGAGAGTCCAGCCAGACCACAGGCCCCTCGGGCTTGGGAAAGCACAGGGGAGCAGGCGCCCCCTGGGATCAGGCTGCACTGCCTGCTGCACTAGGTGACACAAGAGGATTTTTTTAAAAAAAGAAGATCGTTTCCCCCCTTCCAGATGTTCGTGGCTGTCAGGGAATACACGACCTACAGATGCTGGACCCCCAGAGAATGCGGCTCACCATGAAGTCGATGTTGCTGTCCTCATTCCGGAAGTACTCCATCAACTTCTCAAAGCGGTAGAGCTCTTTGCACACCTGTGTGGGACACACACAGCCTCAGTGCTAGGACCAGCCACCCTCGAGCAAGCATCACTCACCAGAGACGCTGAGCACCTCTCAAAAGGGACTCTCTGAAAGGAGTGACTCTGAGGGTAAATGGTGGAGGTGACATAACAGAAAGCTCCAGATCAGGAAACCCAAGGCTGGAATGTGTTGCCTCCCATTACATCTTCCCATGCATGCTTTGGGCCAGCTCTCCTTGGACAGCCAACATCAGCCCCTCTGGACCACTCTGGAGAGGCCTGGGAAAGCCTCTGCACAAATGAGGCAAGAGCCTCAACAGTTCCTCTTCTACTCCACTCTAGGGGAGCCTCATTTTCTAGCAGAGAGCTCCCCCATTCAAGTCACCCCCAGACTGTAAAAATGCTCAGCTATTCTCCGTCCCTTCCACTGTTTCCAGTTCCTTCTCCCTTCCCAAAGGGCAGAAGCAGGAGGCTGACCTCTTTGAAGTTGTCGAAGGCAGCTAGGATGATCTCATGGCCTCCCCTCACCAAGCACACAGCGGCTAGCAGCTCCAGAACAAGGGCTTTGGTCCTAGGGGCAAGAAAAAGAAATGCACAGGTCCTAACCCCACAAAAATTCACTTCTATCCAATGAAGTTCTTCCAAAGTAGAAAACTGTTGGAAGATTCTCACACTAAGCTACTGGAACAAAGGGGGAAATGGGGATAACGTTGTTCCCAAGCATGGAAGAAAGTTCCCCAGATGAGACGCTGGTCCTTGGTGAGGTCACAGTGGCCAGAGAGCTCCTTGCCAGGCGCAGGGAGGTATGTGGGTCTCTACAGCCCAGGGCGGAAGAGGGGCCAAAAGAAGAAAGCCCTCACCTGGGGTTCTTGTTGTTGAGACTGAGGGCAATCTCATTGACAGCATGGGGATGGGACATGACCAGGTTGAATCCATACTGCAGAGAAAAGGAACAAAACAATGAGAAAATCCTGAAAGGAAAGCTTAGCCAGGAGCAAAGTGGAAGCTGATCTCTGCTCCTTTTTTCCCATTTTGCATCGGGAAGGATAGAAAGTTGTGGCCAAATGGAGCCTTATTAGGCAGGAAAGGGCTGGATCATGGAGGGTGTTCACAGAGCAGTGTACTTGGGGTAGATGATACACAGGTACCCCTCAGCACCTTTCAAAATGCCAAAGGAAAGAAATGGATTCAAAAGAGAATTTGGGTTGGACCAATGCTGCCCATTAAGGTAGAGCAGGCTCTGGCCCCCTCCCACAAGGCCAAGCAGGTGAGAGATGACTTCTGCATACCTGGTAGTTCATAATAGCCCTGAGGCAGAGGATACAGACATGAACGTCATCCTTCTGGCTCACGAGGCGGGAGTTCTTCAGGGCCCTTCTCCCAGGAAGAGTGCTGTACCTGGGGAGAAGAGGAGGCTTTACAAAATAACAGAAACTGGAAGTCAGAAGGGATCTCAGCAGCCATCTAGTTTGGCCCACACACAAAGAAAAAGCCCACCATGGTGCACCTGAGCCAGCCTGTGCTCAAGGACTGCTAAGGCCTCTCAGTGCCCTCTGGATGGCTCTAAGTATGGGGAAGCATTTCCTGTCATCAAGCCTGTCTTTGCCCCAATGCTCCTGGTGGTGTGGTGTCCTCCAGGGCAAAAGAGAATTAAGTCTAGTCTTTAAGCATTTAGTGCAGAAGCCAATGCCGCTAGCAGACGATGCTCCAGGAACCTCCAACTACATCACTGACAGAGGTTCATCTTGCCAGCTGGTCATGAATGAACACCTAAGGCTGTGTCTTCCAATTCTCCCTAATAGCAAACCAGCCTAATTTCTCAACCAATGTATGGGGTGCTTTAGCTCCTAAAGACAGAAACCATCTCTGGAGAATTAAGAGTGCTGGGAACCTGACTCTGGAAAAATCCTATTTCTCCACTTACTCCCTTCTCAGTCCCGAAGACCGTCTTGCTTAACCCAGAGAGATCAGCTTCCCAGAACCTAATCTAGAGGGAAAAACCCCCATTACCACACATTTTTAAGGGCTGTTAGGGATTGAATCTCCTGCTTACCATCCCAGGTCTGATATTCCAAGAAAGGAAGAGCTAAGCAAACTCAAGTTGCCAGACAGGCTTCTCAGTCTGGCCCTGCACTTTCAGGTGTCCAAGTATCTCCTTAGCAAGTCCTCAACCTCAGGGCCAAAAACCCCATATCTTACATGGTAAGCACATAGAGCAACTTTCACAGGAAAACTCAGGAGGCCTAGATGCATGGTGGAAATAATGGGGCACAGAGAACGATTCCCAAAATGGGTAGGAAAGAGGTATGGCTAGAAAAGGGGTGGAATCCAAGGAAAGGGGAAACAAGAGTCCAAGGGAAGGAATCGCTGGGCTTTTGAGTTGTCCTTTGTGCCATTCTGTCTCAAAGTTATGGCCCTTCAAAACATCTCAGATGTAGGGGTATATAGAATACTTAGGGAGAAAATTTCCCCCAAAGAGGGAGGAAAAACCAAAGGAAAGGGGGCAATGAAAGGAAAGTTGGTTGGGCTTAGAGAAGCTTATGGAGTATAAAAACATCCAGAGAAGCCAACAGAGAACAGAACAAAGGACAAATGCTAGCCAGGTGAGGAAAAACACCAAAAAAGAGAAGGGGCCCTGAATTCACAAATTCATGTGAAAGAGGTAGGAAGGGAGATTTTTTTTTTTTCCCCAGGATAAGATTGGGTTATGGAAGAATAAAAGCAGTTTAAGGGAAGAAGCAACTTCCTAGATCTGAAGGGAGAGGGGAGAAGGAGAATTTCAGAAGAGGAACAAATACTTACCCAGGACAAACTGGCAGGCAGAGCCAGGGGAACAGAGAGAGCACAAACCAGAGGACAGACTGTCAGGCAGAAGGAAAGAGAACCAAGCCCTGGAAGCAGAGACAGAGAGAGAAAGGAAGGCCATGAGTGCTCACTGCCAACCCCTAGGCTCTGGGCTCACAGGGAGAAGAAGAGGAGGGAGAGGGAGGAGGAGGAGGAGGAGGAAGAGCAGGAGAGCAGGCTGGTACACACGGCAAGACCTATACATACCGTAGCACAGACTGGCGCGCAGAGCGAGCGAGGCTATTGGCAAAAGGAGCTGACAGGGCACTGGGCTGCTGCTGCAGATCCTCGATGGACCTGCTCCAGGACCGCAGCTTCTCAAAAGCGCCTTCATCACTGCTTTCCAGACCCTCAAAATCAAACCTGAAGCATGGAAAGACACACACCACATACACATGTGCATGCACACACATGAAGAAGAGACTCGGTGCAAGGCTCCTGGAGACGGCCTCAATGATTCGTGTCTCTCTAGCAACAAGGAGCAAAGGCCAGGAGAGCAGAAAGCAACACAGAGGCTGTGGGGAGCAAAGACAATTAAGATGGGGAAGATGGCATTGTGGCATGTGGACCAAGGAAGTCAGATCTTGGCTCTGCTCCCCATTCATCACCTGCAATAAGTCACCTTTTTCTGAGTTCTTCATCTGTAAAATGAGGGAGCTGGACTAAATTGCCTCCGGCATCCATTTCTGCTCAAAATCAATTGCTATAACTCCCTGGTGCGACCAGCCATCTTAGAACAGGAGCACCAAGAATGACCAGAGATCCACACTTACGGGGGAATTGACTTTCCAGGAAGATCCAGCTCTTTCAGCTGTTGCTGGCTTATAGACATGAGCTGGAAATCCTCAGGGCAATCATGACTGATGGCCGCATGGTTGAATCTACCTCTCTGGTAAGAGAGAACTTTGCCTAGTCATGTACGCTCAGCTATAAGGGAATTCTATCCTTCCTCTCAAGGAACTTAGACTCTAGTTGGGCAAATGGCAATGTTAAAACAAAAGTTAGAGAATGCAGGGAATAGAGTGTATAAGACATAGCAGCTTTTCAAAGCTGTCTGGTCAAGCAGATTAGGACTGGGTTTTTCTGAATATTGAAAATATCTACAGGGGATAGGGACAACCAAAGGGACAGCCATGCGCCTGAGAATTACTGTTAAGTGTTTTAGTGAGCAGATTAAACTAACTCTCTGTCTCTGTGTCTCTGTCTCTGTGTCTATCTCTCTCTCAGAGTGAGTGGGGAAAAAAGATAGGCTAAAGGGATGACAGAAGAAACACTGGAAAATACAGTCCTAATACTGATCAGACTTTTTGGTGCTATCAGCAGGAATTAATTACAAGCTTCATTCACGTTTCAATCAGAGGTTCTTTTAACCTTCTGAAGATTGTTCCTGTGATCTCTGAAGTCCAAGTAACAACCTGTCACTTTAAGAGAAACAAAGGTTGCTCACCTGTAAGAAGACTTAGCTCTCCAGATGTGTATTCTATATTTTAATTTTCATAAGGATTTTCTAGGAGAAAATTTCTCCAGTAAAAGCATTCCTCCTCCCACTACCTCCACCCCCAACTTTGCCACAAAATCTTTTCTTCATTCAGGATATTTCTAGGTCAAAGGGGGTTGCCCAGAGGACAGCTTGTCTCCCTCTACCTTTTCAACTCTGACTTCCAGGCTGTACTCACATGACAGAACATTGTGCAAAAGACAGGTAATCGACCAGCACGTCCAGCCCCTTGTTCTCATCACTCAGAAACTCTCGGACCCACCTGCAGACAGGAAATGCAGACCCTCAGCATTGTTCTTCTTCATAAAGCGGGGGGAAGGCTGAGGGTGGAGCAGAGGACCTCGGTGGGGCCATACCATGGTCTGAAGGACTTCCCTGAGAGCTGGACACAAAGCAGCCCCTTCCCCAACGGCCCCCTCTCCCCCGGCCCAGGGGCCTCAAAGGATCCTTGCCGGCCACGTACTGACTATGGATGCTCTACTGAATCTTCATTTAGTTTTAAACTTACCTATTTTCCCATTGAATTTGAATATGGTTCTGGCCACACTGGGACGCCTCTGCTCTAGACAACTACTTTTCTCCTGGCAGCAGCACAGTAACCCAGAGTGATCAGCCAGGGAATGGAAAGCCCAAGGACTGACCAATCCTAAATCCTCCTGAATGTCCTCGAATTGGAAGAATCTATTCTCCCTCTCTCTGGACTCAGGCGACAGACTCGTACATGCCTAAGTTTATACGCTTGTATTTCCTTCCCCCAAAAAAAGTTAAGCTCCCTCCCCAAAAACCAGAGGGCCATGGATGAAAACATTTACAGCATGTGTCACCCGAGAGAATGTGACAAAATGCATTTTCACTCTAGTCAAGCAAAGAAGAATGTGTGTTTTTTGGGCTGGCGAATCAAGGAAACGTGGAAGAAACATGTTCAGGGAGAGGGAGACTAGCAGGAGGAGAAGTTGGGGAAACAGCCGCAGGGACGACTCTAACAATGTGACGACCTTGGCTGAAGGGCAAGGGCCCCCTTGGCCAACAAGGAAACGATGTTTCTTTTTCATCTTTTTTTCCCCAATCCCAGCATAGGGAGGCATGCCTTGAAGGCTGGGAGCCCTGGACCACCTAAGATGTGGGACGGAATCGCTGACACGGTAGACGCTTGGGTAAGCTCCCTGATCTTTGGGGTTTTCTGATTGCTCAGGACGTGGTCAGCTCTGGCCGGCCGGGCCCCGTCCCCCTTCCTCTCAGTGGGAAGGCCGGGGTTGGGGCGCCAGGTTGGATGGCAGGCCACACCCTTGGTGCTACGACGCAGAGCAGGCTCCGGCCCAGACAGCCAGGCCCGGGGGAGAGCTGGCAGCGGGCTCAGGCCAAAGCTGACACCGGAGCCGCCTCAAGCTAGCTTCCTCTCCGGGGGCTGACAGGCCTCCCATTTCCTGTCTGTCTGCTCTCCAGCTCCCCACCCCCTTCTCATTTCCTGTCTGAAGCCACACTGCTATTTTCAGGCCCTTGACATGTTGAGGAGAGGTTAAAGGGCGCCTAAGCAAGGCAGAGAAACCAGCACATACAGTAAGCTCAGAAATACCATCTTCTGCCCCTAGGGATGCCCTCCTCGAGGCCTGACATTCTCTCCCGCCATCCCACTCCTTCTTTCCATTCCCTGACACTGACGACCAGCTCTCTCCTCTTCCCATCTGAATTTTGTACCACCAGATCTAACTCTCACACTTTCCTAGCCCAAGAGACGTGGGCAGCCAGTAGCAACGGCCACTCCATCCCATGGAGGCCAGGGCAGAGTCGAGGTCATTCTAAAATGCCAGGCAGGGCGCCAAAAGCCTGTCTTCGGATCACCATTTCTCTGGCCACAGACTACCCCAGATCCTGTCCTTTCCAGGGACCCTCCAAAACAGAGTGGCAACCTTACTGGATTTGAAGCCCAAAGTTATATTTTGTATATTCAAATCAATTAATTCAGCTCTGAATTCTAATGCTTTAATTTCATCTTGTAAATTTTTCTTAAGTTAGACTATTTCTTGGATTTCATCTTGAGAACGGTTAATAAAAAGATCAACAATTTGACATGGTATCATTAAAGAATCATTCTGGGGTGCTTCAACATATATACTGACTCTGCCTCACACAGCTCCTCAACTCTACTTCAGCTATGCACAAAGATGGTCATACCACGGCCATGTTTAAGCATTCTGAAATCTTCCTATCCAACAATAACCTCTCCCTCTGCCTTCCCTTACTACTTCCCTACCTACTCTTTGTCCACACGGAGACCTCCAATCTCTTGACCCTCAATTCTCCCCTGTACTAGCTCCTCTCTTCTCTTTCCTCTCTTGATCCCTTGGAAGAGAGAGTGGCAGAAGGCATCTGAGTGACAGGAGGTGAGAAAGAGGGGAAAAGAGGGAGTTCACTGCAAATGGCTTTGGCTTTTTTCAGTAAAATATGAATCAAGGTTCTCAGCTGAGAGCGAGTAGAGGGGAAGCCATGAGAGGTTTGAGGAGGTAATGAAGAGGTTTGGAAGAGCCCCTGGAGAGAGTGGGAGAATGAGTTGATAAGGGAAGTATAGTAGAATTCCCTGGCAGCAACGAGGGCCCAGTTGAGACTATGTAACATAAATTTGGGGTAGTCCCCGTTAGAATGGTTATATAATTTTCTTTACCTTCATGCAGCAACATGGTAGGAGTGAAGATAAGGAACAGTGGGAGTGCAGGGCTGAGGTTTGGCTTGGTGTAATCAGTGAAGTGATATGGGGGTAAGGGATTCAAGAGAGTAGGATAGTATAACATTGAACTGGTTCACCAAAGGGTCAAAATAGGTGGCCTTAACAAAGTCAACCCCTCTACCTTCCATCCTATCACCTCCAAATACTGCCCCCCGCTGACAGTCACACTCTACCATTTATTTTCAATTTCTCCCTCTCTATTGGTTCATTCCCTACTGCCTACAAACATGGCCATGCCTCCCTCATCCTCAAAAAACTCACTTGGCCTTTTCTATATCCCCCTAACTACCATTCTCTATCTTTTCTGCTCTTTGTGACTAAACTCCTTGAAAAGGTTTTTTATAACAAATACTTCCACTTTCTCTCAAATCTCCTCATTCTGTCAAAAAGATACCAATGATACTTTAGAGGTCAAATCCAATGGCCTTTTCCCAATCCTCATTCTCCTTGACCTCCCTGCAGCCTCTGACATTGTTAATCATCTCCTTGAAAAGCCCTTCTTTCTGCATTTTCAGGACACCATTTTCTCCTGGTCTTCTTCTTACCAATCTGACCAATATTTCTCTGTCTCCTTTACTAGATCCACACCCTCTGTCCCAAAGGCTCTGTTCTTGGGTCCTCTTCTCCTTCTATAACTATTTAATTATCATCTCTATACTGATGATTCGAATATCTCCTTATCCTGCCCCAATTTCTCTGCTAACCTCTGTACATCCTCAACTGCCTTTTAGATATCCTGAACTGGACATTTAGTAGCCATCTTAAATTCAACATGGGGGGCAGCTAGGTGGCTCAGTGGATTGAGAGTCAGGCCTAGAGATGGGAGATCCTGGGTTCAAATCTGGCCTCAGATACTGCCTAGCTATGTGATCCTGGACAAGTCACTTAACCCCCATTGCCTAGCCCTTACCACTCTTCTGCCTTGGAACCAATACTTGGTATTAATTCCAAGATGGAAGGTAAGGGTTTAAAAAATAAAAATAAATAAATTCAACATGGTCTAAAACAAAATTTCTTCTGTTTCCCTTAACTTCTCCCCACCTCTGTCTCCATTCTCCCAGTCCCCCAGGCTCTCAACACAGGAGTCACCCTGGATTCCTCACTATTTCTCTCCCCTACATCCAAGGGGTTACCAAGGCCTGATGATTTCACTTTTGCACTATTTCTCAAGTATGCCCTCTTCTCTCTTCTGACATTATCACCATTCTAGTATAGGCCCTCATCATCTGGTGTCTGGTAACAGCCTGCAGATGGGTCTGCCTGCCTCGAGACTCTCCCACTCTAATGCTTCATCCCTTCAGTCACTAACATGATTTTCTCAAGTTCAGATCTGATCATGTCATATCACTGCGCTCCCCATCCCCAGTCCAACTCTAATTTCACCTCCAGGATTAAATAAAAAGTCCTCTGCTTAGCATTCAAAACACTTCGTAACCTAGATCTGCCCTTCCTTTCCAGTTTCCCTGTACCTTAGTCTCTACTATATAGCCTTCCACACAGGGATACTGGCCTTCTGACTGTTCCCAACACTCCATCTCTCAGCATTTCCTCCGGCTGTCTCCCATGCCTGGAAAGCTTTCTCTCCTACATTCTGACTCCTGACTTCCCTGGATTCCTTTAAGTCCCAACTAAAATCTCATCTTCTCTAGGGAGCTTTCCTTGATCTCTCTTAATTCTAATGTCTTCCCTCTTAATTATTTCCTTTTTATCTTTATATAGAGCTTGCTGTGTCTATATTTCTTTGTATGTTGTTTCTCCCATTAGATTGTAAGCTGCTTGAGGGCAAGGATTGGCTTTTACCTCTTTTTATATTCCCAGCCCATAGCACAGTGCCTGGCACATAGTGGGCACTTGAAATGTTTCCTGATTGAGTAATCCATCATCACAAGCATCCATTTTGGAGTTGTTTCTTTTTAACTTTTATTTCTTCCTTCAGTTCTATGAATCATCCCTGGCAGGCAGAGGGCCAGCATATCAAGTATCTCTATACTCAGCCTCTTTCTGAGAGGCCTCCTCTTGCCAGAAAAGTGTCTCCTTCTCCCCACATCTTTTTCTCTGTCTCTCTCCCCTTCTTCCCCCTCCCACCCAAGGCTGTAAATATAGACAATCATCAACGCAGAGGTGATAATTAAACCCACGTGAGCGAGTGAGGTCACCAAGGGAAAGAAGAGAAGAGGGGCCAAGGCAGAGCCCTGGGGGACACTTATATTTTGTGGGTGTGCTGTGGATGATGAAGGTCCCAGTAAAGAACACTGGGAGGTCACAGTCAAAACAGGTAGGAAGAAAACCAAGAGAGATGAGTTTCCTGAAAAGGAGAAGCACTTACTATGTGCTGGGCACTCTGCTAATCCTGAGGATATGAAAAGAGGCAAGAAGACAGTCCTGGACCTCAAGTGGCTATCTATATTCTAAAAGGGAGAGATAATCTCTAAAGGAGAGCCAATGTTGGAAAGTGGGGAAAGGAGTTTGAGGGTGCACATGCCACAGCTGTAAGGTTTGGAAATGTTTGAATAATGGGGTGATCGTCTTGTTTTGGGCAGGAGAAGATGAAAACTCACCTATAAAAGCCCAGAGTCTATATTCTAGTGATAAGTGAAGCACCAGGGCCAAGGTCTGGCAAAAGATAAGGAGGCTTCAGGACGTCCCAGAGGCTAGAATCCCAGGTCATATGGTCCCTTCCAGCAATCCTGGGTCCAGCAGACAAACAGAGGATTCACAAGGGGTCCACAGAAGCTCTACAGCTTCTAAGGTTATTAAATGGAGGAAATGGGGGGAGGGGGGACTTACTCTCAGTGGCCTTCCTTCTTCAGCATTTGACTGCAATAGGAACTTCCTGGGAACTACGGGGAAAGCCCTGCTCGGGGAAGAGCTCTTTAAAATAAGGCAGGGTAGGGGGGCAGCTGGGTAGTTCAGTGGATTGAGAGTCAAGCCTAGAGATGGGAGGTCCTGGGTTCAAATCCAGTCTCAGACACTTCCCAGCTATGTGACCCTGGACAAGTCACTTGACCCCCACTGCCCACCCTTACCACTCTTCCACCTAGGAGCCAATACACAGAAGTTAAGGGTTTAAAAAAAATAAAAAGAAAAATAAGGCAGGGTAGTAACCAGCTACTTAATTCACTGAGCACTGGACAGGATGAGCTTAGATCTGTGAAGCTGACTGCCTCTCTTCCAGTGGTCAGGCCCAGTCAGGAGACACCAACATGGACACCCCTTCTCTTTTCTCTGCCGGGCTCCTTCCTCCTGCCTAGTACTTAAAAAAATCACCCAGGAAAGAACACCAGCTTCTCCAAAGCTGTTTTCAGATGTGCACTGGGAATCTCTCAGTTAGGACAGGATCTGTGCTGGTTCCCGTCCTCTCTGGCGGGGTTTCCTGTTAGGGCTGCAGCTGACTCTCTACAGGTGTCCTGTGGGCAAAGGGAGCCCCCCAGGCGCATACACCATGTGGATGAGTGAGGAGGTGGCTCCCCGCCAGCATCCAGCTTAGACAAGAGGCGAAAAGGCATCTGACATCACTGGGCTTTGTTCTCTACCCTTTCCTTTGCTCCTCACAGGAAGTCAGGAATACAGGGCTGGCAAGAGTCCTACTTAGACTCCCCCTTGGGCCCTGAGTGTGCCCCTTCTCCCCACATATTTGAAGAAAAGCCCAGAATGATCTGAAGCTTGTTACACATGCTGAGGATGATAGAGATGATTTTTTAGCTTTGCTGGAGGGAAAGAGAATGAATATTCAACGTGGGAAAGGGATGGCTGGTCAGGACAGGTAGGATGACAATAATGTAGGAGATTGAGAAGCAGGAAAATGTCCAAAGGGAGTGACCAGGATGAGGAGGATCTGGGGCAGGAGCTGGGGATGATTAGCCCAGTGGGGAAGATAAGGTTTGGGGGATGATGCAGGACTCTATACCTGTCTTCAGCATTTGAAAAGCTGCTGGGCAGAATAAAGATTAGACTAGTTCTACTTGACCCACAGAGGGAAGAACTAGGAGCTGTATAATGGGGAGAAGCTGTAGAGAGGCAAATTTTAGCTTGAAATAACAAAAAACTCCCTATTAGGAGCTGGAGTTCCCCCCTTCCTGGAGGGCACCAAAGAAGAGGCCCAATAACCTCTTATCAAGGATGTTATAAATGGAGAGATTCTAATCAGACAAGATGGCCTTTCTAGTCTAAGGCTGAGAGTCACTTATCTTCAGTCCAGGGTTAATTGTTTTACAACCTCCCCAGCCTAGCTTCTCATTGGTTCTGACACAGTGAAGCGCTGCACTTTTCCATCTCACCTTCCCCTAAAACACAAACTCTCTGCATTCTCATTGTTTCTGGGCTCTCTGGTCAATCTTCTCTTGGGCCTGAGAAGCCCAAATTTAGCTCAGTGCCCATGTATCATTTCAGAGTTAGAACAACAGTCTGGAAACCAGATTCTCACCCCATTCTTAGGAAATATAACCTCCTCTCTTTAGCTCTGTCGAACAGAGGAGTCTGCTTTCTGGGAATCTTCCTGGAACCTGAGGATCCCCGAGGATTCTAGGCCCTGGATGGCAAAGAGCCAGGCCATAAGCTCCCAGCCCAGTGGACATGAACTTCCCAGTGCTTGTCTGGATTCCCCTCCACCCAAGCTTTGCCTCAACCCCACAGACAAACTTCAGTTTCTGTAGGAATATCTGAAACACAAAGCTACAGGATGAAGACCCCAGGAAAGGCCTCAGCTTGCCAGGAATATCCAGTTATCAGCCAGCAGAGAGGACAGGGAAGAAGCCAGAAAATATGAACAGTCTGGAACCATACAGAGTCTAGAGCAAAGGGCCATGAAAGGAACAGGTCATCACGCAGAGGCTGGAAGCGAGATCAATGAGCCAGTTCCAAGAGCCAATAACCTGTCACAGACACCCCCTCTTGTAAACATGAAGGCCTTGTCCGACTTACCCAATGTAATTAGTCCGAAGAGAGATCTCTAGCTCCCTCAGCACTTTGGTCGACTCTTGGACTCTCCTCCTGAACTTCTATAAATATCAAAGTTTCAGTCATTCCCAAAGGATCCCAACCCCACTTCTGCAGATGAGAGCAATGCAAACATCACTACATTCCAGGGCACAGCTTAAACTGATTCTTTCCCTCCCTCAGAGACCTCCCCGCTAACTCTTCACCTCCATTTCCAAATGAAAATATTCTTTTAACTACACAAGGTCACTCGGGGCCCAAACCCTAGAACCCCAAACCCCACAGAAAGGTACATCACCTTCCGAGTCACGCTGGGGTCCAGGAAGCTCTGTAATTTCTGAATATAAGTATGGGGGGGATTCTTCACCTGAAATCGCTCCTGCAGACACACAGATGATACTCAGAAGGAGCAATGGTCCCAGAATGTCTCATGGTGGGAATCGGTCCTCCCAGTATCACCCAGGTTCCCCATCTTCTGGTCTTCTTCCTCTATCTTCCCCAAAACTTTGTTTCCCCTTCCCCATCATGGTGTCCCTTTATGAAAACTGTTCATGCTATTCTAGAAGAGCCTCTGAAAGCCTTTTTCTCTCCTAGTGCCAAATCCAAACATTACAACCTCTACCTTATTGCTCAGTGTCTTATATAATTCTCTCCACCCAGGAGCTCAATCAATATTCATGACTGACTGATGAGGAGATTTGTATGAATTTCTAGAGTTTTCAAGACCAGTCAGAGATCAGAGGGAAAGAGAAAAAAGGAGCTAAGTTTACAAAAATATCATCTCCTAAAGCAGTCTCCCAGGCTCAGAATTGGACCCATCTCCTAAATGCTCTTAACACAGTGCTGCCTCATCTATGTGTCAAAGTAATCCCAAACGACCAGGGAGAAACAATGCCTCTGAGAAGGCAACTACAAAACCATGCTCTCGTACTGTTCAGTTCTAGTCAAAGCTTTAACGGTCTTGGAAGAACCTGGCTTCCCTCTTTATGAAATGTGAATACTGAAGATAATAATCATTAGGGAAAAAAAGGACAAATACGTAGGAGAAATAGGTGAAAGAACCGAACTGGTTTGTAGTGGAGAAGACAACTCCCAGAAGAGACGTCTTTAGTAATGAAGGGAATCATGACTGGGTCTTCTCCATGTTTTCTCAAAGGTGAGTAGAAATCATGGATTTTTAATGAAAACAGAGGGCTGATTATCATGAAAGGATTTCTGGACTTTGAAGGTGCTAAGATGCAGAGGCAGGAGATGGACAGGGCATAAAGAGGATTCCCTGTATTAGGGAAGTTAATAACAAGTCCTAGCCTAGCACAGGCCAGGAATAATACTGCCTGGAGGTAAAGTGTATCCTTTATAACTTGGAAGGTCCCGTCAATGAGCCTAACCCTATTCTCCTACCTTGAAAAAGACTCAGAAATTGGCTCTGACCCAGGAAATTCCCTGTGTTACAGACTTGAGTGCTGTGTTATTTTGGCTGAAAAAGTTCAAGCTGTCTAGCTTGGAGCTGCCCATAGTCCCTTGTTGCCAAGGAAATTGCCTCCCAGGTCATTGCTTTTTCAGAGAAATCAAGAAAAAACAGAAGTCACTGTGGAAACTGAAAAGGAACTTTGCCATTCAGCTAGATTCCTCTAACTCTCCTACTAGGATGTGAAGTGCAAGCTCCAGAAGCTGGATCAGGAATGGATTCCTCAAAGGACAGGAGCAGCTGACCTGCCTGGATGGGAAATGTAATTCCCTGCTTCCTTTCCTTTCTTTCTCGGACCCCAGTACCTGGTCACAGATGAGGTCCCACTTCTTCTCATTGTCATACTGTCTTAAGAGTCGAGCCTTGTCTGGAGGCAAATTCATAGAGCTCTGAAAAAAAAGAAGAAATGAATCTGTGACTGTCAGAGGATGGGGACTGGACCATGTCACCTCTTTTCTGTTCCTGGGCCCCTGCCTCAAAACCTTTTTGGGGAAACGCTCCTTGAACTTGTCATTTCACTAGTAAGAGGAATGGATGGCAAGGAGATTTCCTTTACCAACACAGGTTGTTAGCTCTTCTGCAAATCTGAGTCTTGGAGAGCTGTCTGAGAGGGTGAGTGGCCAGAATGTAGCACTTAAGAGATTTGGGACCTCAAAGCAGCCTTCTCCCCTGTACCATGATGGTCTAAGCTTCAAAGGAAGAAGTAAGCCTGATAAACTGCCATCACTACTTTTCCCGCCTCTCCTGTCAGGGCTTCTTGGCTTTAGGGTTTACAAAAAGCAGAGGGCTAGATGTCATTAAAGGATTTTGGGACCCTGAAGGTGATAAGATGCAGGTGCAGGAGACTGACATGGCTTAGAGATAAGAGTCATCTCTGCTCCAGATCAGAACCCTCTGCTTGGAAATCTCGTATGGCACCTCTTGTACTGTAGGTTCCTCAAGGTGCTCCAACAGCTCAGTTCTACTTCAGCCATACAGAAACTCCAAACAATCATTTTCCTTAAGTGTCAATGAACTCACAGGTTCAGTTCCTACCCCTAGTTTATTAACCGGGTACCAAGATTATCCCTTGTATTTGACCTAAGTTTTGCCTTTTAATGTCGTCTTTATTCTTCATCTCCTTCAATGCTTATGAGTCTTTCCATATTTCCCCGAATTCTTTGTACTCATTATTGCTCACAAACAATTATAATCATACCACACAATTTGTTCAGCCTTTCCTTAACTGTTGGGCATACACTGTTACCACAAATAATGCTGTCAATATTCTTGTACGTTTTGATATTTTCTTCCTATCACTGATTTGCCTATACTTATTTTTAATATAAAAGCCTATTTTTAAAACCTTTTTAATTCAATAGATAATATTGGGAATTTTTTAAATATGAAAGTCTGTTTTTAAAACCTTTTTAATTCAATGGTTACTACTAGGAAAATTTTTTTCTCTAATCTAACCTTTCTCAGACTTTTCCCTTTAGAAAAAAAAAAAGAATAGAAGGTCAAGAAAAGAAGCAAAACAAAACAAACAACAAACAAATGCCTCCGGAAAATGGATTAAAAGTGATAAAATTTAGAACAAAAGTACTTTTTATCTAATTAAGGTCATTGCATTTTCCATCTAGTGAAGTAATTGGGTTGGAGATGGGGTATTGGTCATAGGGGAAAGTCCTTTCAGCCCTTAATAGCAGTGAGGGGAAAAAAATTTGAATAATTTTAGGAAAAAAATAAATGACTCTCAATCTATTAGGCACAGTAAAACGTTACCCCAAAGCTGTATTTTAACCTTTAAGAATCCTATAAATGTTACCTGAAATTGTCCTCTAGAAGAAAGATGTACAAAGGCATGGAGAACTATTTGCCAGTTTGGACATTTCTCTTTTTAGGTGGAGAGATGCCTTGATTTAGAATAATGTTATGTTAATAAAACTGTTTCTGGCAGATTTGAACCTAAAACACTGGGTATACTACTATGATCTTTTTTCTTCAACACCTGAAATACATATTGTACTAATAGTTCTATAGCACCTGTAGTTTGGAAAAGCAAAAATAGTTCTATCTGAAAAACATTATCTTTCTCTCTCTCCTTGATAAGTGCGAGGATGTAATAGCTCCCTATCCATTATACAACTTAAGGAACCTGAAGAGTTAGCTAAAATTTCCAACTGAGTGAAATTGCGATGTAGCTGGAAAATGGAAATTGAATGGTCAACTACTTACAAATGTAAAGACCAATGCTAGAAAGACACAGTTGGATAATAGAACAGATGCGAAAGAGAAAGAAAGCCTAAAGTAATATGGAACCACATCATCTGAACTCCCCTCCCAAATCAAAGCACAGTCCCTCGAGAATTAAGTTTCCAGTCCAATACAGGCAGAAACAAATTTGATGCCAATAGAACCAAAAATATGAACACTAAACATAGAGAAGCTTTGACCCAGGCTTCCACATGATCCCAGGGCCATAGAATTCTAGAACTGAAATGGAGGGAGGGAGATGGAGGGTTTTCCCCCCTCCCAAAGTAATAAAACAGTGCAGCTGACAGAGATGCAAAATAAATTCTGGAATGGGGATCAGAATGATAAAAAAATAAAAAGCATTTACTGAGTGAAATGCAAGGTAGAAAAACAAAAGTAAAAATAGTCTCTACCCTCAAGGAGTTTCCATTCTAATGGAAAAGACAACACAAAGGAAAATTTTAGCCAAGGAAGGGCATTTTGAAAAGATGAGCCTGGGGTCACAGACAAGGAACAGAATGACATACCCCATCCAGAAAAAAATGGCAGAGTTGATTTGATCATGGTTCATTGCTCGAGACCTAGAGCAACCTGAGAAAGGAAGGATTAGGCCTGGACAGAATGGAGTGAAGTAGTCAGTCAAACATGCTTTATATGTAGAAGGCATCATTAATATGTGCCAGGCATTGTACTAAGAGTTTGGGGACATAAAGGAAGGAAAAACTTGATCCCTGTCCACAAGAACTTCACATTCTAATGGGGGAAGCAAAATGCAAGCAATTCTGTCCACACAAAATATATACAGAGTAGATTGAAAATAATCTCAGAAGTAAAGCACTAGCAGGAAGGCTAGGAAAGGTGGAATCTGTGTTGAATTTTCAAGAAAGTCTGATAAGTCAGGAATCAGAGAGAACATTCTATCTGAGGAGGGTGGGTGGGGAGACAGACAGACAGACAGAGACACACACACACACACACACACAGAGACAGAAACAGAGAAAGCCAGAGTAAGGGAGGGACAAAGAGAGAAACAGAGAGACAGACAGAGACAGAAAGAGAGAGGGACAGAAAGATAGAGGGACAGAATGAGGAGAGAGAGACAGATAGATGAACAGAGAGAGAGAGAGAGAGAGAGAGAGAGAGAGACAGAGACAGAGACAGAGACAGAGACAGAGAGAGAGAGAAGGAGATAGAGAGACAGAGAGTCAGAGACAGACAGAGAGAGAAAGAGAGAGACAAAGAGAGAGACAGAGAAACAGAGTGAGAGGGAGAGAAAGAGAGACAGAGTCAGTGACAGAGAGACAGAGATGGAGTGGGGAGGGGAGACAGAGAAAGAGAGAGACATATACAGAGAGAAAGACAGAGAGACAGAGACAGAGAGTGAGTGAGTAAGTGAGTGAGTGAGTATGAAAGGAATAAAGTATAAGACCAAAGGAGCAGATGACTCAGTGGATAGACAGTCAAGCCTAGAGCTGGAAGGTCTTAAGTTCAAAACTGAACTCAGACACTTCCTGGCTATGTGACCCCAGGCAAGTCACTTAATCCCTATTGCCTAGCCCTTACAGCTCTTCCACCTTGGAATTGATATTCAGTCTCAGATTCTAACGTAAGGTATAAGAAGGCTGGAAAGATAGGGAAGATGTGACGGGCTTTAAGTGCTGAAGAGAACCCTTTATATTTCATCATGAAGGTAGTAAGGAGCTATTGGAATTTACTAAATTGGGGGTAGGGATGACATGGTCAGACCTGAGCTTTAGGGAAATCACTCTGGCAACTGAGCAGAGGATGGATGGGAGTGGGGAAGCTAGTGGTGGATAGACCAACCAGAAGGGAGGTGACGGGACTTGAGCTAGGGTGGTGGCTGCTGTGAATGGAGAGAAGGGGGAACAGGAGAGACGCTATGAAATGAGAAATGACAAGACTTAGGAAAAGACTGAATATGTGAGATGACTCAGAAAAAAGAGTCAGGGATGACACTGAAACTGCAAGGATGGATGACTGACTGGGAAAATTGTGGTTCTCTTAACAGTAATAGGGAAATTTGGGAGAGGAGAGTGTTTGGGGGAAAGAAAATGAGTTCTGATTTTGAACATGTTGACTATGAGATGTCGACATCCCTGGGAAAGAGCAAACTGAATTCTTAGCTTCAGGAAATTCTATTGCCCACATCTTAGTGGCGAGGTGGGGTGTGTCCCATTGGAGGAAGAACATCCTTAAGCCAAAGGGAGGGAATCTTAGCGCTATAATTAGAGAAGTTCCATGGAGACATAGAGACCAAGTATGATACATTAACTATAATATAATACAACAACTAGGCCTAGAGACGTGCAAATACAGTATTAGCTAGGAGACTTGAGAAGGAAGTGTAGAGTGGGGAGTTACTTCTGCCAGTAAATAAACAGCCTGACTTAGAATTGTTTTTAGATGGACTTAGGAGAAAGCTGTGACATTCTTTCTTGGTTTACCTTTTGCTCTGCTTCCAATTCATTTGCCTGCTAAGCCAGAGAGTATCTTAAGAATGCCTTAACCCCCCCCCAAAAAAAAAGGGGAAAAGGTAAAAAGGAAAAGGTAACCTGAGCTGAAGGTTTTGTTAGCTGGGTGTAATGGTGATGCCCAAACAGCTTGTAGCTCCCTCTTATCAGAGAGAAGCTCTATCTACTACAGCCTTGAAGACTGGACCAGAGATGGCCAAGTGGACCTAAAGAGATGAACCCAGAACCTGGTAGAAGAAATAACCCCCAAGAGAGATGATGCAGTCACCAGCCATTTACATGCAGTAAATGTGTGTGGCACCCACTAGAATGGATGCAACTAGCAATGATAGATGGATGACTGATTATATAGATTTAATTATGGTTATAATATAATGATATGAAATTATATATATCTAATATATGTACACATAAAAATACATTCACATACACACATATACATATGACATCTATGACATTAAACTAGGGATACAAATCTCAACGTAGTACAAAATGTGGTATAAAAATGCATTTGTGACCCACACTGGGCCCTCTAGTTGCCTTTATGTTTATTTCTCACATATAAAAACATACAACAGGCACCCCAGCAATAATCTATGCCTAATACCACATATTCACATATGAAGCAATGGACTTAAGACAGCAATAAAAGCAGACCATATAACAACCATGATTTGCACACAGCTAGTCAGTGGAAGGGCTGAGAATGTCTCCTGAATCTTGGCACATCTTGGATCTATTGGCCACCTGACTATTACGCCTAAGCTATGAAAACAGGTTTCTACTGACTCTCCCAGGGGACGAAGAGGATGGTTAGAGTAGAAGAAGTGCATCTGTACTTTGGTAGAAGTTCTCACTTCTTGACTATACCAGGAAAGTCTTCCCCTAACCGCCATGCTATCAGCTGTATCACCTTATACCTCCTCAAGCACCAAGCCACTTGGCGCCTTCAGTGAGAAGATGAGATCATGTGTTTCATTTGAGGCACTATGGAAGCCCTGGGTCTAAGTAGATAGAAGAAGTAAAGGCATCCTGTTAATTTTGGTTCCTCAGGAATTAAGGGAACACAGAATGGAAGAAATGTGTGATACGTGCACATCAGCCAGGACCACAAGTTGTCTTATTTGCAATCTTTCCTCTGGGTTCTTGCCACCCCAGAGATTTTTATTTCGAAATGTAGAGGGGGTGTGTAGGTGACTCAGTAAATTGAGAGCCAGGCCCAGAGACAGGAGGTCCTGGGTTCAGTTCTGGCCTCAGACACTCCATCACTGTGTGACTCTAGACAAGTCACTTAATCCCCACTGCTCAGCCTTACTGCTCTTCTGCCTTGGAACCAATAAAGTATTGATTCTAAGATGGAAGGTAAGGGTTTAAAAAAAAAAAGAAAAAGAAAGGTAGCTCCATGCCCTAAGTGCTGTTTCTTCAGTGCTGAAATGTGATAGGGAAGGAAGTAGTTGGAAACTCCCCAACCCCATCAGATATGGAGTAGTAGCAAGGGCCCTGGATTGGGAGTCCCCAAGACTTGAGTGTGATTTCTGGAAGTTACCAACTTCCTCTTCTGTTAATGTGGAGCTAATAATACTTGCACTGCAGTGATCTCACCAGACCACTATGAGCAAAGCACTTCATAAACCAGAAAGTGCTGTATAGATGTGAGGGGGTGCTTGGAACCCTGCAAGAATTAAACCGCTGACCAGAACGTCACCCAAAAAAACAAGCCTCTGCTTCAGTTGCCTTTCCCAACCTTTGGCCAAGAATCAGTCCTCTTGATTTCTACCATTCACCTTTTTATGGTCATGTGGGTGGAGTGTGACCCTGGGAAAGTCCCTTCACTTCTGTTTGCCTCAGTTTCATCAACTGTAAAATGGGGTGAGTGATAGCCTCTCCCTTCAGAGCTGCTGTGAAGCTCAAAAAAGGCAATATCTATAAAGCACTTTGCTAACCTTAAAGCACTATAAAAATGCCAGATATTATTATTGTTGCTATTGTTATTATTAACAGTAAGCCTTGCAGAGCTACTCATACCAATAATTTGTTCATCGTCACTCTAGGCTTTGACCAAAACATTCAATTAAACAGAGTGCTATGACCTTCAAGAAGAGAAAGATGGAAACCCTAGTGAGGAAGTGAAAGAAAAAGGCTATAGCTAATATGGTCAGAAAAGAGAAATGGAGAGGAAGGGGGAAAAAATCAAACTGGTAGAAGCGGCAAGAAAATTAAGGGAAAACACACATCAAAATGATGCTGACGCTTATGGATAAAGGCCTAAAATGGCTATTTCATCTTAGTCACAGATCAACCCAAAGCAGCTAATCTAAGGCCAAATCTCTTCCTGTCCCTGAATAGTATAAAGAACCCTGGATGACAAGTTAGAGATGGGGGGGAAGGTAGGGTTTGAATCCCTAGCTTTGGGAGACTTGAAATCAGAGCTCCTGATTTATAATCCCAATTCTGTTCCTTTCTACCTGTGTGACTTTGGACATAGCACTGCACCTCCTTTTCCTCATCTGTAAAATAAGGCTGGCTTAGGAAACCTCAAAAGGTCCCCTCCAACTCTAAATGGATGATCTTACAATTTGTAGTGAAAAGATCTAAGGCTGACCTTCCTCAATTCATCACAAGATAGAAGGGTTCTCTGAGGATTGAGTCTCTGCTTTGACTTTATCCACTCCCCTGAGCCAGGACAAGAAAAATCCAAACAGAAAATAGAAACAAGAATTTGGGTTGTTTTTTTTTTAAAGGGCTCTGGTTTAGGTTTACACCAATCATAGTAATGCCAGGAACTGAAGCAAAAATGGTAAAGTTTAAAAAGAAAGAAGGAAAATGTTCCAAAACTTTCCCAGGGAGTTGGTTTTGGAGGCTTTGAGAAAGGCCCAGGAAGTGGGCTTATTCTGAGCAGATCATAAGATCATCCATTTAGCAGAAGTTATCTAATCCCCAGATGGGCACTGATTTAACCAAAGCCATAAAGGTAGGTAAAGGCAAGAATCTGGGTGCTCTGACCCTAAATCCAGCATCTTGAGGACAATCTTGAGATATAGGCCTGAGTATAAGATGCTACCACTTCTTTAGCTCCTTCCCCATCCCTCCAGATATTCCTGTCTCTGAAATTTCTCACCAGAATGCTCCCTAAAGGAAAGCTCCCCTGAACCCCAGGCCAGCTTTCCACCCAAGGGAACTGAGCCTAGAACTACCCAGGAGATGAAACAGGACATTGTTCGGAGCACCATATGCTTTTATTAATGCTACTGAGCCCTTGGCAAAATGCCACTACAGTATAAATCAATTCTATTTTCTGTAGCTGTTCAGAACTGGCCAGATCCTTGACAGAACCAGGCAAGCCCTGCACCCCAGGCAGATGCCACCAAATGGGTAATCCCAGATACCGGGACCTACTCCCAAATTCCAATGGAAGAGGTGGGAAGGTCTTAACCATCCTGAACGTGTCTCTACTTAGAGTCAGGCTGGGCCCATCTAGCCATTGTTCTCAATGAGCTAAAGTCCCTCCTTTGGCCAACCTAGAGATGGCAGGATGTTCGATTCCCATCACCCTGCTTCCCGTTGGAGGCTGCAGCCAGCCTGATGCAGTAGCAGCTCCCAGACAATGAGGGTTATTTTCAGCCAGTGACTTTAACACAAGCCAGCTGGCGTGGATGCTGGGCGGGAGTCCTCCTCCACCCAGTCCTCCCAGAGGGCTCATAGCCCACATGGCTGGCTTCACTGTTTATTTATGCTGTTGTTTCTGCTTTGGCTCCTCCTAACTCCTAAATGAAACACAATTCTGTGAAATAAAGAAGCCTGATCAAAGGTAAAGACCCAGAATGCAGAAGTCCAGACAGAAAAGGCACGTTCCCCCCCAAAACACCCCACTTTGCTCCAGCCTCTGGGCAATGTCTGTCAATGGTGGGAGGACGGGGCTCATGGCAATACTGCAGGATCTCTGGGCAGCCTGACTGTGGTCAGCTCCAAAGACAAAGTGCACCAAAGCTGCTTTCTCTGCCTTCCTCCCTACCACCCAACCCCCACTTCTGGAGCTGGAGTTTAGAGAAGAGAATTTGAGACAGACAGTCCTGGAATGAGCCTGAGTCAATTACTAAAGCCTTTGGGAGAACCATATCCTGTGGCAGAAAGGAAATAGCAGGAACAGCTAATGACACTTGGCCAGAGGTAGATCCAAACCCTGGCTTACAGCAGGGAGGATGGAAGCAGGGCACTGGGACTCTCATCAGCCAGCCTTCCCCAGGCCAGGACTTCAGGATGAGAAGGGTAGCGGCCAGAGGCAGTTCCCCAAAGGGCTGCCACCTGGAATTCCTGGTGACTATCTTGAGCTGCCAATTCCATGGGCACAGGACTCTTCTCTACTCTCAGGATGTAAGAAAGGATCCTCCCTGGGGCCCCCTGTCCCAACGGAGAAGCCACTCAGAAGGCAGCAGGGCTTACAAGAAAAAACCCAAGGCGTCCTCTGATTAAAGTTAGGAAAATGGAGGATTCCTTGACCTGAGCCCTGAGAGTCAATCAGCCCAACCTTGGGTCACAGCTTTCTAGCAAGAGACAGAGGGATCTGGGCCCTAAATGATGGACAACTGCTGCCTCCAGCAGGATCAAAGCCCATGTCAATGTGATCCCTATGGACTGTGACCCCACTATCTCTGTTGATGAGCAGTGATTGCACAAGTCACTGAGAGATCTGGGAGAAAGAGAAGGATCCATTTGGAGCCTCCTCCACTATCAGGGTCCTCAATTAGAATCTGAAACAAGACAAGGGAAACTGAGGGAAAAGCACCACACTAGAAGGCCACAGACTTTCCCCCAAAACTGGATTTTAGTTGGTCTTTAAGCAAATGCTAACTACTCTCAGGCTTAAGTTTTTGCCTTTTACCTCCTTGTTTCCCCCAGTGCTTTGCTCTCTCAGCCCTAAGATTCAGTAAGGCTTCGATCTATCTGTGGCGGGCTATAAGCAGAGTTCTGCTCACTGCCATGATGTCATCCTTGTGCTCTTTGGACAGAGCTGAGATGCCTCTGTCCCTCTCAGGCTTCCTAAACAGGAAGAGAAAGGGGCAAGAACAAGCCAAACACCACTTTTAGACAACCCAACGGACACAGCAGGGGAATGGCTCGGGCCAGTGCTAGGGGGAGACACAAAGTAAATGTCATATCCAAGCAGGAACAAGACAATACTTGAGATTTCTGTAGCACTTGATGTTTATAAAGTGCTTTTGGCCACTTTCTCATGAAGTCAACCTCAAAATAGCAGAACCCAAACCCTGACTTGTAAAGCAATCATCTGTATGACATCCCAATGGTCAACCCACTTGCACCCGCCAACAACCAACAATCTCAGTTATGGAAAAAGTTTGTTACTTCTTCCAAACTAGCAGGGCTGAGCAGACCAGCCACTGCAGGAACTTGGTCAGCTTGCTGGTTTCCCAACCCGTGATGCCTCAGACTGGTGGTTAGCCTGACCAAAGCACACTCCTTGTTACTCACAATGGAAACAAATCATCTGAGGGGAACTAAACTCCTAAAGTCTTTGTGGCAAGAATCTTAGATTCTCTCTTTTTAAAATGAATGCATCCATTCTGTTTTCATACAACAAATATTCTCCAATAAACAAACAAAAACCCTATAGAGTAGTTACTCAAGAACAATTAAACAAAATTGACTAATGTGATTGCATTGATAGTAAATATATCATTTTCCAATTTTGCAGCTCACTAATTGTTAAGAAAAAGGAATGGGCTTTAAATCTGAAAGAATGGTACTGATCCAACCTCTTAGTGTTGATTTTATTTACATTGTTGTAGGAATAGAAGGTATTGTTATTTAGACTCTATTTTCTAGATTCTCTATCATATATCTCAGAATTCTTCATATTTGCCATTCATTAGTGTAGTAATTTTCCATCACAATAATATATCGGTTTATTTGGCCATTTCCTTTGAACTCTACATTCTTCCACTGGCCAGCCAGCATTCACTTTCCTTGAAGAGTTGCAATGGGGGGGGGGGGAAGGGATGGGGGGGATGGACCCTAACAAGAAAGAGAACCCTTAGAGGATGCACTGGTTCTGTTGTTACATTATTAAAGGGTTTGGACACTGGCATGAGGTGGACAAACATTTGGTTCACCTCTGACTCCTTCCTTTCAATCATTCACTTATTCAATTTTTCTTTCATTTAATATATTAGTGATTTGTGATTTTATCCATATGGGTTCCTTCTCCAAAAACAAGGATAGCAACCCTCTTTGTCTTATTAAATGGCCTTTGTGAGATGCTGTGGCTGAAAAAAATGTATAATCCTACTGCCAAGATTCCAAAATGCTACTGCCAGGATCAATTCCTTCTCTTAAAACCTTCCCAGTAAATTGAATACTCCCCTTTCTGGGCTTCAAATGTAATCTCTGATTCATTCCATAAGCCCTAGTCTTTTTTGTTTCCTTTTCTCTTGCCTACTCCCTTCATTTTAAAAATAAATTTTATTTCTGTCTTTTGATTTTATACCTGTTACTTCTAGATACAGGAACCATTCACCCCAGAATGGCAGAACCGAACTCTCCCTAATAATGACAATTAAAGTAAAAAACTGACCACAAGGTGGTCATTCTGCCAATGTAGTCTACCTAAAGGAAGGAGTCATGTTTTTCATCATTTCTCTGGGGCAATAAATGGGTTTTCAATTTAAAATTTTGGTTTCCTTTTAGTGAGCTTTCATCTGTACTATTGTCATTATATATATATATATATAATTCTTCTGGTTCTGCTTATTTCAATCTGTATCAGGTCATACAAATCTGCAAATGTTTCTCTGAATTTCTACCATGGTGTGTTCAAATATTTTTCTAATCCATAGGTATCCACTTTGCTTCCAGTTCTTTGTTACCACAAAAACTGGTACTATGGATGTTTGGGTATATTGGAAATTTGTTTCTATCTCTGACCTCCTAGTAGTATACACCCATTGATGGGATCTTGGGTCATGTTATCATTGGAAATATGCTTTGACCTCTGAATCACTCACAACTTTGATTCTGAAATTTGCAACTTTACAGCATTCCCAGGATCACTCTACTGGAAGATTAGAATATTAAAAGCACTACCCAATTTTCCAAGAGCATTTTAGACTGCTTGGTTCCTTCTTTTCCATCCTGGGTCCATCTAACCATTCATTCGCATTGTCCACTCTACTTATACAACTACAACAGTAGACTGCCCACTCAACTGCATTGCCCAGCTGGATGCAATATTGACAACAGAGAAAACTGTAGAAAAGTATGGGCAGCTAGGCTTATCTCTTCAATCAAAAATTTCAGTGCAGAAGTCTTATAATTTTCTAGGGCTTAATATAACATCACCCACTAACCAGAACATCTCAAAGACCTCATTATCTATAGGGAATCCATCTTTCCATCTGAACCATACATTAGACATCTTCTATAACAGTGGTGAACACTCTTTCTAAGTATGTATTTTTCCTAGTTTAAGCTTCACTTGACATTAATAATCAGAGGGTGGCTGAAGGTAATAATTACATCTGCAGTTTCATTTAACAAGAAATCTTGTACTATGTCAAAACCTACAGTAGTGTCTCTTTGAGGGACAAGAGCCACTGAAGTTGGCTGCATTTTGCCTTGACAAACAATGACCAGAGGAAGTTCTTGTGATTGCTGAACCTTCCAGTCAGGTGACTTCATTAAAGAGGCAACTTGCCCTGTTCAATAAGAACTATTAGGAAAACTAACAAGTAGGTAGGGAAAAAATAGGTTTAAACCAGTGATTCCCAAAGTGGGCACTACCGCCCCCTGGTGGGTGCTGCAGCGATCCCGGAAGGCGGTGATGGCCACAGGTGCATTCATCTTTCCTATTAATTACTACTATTAATTTCCAGAGGGCTAAGTAATATTTTTTCTGGAAAGGGGGCGGTAGGCCAAAAAAGTTTGGGAACCACTGATTTAGACTAATATCTTACACCATATACTATGATAAATTAAAGATGGCTATATAACCTGAATATAAAATTTTATAGCATAAGAAAAAATTAGAAGTGAATTGAATCAGGTACTTTCAGAGCTATGACTCAGGGGACAATTTTTTAACCAAATTAGCACTAGGAAATGACAAAAGATAAAAGTAGATAATTTTGGCTAATTGAAACTGAAAAGCTTCTGTATGAACAAAGTCATGGAAGCTAAGAAGCTAAGCTAATCCTTGACTTGGGTAAAAATCTTTGCATCAAGTATCTGTAATAAGGATCTGATCAAAGATAAGTGAGAATTAATGCAAATATAAGTCTAAAAGATATTTCCTAATGTTTTAGTAGTCAAAAGATAAGAACAAAGAATTCTCAAAAGGGACAAACAACAATCATATTAAAAATTACAAATCACAAAAATTACAGGTCAAAACAACTCTAAAGTTTTATCTCATATGCTGCAAACTGGGGGAAATGACTAAAGATAGGAAGTCAATGCTGTATGTACTATTTGAACCACATTATGGGGACCCAAGGAATCCATTGATAAGTAGAAAGTCCCCATATACTCTAAAATATTTATAGCAGCACATTTTGTGATAGCTAAGAACTAGAAACAAAGTAGATGTTCCTCAGCTGGGGAAAGCTAACAAATTGGAGTACATGAATGTGATGGGATATTCTGTACAATAAGAAAGGATGAATACAGAAAAGGATGGGAAAGTCTATATGAACTGATGGGGACTAAAGTAAGCCAAGCCAAGAAAACAATATACATAGTAATGACAGCAATGGAAATTATATATCAAAAAATCAAAAGTAAATAGAACAAAATTATAAAGATCAAGTGGATTTTAATAAAGAGATATGACAGGACACCCTTAACCCACCTTTTCTTGGATGTGTGAGAGGTTCACAGGGATTAAACATTGCATACGTTTTTGGACTTTTAAAATATATCAATCAGTTGTGCTGTTTTGTTTTTTTCCTCTAAAAAGACTATTTGCCAGGTAAGATGGCACTTTGGGAGGGAGAGGAGAAAAGGTGCTATAAGAAACAGAAACTATTGATAAAAAAAATTTTTTTAAAGTCATTCTTGGAGGGGCTACAAAAAGATAAGCACATTGATATGCTGTTGATAGAGCGGTAAAATGGTTCAACTGCTGGAAAGCAAATTGAAATGATGCTAGAAAAGTGATTAAAATGTTCATAGATCCTGAGAGTTCACTATTAGGCAAATAACTCAAGGAAAGACCAGGAAAAAAAGTCCTACACACACGAAATTATTCACAGCAACACACTTGTTGAAGAAGCAAAAAACTGGAAACCAAGAAGGAACTCACCAATTGGAGAATGGCTAAATGAATCACGGCACATGAATACCACAGAACTGTACCATAAGAAACAAGACAAAGAACTTAGTGAAACATATTACAACCTGTATAAACTGTGGCAGAGTGTAAAGAAGGAAACAATATATACATGATTACAACAATGTAAACTGAAAGAACCCCACAGCAAATAATATTGAAAGCTACAGAATTATAATGCTCAATTATAATGACCTTGGAGAAGAACTGAGAAACTCAAACTTCCTCCCTTCATTGCAAAAGTACAAAACTATGGAAGTACCATATTATATGTACTGCCCCAGATATCACTGGTATATTGGTTAGTTTTGCTGAAAAGCTTTCTCTCTCTTTTGGGGTTTTTGTTGTAAAGGGAGGGGAGAAATCAAGGCTACAGTCATAAATGAATGTAAAAAATGTCAATAAAAATAAGATATTTTTGGTTTAAAAAACCTTCATGTTTTGTTTTTATCATCTTGTGGAAGCATATTTTTTAAAAACCTCAATTGAAAATACTAAGTAGCAATTATTTCTAGCTTGTATGAATCTGAGCAAGTCACTTAACCCTGATTGCCTAGCCCTTGCTGCTCTTCTGCTATGGAACCAATACTCAGTATTGATTCTAAGAAGACAGTATGAGTTTAAAGAAATTGTTACTGTTCAGTTGTTTTAGGTGCATCCTACATACTGGAATGGTTTACCATTTCCTTCTCCAGTTCGTTTTACACTTGAGGAAACTGAGGCAAATGGATAAGTGGCTTGTCCAATGAGCTAGAAAGTATCTGAGGCCAGATTTAAACTCAGGTCTTTCTGACTCCGGGCTATAGTTCTTATCTACTGTGCCACCTAGGCATCTACATATTAATATAATCTATTTTCTATTATATATTTATTTATTTTGTTAAATATTTCCCAATTACACTAATATACTGTTGGTAAAGTTGTGAGCTAATCTAACCATTCTGGAGAGCAATATGGAATTATGCCCAAGGGGCTATAAAACTGTGCACACCCTCTGATAATACCACTACTTTGTCTTTATCCCAAAGGGATTAAAAAAAAAAAAAACGGAAAAGAATCTATACCGAATATACAAATATATCTAGAGCAGCTCATGTTAAAAATTGTTTTTTACATGTAATTGAAAAAAATGAAAATTTATATATGTGTGTATGTATATTTATATATATATATATATATAGAGAGAGAGAGAGAGAGAGACAGAGACAGAGACAGAGACAGAGACAGAGACAGAGACAGAGAGAGAGAGAGAGAGAGAGAGAGAGAGAGAGAGAGAGAGACAATAAAACGGTGTATAACCTAGTGGAATTGCTTGTCAATTCTGGAAAGGGGGAGGGAAGAGGGGAGGGAGCAAACATGAATCATGTAACCATGAAAAAATATTTTAAAATTAATTAATTTTTTAAAATAAACAAATGAAATGGAAAGTCCTGGGTTCAAATGTGACCTCAGACACTTCCTAGCTGTGTAACCCTGGGCTAGTCACTTAGCTCTCATTGTCTAGCCTTTATCACTCTTCTGCTTTGGAACCAATATTTATTACTAATTCTAAGACAGAAGCTAAGAGTCTAAATTTTTTTTCATAATGCCATAAGAAATAATGATTGGGATGAGTTCAGAAAAACTTGGAAAGACTTATATGAACTGATGCAAAGAGAAGTGAACAGATCCAGGAGAACGATATATATTAACAGAAATATGTTTAATTGTGAAGACTAAACAATTAGCAGCAAAGCAAGTTTCCAAGATGACTTAAAGGGACTCTCCACAGCCAAAGAAGGAACTGTTGGGGTCTGGGTGCAGATCAAAGCATGCCATCTTCCTCTTTCTTCCATGAGTTTTTTATTTTATGTGTGAATATGTCTTGTCCTATAATGAGCAACATGGAAATATGCATTGCATGAAAGCACTGATATCAGACTATTTACCACCTGGGGTGGGGGGAGGTGAAAATCTGAATCCTAAAATGTCAGAAAATTATCAAAAACTATGTTAAGGAGGGGGTGGGGGTGTAGCTGGATGGCTCAGTGGATTGCGAGCAAGGCCTAGAAATGGGAGGTCCTAGTTTCAAATCTGGCCTCAGGTACTTCCCAGCTGTGTGACCCTGGGCAAGTCACTTAACCCCCCACTGCCTAGCCCTGTAACAAATACAATTAATATAGAAGGATATATATGTAAAAGATATTAGGGATAATAAAATTATTTTTAAAAAACCTATGTTATTGGGGAAAAATTTTTTTTCAAAAAAAATTAAAAAGCCACAACTTCCCATCATAATCCCAAAGGAACTGAAGGTGACAGTCTCAATTTGCTGAATGAGATAGAACATTTTCAGATATTCCCAACATAAGAATGCTTTGCTTCATTATGTATATATTATGTACATTTGTTACAAAGATTTTCTTTTTTCTTAAAGGAAGGGGAGATAGAGGACAGAAGGAAAGAATAGGGAATAGGGCTGCCCCAAAAATGAGGGGGGAAAGGCCATTGAAGTCATTGAAACACATTTTTGAAATGCACAGAAGAGAACAAAAGGCTGATGGAATCACAGACAAGCAGGTCAGCATGTTGAATTTATTATATACTTAAAAAGAAAAGCATGTACGACTCTCTTTTTGTTGTATTGTTTAAATGGAAGTGCCACATTTTAATTATTGTTTGTTAAATTCAGTATTTTTAAATGGGAAAAACATTTGTTACAGATCCATCTCTCAATGCCTTCAAGATACGGCCAGTTCCAGCATGAGTTGCTTTAGTGTGTTCCCCTTGTCTGGTCTGGCTACTCTTCTCACTTGGACGTGGGTGTCCTTTCAACTTCCTCCTCAGTGCTGAGATGTTAGGATGGATTTAAATTAGTCAACAAGCATTTATTAATCACCTACCCTATGCAAGGCAGCATGCTAAGCCCTAAGCAGAAAGAAAAACAATCCCAGTCCTTGGGGGCCTTCTATTTCATTGGGAGAAGACAACATATAAAGGCTGCAGAAAAATTAGGTAGGGAGAGATTGAGGGAGGGAGAAGGTCCCAACATGGTGGGGTGTGGTAGGGAATGGAAAGTCAGTCAGCAAACATTTATGAAGCACCTGTCGTGTGCTAGGTAGGCGCTGTGGTAAAAACTTGAGTGTCCCTGTTCTCAAGATGCTCAGTCTAATGGGGGAGAAAACATGCCAAGAGTTGCAGACAAACAGGATAGATAAAGGGTAAATCAGAGATAACCTCGGAGGGAAGGCCCTAAGATTAAGGAGGCCTGGAAAGATTTCTTACAGAAAGAAGGTGTTAGTTGAAAGTTGAAGGAAGAAAGGGAAGGCAGGGGGCCGAGATGAGGCCAGATAGCCAATGAGAATGCAGAATCAAAAGAGAGCAAGGAGGCCAAGAATCACTGAATGCCAGAGAACTCAGAAGGTGTCAGAAGACTAGAAAGCACCAGATAATGGAGGGGGTTAAAAATCAGCCAAAAGAGCATTTGATATTTGATCCAGGAGGCAATAAGTAAGTAACATGATCAAGGAAGCTCAGATTTTTTCTGTGAGGTGGCAAAGGAAAAGCCCAAGAATTCCCAAGAAGAGCTTTCTACAGTCCAGGCTGTGTGGGAAGCTGCCAGGGATGAAGAGTGCCCTGGAGCTGGAACATCATGGGGCCTTCCCTGAGCCTGGAAAAGGGCGCACGGCCTCCAAGCTGGTCCAGGCCCCCTGCACACCCTGGACTCAATGCTGCTCGAGCACGTGGGTAACCGCCAAGTCACCCTGTGCCCCTCGACCCTGTGCAAGACGCCACGCCTGAAAAGGGACTAAGAAGCTGGGCCTTCCTGCCCACCTAAACTGGACTCATCCAGATCCTCTGACATCCCCCCACCATCCAACCATAAAGCCTTCTTGCAACATTACAAACACACACATACAGAGTTGGCAGCTAAGTGGAGAACAGACTGGAGTGAGTCGATAAACATTTATTAAGTGCTTACTCTATGCCAGACACTGTGCTAAGCACTAAAAATACAAAACGACAACCAAAAAAAAGCCAGTCTCTGTTCTCAAGAAGCTTCCAATTGGATGGGAAAAGAAAACACACAAAAGGAAGCTGGAAATGAGGGGGAAGAAAGGGTGGGATACAATGGGAAAAGCCAACATTACAGAGGAGGGAAATTAAGAGTTGCTGCCCTGGGCACCCTCCTTAAATGGAAGTCTTGCAGATCGAGTCGCCTGCCAGCATCAAGAGGAGGGAGGAGAGAAGGGAGGGAGATAATTTAGACCATATAACTTGGGGAAAATTATGGGAAAATTTGTTATTACATGCAATTGGCAAAAAATAAATAATCAAATAGCAAAACAACAATAATAATTAATTAATTGCATGGAAGTCTTGGGAAGTGCTCTCCTCTTGGCCCACCCATCAGAGGGGACCCAGGACCAGAGGATACGGTAGGGCTGAGTACCAGGGCTGATGAGATCTTACAAGATGAAGAGGTTTGGGGGAGCAAGATGGAGAAGTCCAAAAGGCGGGAAATGAAGGACTTGAAAGACTTGAAGCACAGTGGTCAACAACTGCAATAGTCCAGGGGTAAGAGGATTATGGACTGTACCAGGGTGCTGGATAGGGGGAAGAGAGATGAGGGTCCAGGAGAGATGTTACTAAGGTAGAAATAACAGGTCTTAGCAGTGAGAAAGTGAGGTGTTGAGAAGGAAAGACACCCAGGTCACAAGCACTGGGATGACGGTGGTGGTTTTGACAATTAACAGGGACTTAGGAAAAAGGAAGTTTGTGGGGAAAGAGAATGAATTCAGTTTTGGACAAAATGAGTTTAAGATGTCTATGAAACATGCAGCTTGAGATATCCAATAGGATAGACATGAATCTGGAAGTTTATTAGAAAGAGGTTAGGGCTAGACAAATAGATCCAAGAATCATCTGCATGAAGATGACAGCATCTGTGGGAGCTGATGAGATCACCAACTCTTAAAAAGGGCCTAGGAAAGAGCCTTGAGGACACTTGGGCAGCAAGTGTAGCCTGTATCCAGCAAAAGAAACTGAGGAATAGGAGAACCAGCAGAGAACAGTATTATGAAAACCTAACCCTGGCTCATCTGAAAGCACTACTTTAGCTTGCATTTCAAGCTAGGTTGCTTTTAAACTCTTTGCAGTTGCAAAGTCACTCTCAGCCTATATACCACTGCAGCCTGGGAACGGCATACCCAGACATCATTTCCAATACATGCTCAAGTTTCCAAAATCCTTTATATGTCACATGATCTATCATCATTGTTTAGGCTGAAGAAATCATGTTTGGTGATGGGAAAGCCAAAATGAAGTGCTTCAGGAACTTCTCCTTCCCCATGCGGCCAGATTAAGATTCCATTATTCCTTCATCCCTCAGTTCCCTGCTGCCCAATCACAAGTTTCTCAGCGTGTCTAAAACATGCTCTCTTTTTTCAGGGCCCAAGGACAGATTCTGTCCATCTCCATCACCTGATAGTCTTTTTTTTTTTTAATAAAAATTTTCTGGGACAATAAAGTTTGGATGAAACCAAGTGAAATTTCATAAAATCAGGTAATAAGGTAACACCCAGAAGAGTGCCTGGACCACAGTAAGCAGATAATGAACGTCTTTTGATTTAATTGAGTGTTACAGACTTGAATAGCTTAAGCTTCCATCTCAAAATAAGAAGCTGTGAGCCTGAGCAGCCTAAACAAGGCCATCGCTCCCTTCCAAGAACAATGAATATTTTCTACTTGTAGAACACTTCAAACCCTTCAAAAGTGGTTTCACAATCAACTGTTGTTTGAAAAGTTAAGTGTCCTGTCAGAGGTCCTACACAAAGGGTTAGGGACAGATCTAGAACCAGTATCCAGGAAGACAGCATGGCTTAGAATGCACCAAAAGAAGTGGGTTCTAGATTGAACCCTACCCCTTGCCTAGCCATACAAACTGAAGAGATTGGACTAGAGCAGCTGTACCCATTCCAGTTCTAAAACTGCTTTTGTCTTTTGACTCTTTAGTCTGGCCTCCTTCTAGGAGATCAAGACTCTTTGTCTAAGGAAAGCAAAGCCTAATAATTAATCCTGAAAGCTAAAAACCTAGGCTTTTAGCTCTCTAACTGATCTGAGATGCTGTTCCTGATAGGGTCCTGTTTTTCTTTGGAGAAATTCTGTACTGCCTCCAAGCAAGTGGCCAGAAGAGACTTGTCACAGCTGCAGAGAAATGCGAAAGTTCTGGCCTCAAACCCCACTACTTATCCTGGCCCTGGAGAGCAGACACTGACTAGTTTTGCTTTTCCAGTGACTTCCTTCAAAGATCACATGTTTCTTTCCTTAACCAAACAAGACTATACTTCCCAAAGATGAGGTCCTTAAAGTCCTCTAGGAAAAAAACTAACCTTCCTCAGTTCTTATATCTTTCCAAGGGGATGAGATGATTCTGAGACCCATTTTCTTTGGAAACAAGTTCAAGTTCTCCTTCTTCACTCTTTTTCTCCCTTGCTTCCAGAATATGCACAAGCAGCTTATACAGCTTTAATAATTCTAGGGCACGTGCTGTTTCCCAAACATCTATAGCCACCCCACACAATGCATAGTTTTCTTTTTGATCCCTAAGGAAATCCACTGAGAAAAACACCATACTCCTTCCCTGAACACCTCTCAACTCCTGATACTGGCTGATAATTCTTAAAATGAGATTCTAGGGAAATGTTAGCTAAATGCCTTGAGATCTCACCAGGGCCCATTATTCTGTGATACATAAGAGAGTCCTAACTTCTTTAGTCACCCACAATGACAACAGTTATTAGTCAAGTACATAGGAGGCATTTAAGAGTGGGCCAAGTACTGATGCTAGAGGTATCAGAAAATAAATCCTCAAACCCGAGCACTTCAAAAGGAAATAGGATTTCACCCAATGCCCAGCCTTGAAAGGCTGCAAATATAATTAGTGTCTATGAGGATGGTGCTTTTGTTGGATATCACAAACCCCCAGAGACACAAAAGAGTGAGATACCAGGCATACTCTGGCCACAGCAGAAACAAAAGACACTTTTTAGCTTCTTTTCCTTCACCACTTCTCATCCCAGCATCATGAAATCTCTTTTAAAACAAAAGACTTTGTTGATTAATGATAGTGCCACAGAGATAAAATTACATAGGCTAACAGTATTCTTCTTCCCCTATGTGCCCCAGCCTCAGAATCCCCAGGGCAATCTAAAGCCCAAAGTTATTAGCATGAACAAGGTTTTCCATTTCCTTCTCCAGCTTATTTTATAGATGAAGAAACTGAGGCAAACGGGGTTAAGTGATTCGCCAGTCACACAGCTAGGAAGTGTCTGAGGCCACTCAGGAAGAGAAGTCTTCTTGCCTTCAGACCTGGCACTCTATTCACCATGCCATCTAGCTGCCTCATCAGTTTGTTCCATTATATTTTGCATTTCTGTTCTCTAGTTCAGAAGACTACTAGAAGTCATGTGGTTTCAATGACTAAAACAGAGGTTCAGCTATGCTATGGAAAAACCAATATATACCCTGGATTAAACCAGGGCCTAATGTCTATGCCAGTGTAGACATAAATCTTTCAGATACACAAGAACTAGAATCAACTTCAGGGAATAAAAGAATAAGTCAGACACCATCTGGGCATCCATTCCAGTGTTTTTACTACCATAATGGCTTTCAGAAAAATTCAGATTTTCTGAACTGTACTCTGCCCTTGTTGAGCTAACAGTCTTGGAATTTCTGGTTTATCCAATATTCTCTAACCTCACTGTTGTTGATCTACTCCTGGACTCCCAACTCCTTTGGATTTCTCCCCTGGCAGAAAGCAAGCGGAGTGACTTCAAGAAATGTTGAGATAATTAGCAGAGGGATTTCTAGTTAAGATGACAACATGAAAGGTGACGGGGGCCCAGCACTACACAAAAGACATCCAAAAGCCTAGAGGTGCTAATTGAAGGGTCTCATCAGGGAAGCCAATATGAACTCAGGTAAACAAGGCTGAAACCTGCAATTGCACTGACAGAGATTGACCTAAGAGGCCCTGAAGCCTGTAGCACTGAACCTAAGAATGCTCTGGAGGAATGAAAGTCCACAGTGCTTCAAACAAGGATTCCCAGCTGACCAAAAGCCCACGCTTCTAACTAGAAACACTCTAAAGGGAGCCTAAAGCCTGCTAGGGCTCTGATTCTGGACATGCCAGGGGAAGTGGAAGCCAGAAGGAGAAGCACTGGAAATCAGAGACAGGAACTAAAGGGCCTGGCACAAAATCTCAAGCCATGAATTGAGAAGTCTGAGATATGAGTGAACAGAAGAAAACATCCAACACAATGAAGAAATACTCTGGGATAGGAGAAACCTAAGAAGTAAATTCAGAAGCTAGAAACTCCAAAACTACTATAAGCAGAGCCTCAGAGAAAAAAAAATGTCTTGGACACGAGTATCTAGAAAAAAAGGATAAAAGAAAAAAAAAGATTAGAAGAAAAATAAATAGCTCAGAACTGAACCTTGCCCAAGCAAACATACTCCCTGCAAAATAAAATGGAGCAAACAGAATAATGATGGACAGCTAGGTGGCACAGTGGATAGAGGGCCAGGTGTGACGTCAATAAGACTAATCTTCTTGAGTTCAAATCCAGCCTCAGACACTTACTAGCTGTGTGACTCTGGACAAGTCACTTAACTCTGTTTGCCTCTGTTTCTTCCTCTATAAAATGAACTAGAGAAGGAAATGGCAAATAACTCCAGTATCTTTGCCAAGAAAACGTGAAATGAGGTCACAAAGAGTGGAACATAACTTAAATGACTGAACAACAACAAAAACTAGTGACTTTGTAAGACATGAAGAAATATTAGAACAAAGTGAAAAAATAAAACAAAAAGAATCTACCAGTCACCTCTAGGAAGACACTCCAAACTGAAAATGTCCAGGAATGTCAATTAAAATCCAGAGCTTCCAAGTCAAAGAAATACTACTACAAAAACACAGAAAACGCAAGTACCAAGAAACCATAGTCAGGATCACACATGAATATGATAAAAGGAGAAAAATTCTAGAAATCCAAAAGGTAAAAAACAAAGACTTACTACTAAGAATAATTCATCCTCCAAGTCCTGAGTCCTACAGAAAGGGAAAAAAATGAACCTTCCAATAGCAAAGATTAGGACTTAGTACCTTTTTTAATGAAAAGACCAAGATGAGCAGACATTTTTAAAAGTAAACTCAGGGAACCAAAGAAACCTAGAAATGTAAATACATTGAGCAACCTAGAAGGAACTAAATGTTGAAGAACTGCTTACATTCTAACAGGGGAAGAGACAAGTACCCTTTAAGAACCTCAGTGTCTTCAAGACTCACAGAGGGAGTTAATAGGCAGCAAGGAGATATAGTAGATAAAATAGGGAACTTGAAGTTAAGAAAATTAGTTCAAATCTTGCCTTAGAAGCTAATTAGCTGTGTGAACCTTAGCAAGACATTTAACTTTTCTCAGTCTCATATATAAAACTAATATATAATATTATATTAATATATATTAATAGTGTAAAATATAATAGTGCCTATTTCATAGGGATGTGTTAAGGATCAAATGAGAGAATCTGTAAAGTTCTTTACAAACTTTCATATATAAATGCTATTCTTATTCGTCTTATTATTTTTCACTATTAAGAAAGATAAGCATAGGGCCTGGAAATGATTTTGTTCTAATGTGTTGGTTTTAGAGGGAGAAAGAAAAGGAATACACTAAGGAAAAATGAGGAAGAAGGGTGGACAACTTATTATTTCTCATAATTGAGGTGCACAAGAGAAGCATGCTAACACGTAGGACAGTAGAGAGCACAGGCATCTCATCAACCCCCACTCTCACATGAACCATAAAAAGTAGTGGGGACACACACACAGGAGTTTGGTGTAGACAGACACTAAGCTAAACAGTGAAATAAGTGGGAAGAGGGGAAAAGAATGAGGTTTAGATTGAGAGTCAAGGGGTAAACAGACACAAGCCCAACAAGCATTAACTCTGAAGAGTAGTTCATAATGAGGAGATTATAAGGAAAGCAAACAAAAGACCAATATCCTTAATGAATAGCAATATAAAACATTGAATAAAATATTAGCAAAAGAGCAACACATTAAAAAAGGATTATCCACGATGACCAGGTTGGATTCACATCAGGAATGCAGGATTCAATATTAAAATCATAATTAGCCTGGGTTAATAACAAAAACTGTAAAAAGCACATGATTATAGCAATACATGAAGAAAAACAATTTAAGAAAAAGCAATGCTTATTTGGTAAAAACATTAAAAAGCACAGTAATAAATGGGTCTATTCTTAATACACTATATAGCATTTATCTAAAACAAAGAGCTAGTATTATCATGAATGGAGAAATACTAGGAACTTGTCCAATAAAATCAAGGATAAAGCACTGATGCCCACGATTTCCACTATTACTTTATGTCATTCCAGGAAAGCTAGCTAAAGTAATCAGACAAGAAAAAGAAACTGATAGGAAAACATGAAGGCAAAAAAGAAACCAAATTACATACTGCTTTTTGCAAATAATGATGGTTTACTTAGAGAATTAGATAGCTCAATTAAAAATTAATTGAAACAATGAATAACTTTAGCAAAAGACTAGGAAATAAAATAAAATTTTCAATTTCAAATAAAATAAAAATATTCAGCCTTTCTGTAAAATACTAAAAAAACAGAGTAAAGAGCAATGAAAAGGAAATTTCATTCAAAATAAATAAGGAATATACAAGACATCTGGGAGTCTACCTATGAAGACATATGCATGAATTATATGAACACAACTACAAAATACTCTTGACAGAAATAAAATCAGGAAAAATATTCAAAATTAAAATTTAAAAAAAAGAAAGAAAATCAGACATATACATCTGTTGAGAGTTATTGGTTGCACTGTGGCAAAAAGATAATTCTACTTAAACTAATTTATTGATTCAGTATCATACCAAATTACCAAAGAATTACTTTACAGTGCTGGAAAAAATAATAAAATTCATCTGAAAGAATAAAAGGTTAAGAATCTCATAGGAAATAATTAACAATTAGTAGAAAGAAAAGGACCCTAACAGTCCCAGATCTCAAACTACACTCTAAAGCAGAAACCATCAAAATTATTTGTTACTGGTTAAAAAACAAAACAAAACAGAAAAGCTGATGATTAGGTATACAAGAGTCAGTAACAAAAGAACATAATAGCCCAGTGTTGGATAAACTCAACTATTAGGTTAGAGACTTACTTATTCAAATGAGAAAATACCTGTAAAGTGCTTAGCATTTCCTCTATTCCCTTCCTCTTATTTAACAAAACTGCTGGGGAAATAAAAAAGCAATCTGGCAGAACTTCCCCTTAAATTGGATCAATATCTCATACCACGTACCACAAAAAGCTCCAAACAGATACATGACCTAGATACATAAAGGGTCATATCATCAACAGATTAGAGGTACAGAAGAGATACTTTCCCCAACTATTGATAGGGGAAGGGTTTTTGACCAAAGAAAATATGATGGAAGAGGTTTACAAGGAATTAAAACTATGATCTAAAAAATCATTAAATTATGTATATCCTTTGATCCTGTAATACCCATTACCAAATATTATATCTATATATCTACATATTCCAAGACATTTTTTTAAAAAAATAGAAATTTTAATTCATGGAGATGGACTGAAGCTATTTGAACACAATGAACAAGTTTAGCTATTTTCACCAGCTTCTTGAACTTTCTTTCTATCTTATTTCATACTCCCACCCCACCCCACCCCTCGTCAGTAGACTAAGACAACAATCTGTAGAGTATACATTTAAGAGTTACACATGGATATGTAGCATTGGTCCCAGAAATAATTTTATATTTGGAACCAGAAACGCTGGAGTTTAGGCCTGGTTTCTTTGTTTACTCTGTGATCTTATGCAAGTCATTTTGCTTTTGTTAATTTCAATTTTTTTGTCTTTAAAAGGAGAGTAATTTTTCCCATCTAGAGAGAAGGTGGCAATAGTGGATAGGGAGCTAGGTTGGGACTTAGCAAGACCAAAGAAGGAAGGAAGAAAGGAAGAAAAGAAGGGCTCAGGGGTGGATGGAAGAGAGAAACAGGGAACAAGGAGGGAAGGAAGGAAGAAATGAACAGAGAAAGACAAGAAATGAAAAAAGGAGGAAAGGAGGAAAAGGAAGAAGAAAGAAATGTAGGAGAAAAAAGTGGGAAGGAAGGGGAAGGAGGGAACAAAGGAAGGAGGAGGGAAAGTAATAAGGGAGGAAAGGAGGAAGGGAGAAAAAAAGAAGTAAGGAAGTACCACATTCTGATAAGAACACAGATTTGTAGAATGACAACAATAAATAATTGTACTTCCCTGATTTGCTTTTAGATGAAACACTTTGTGAGCTATTTACCACTATTTTTTATATATAGTGCTATTACCACTATTTTTTAATTGATTAATTAAGAAATCTTTTTCATGGTTATGTGATTCATGTTCTTTCCCTCACCTCCTCCCACCCCCCCTCCCATAGCCAACATGCAATTCTACTGGGTTTTACATGTATTATTGATCAAGACCTATTTCCATATTATTTGGAATCTACATCCCCAATCATATCCCCATCAACCCATGTGATCAAGCAGTTGTTTTTCTTCTGTGTTTCTGCTCCCACCGTTCTTTCTCTGGATGTAGATAGTTTTCTTTCTCATAAGTCCCTCAGAAATGTCTTAGATCATGCATTGCTGCTAGTAGAGAAGTTTGATTGTGCCACAATGTATCCTTCTCTAGTGTATAATGTGTACAATGTCCTCCTGGTTCTGTTCCTTTCACTCTGCATCAGTTCCTGGAGGTTGTTCCAATTCACATGGAATTCCTCCAGTTCATTATTTCTTTGAGCACAGTAGTATTCCATCACCAACAGATGCCACAATTTGTTCAGCCATTCCCCAATCAAAGGGCATCCTCACATTTTCCAATTTTTTGCCACGACGAAGAGCACGGCTATAAATATTTTTGTACAATTTGTCTTTTTCCTTATTAACTTTTTGGCGTACAAACCCAGCAGTGGTAGGGCTGGATCAAAGAACAGGCAATCTTTTAAAACCCTTTGGGAATAGTTCCAAATTGCCATCCAGAATGGTTGGATCAATTCACAACTCCACCAGCAATGTATTAATGTCCCTATTTTGCCACATCCACTCCAACATTTATTACTTTCCTTTGCTGTCATAAGAAATTTTTTTTTAAAGAGTGAAAAGATCCACATGTACAAAAATGTTTATAGCAACATTTTTCTGTTGTGGTAATGAATAAAATGGGTATTTGTCATATATAAAAATAATCTATATTCAACTATACATTATCAAAGTATTAATTAATGATGGACAAACTATGGAATATGAATGTAAGAGAAACTCCCATGCTGGAAGAAATGACAGAAGGGTTCAAAAAAATCTGGGAATATTTATATGAACTGATACAGAGTAAAGTAAATAAAAGCAAAGGAATGATACATTTTAGACATGACCAATATGTGGATTTGTGTTCCTTCATTATGCTTATTTGTTACAAGGCAGGATTGTTTTTGTTTTGGGGGAAGAGATAATGATACTTTTTAAAGTATCAAAGTATATATATTTTTTAATTTAGAGAAGAAAAAAGAGGGAAGTTCAGAGGGAGATGAAGACAATGATAACCTTAATTTGTTAGAACTTTTTAAAAAATAATGTAATGGAAATTCATAGTCTCATATATAATTGCCTTTTTCTGTTTTTCTTTTTAATGGAAAAGTTTTGTAAACTGATTTCTTAAAAAAAAATAGTTTTAACAAACCTTTGAAAAACTGGTACCTATCTGCAGCTGATCAACATTCTACAAATACTATTGGCAACTCTGAAAACCAGCAATCCAGGAACAGACAATAAAGGGCCCAGCTGGCCCACAGAAGTAAGACCTAAGCCGAAGCAGGGCATTTTTGCTAACAATCCTCAGTTCTGAAGGGCCACCATGTTGGCTCCTTCCAATAGTGTGTCCCATTTAGTATCTGGGAACCACAAACCATGCAACACTCCCCATGAAACTGGGTTCCTCAATCTGAAGGCCAAATGGGATCCAACTTGAGGGCATTAAGATAGTGTTATAAACCTCAGTCTGACCTAACTATGAAGAACTGGTAATTTCCCAAAATCTCTCTTCTGACAAGCCCACAGGTGTTGGCTCTCCCCAGTTCACCAACCAGATATGAGAGAAAGAAAATAGCAGTCCCTCTGCCTAGAGAGGAGACACGTTTTCTATTCAGTTAAATACAGCCTTGAATTTTTGCAAATTAAAAGCTCCCTCTCAGCTGAACCCACTCTGCTTTAGTTACAGGTTGCACTTTTTATTTTTGTAACCAGACAAACCACAAAATTATAGGGTAACTCTGGGGAGCCAGAATGGCAAATCCTGAAGCTGGGTTGGTTTTTGCTCTGCCCTTTCAGCAGCAGAAGTAGGAGTAAGAACAACCCAGCATGAAGCTTTTCGAGGCACAGGGAGGATTTACCCAAAATTGGTTTCAGTGAGTATCAGAATAGGGCCTTCACAGCACCAAGAATTGGGAATCCAACATTTTTTTTCTTACATCATATCTTCAATTCTAAGACAAAAAAGAAGCAAGGCAGAACGAGGCATTTGGAGTTAAGTGTCAAAATCACACAGCCAGGCAGTATTTGAGGCCTGATTTGAACTTAAGACCTCCCAACTCTAGGCTTGGCACCCTATCCACTGTGCCATCTAGCTGCCCTGGGAGGCAAATATTCTAAAACCATTTGCAACATCTTCATCACTACTAGAATATCTCATAGATTTTTCCAAGTGAAAGACAGCATAGAATAATGGAAAAGCCAATGAACTTGGTTCCAGCTCTGACAAGAGCAGTATTATCTTAAGTAATTGGACTCTGGGCTTCAGCTTCCTCATCTGTAAAATGGGAATAACAACCTTGTACTACCTACCTCATAGTACTATCATAAGGAAATATTTTGTAAACCATATAACATTATGTAAATATGGACTATTACTTAATCTGTTTCATTGTGTGTGAAATGGAGGCTGTAACATCTACTTTACAGAAATTTTGTGATGATCCAAAATATATATTTCATATTCAATAATAATAATGAAATAATACAACTACTCTATAAAGTATAAAATTCTGTGTAGTCTGCATGACATTTCTATTTCAACCAACCTCTATTTGTGGAATCCCTACAATGTATGCACACTGGATAAATTATAAAACATGGCCTACACATTTTAGAGTCTAATTCTTTGAGCCCAACAAGTAAGGGCTGAGGACAGAATGGCCCTGCCTAGGGAAAGAATCAGTTTGAGAAATCTGGATGACCACCTAGACAGTTTTCCACATCCATTTTGCTGGGCAAAGTTTGTTCACTTTGTGGAATAAAAGAAAAGTTTTAAGTGTTTTAATTCTCTTAGTCATAGGACTTAATCACAGCTCCACTTCAAATTTCAGCACTTTTTAACCTTAATTTTAACTAACACAATTTAACCAAAATTAAAGTTAATTTAACAAATTATCATTTGTTCTGGTTCTGTTCCCCTTTTAATAAGAAATCTTGGGCCCTTGAAAATGTGTACAGGGATTACCACTTAAGTATTTTCTATAGCTACCTACTGCGGCCACTTAGGTCAGGTAAAACCTTAGTAAAACATTGTATTCTTTGTATCTAGCCAGTCATCGTACTAAGGCACTTATGCTCCCACCAAGTCAGTGTTCTGTTGTCCTCACCTATCTCGGTTATTCCCACCACTGAGATGCTCATGAAGCATCTCAATGTAAAAGGGCTGATGATCCATGTTCTTTACCCTCTAAGAAGGCTTCCCTGACAAATTCCTTCCCTTATTTTGTATTTCCTCTGCACAGGAGAGGACGGTCTATCATATCAGCCACCAGCTTTGGTTCTCTAGTTATGTAAAATATATATGTTTTGTCTCCAACTAAATATGAAGTTCTTTCAGACCAGGGATCATATCTCCTCCTTCTCTGCTATGCTGGAATAGTACACAGGGAGCATTCAAAATATGTTGAAGAAATGGAGTAAAACATGAAAAAACTTGGAAAATATCTTTCTCCCTGTTGTACATCCAGAGGGATGTATCTCTTTCTGCTTTGGGACAGACGGAAATTTGTGACCTGTTCCTTCCTATTCCAACCGTTTGGCTCCAAGACAAAAGGCAAAGCCAGTAGAAAAGAAGAAATAAGTAACTGAACTCCCTGCCCTGCATAAGAGAAAGAATCCTGAGGTATGATCTTCTACCCTAAAATTATATTATTTTAATTATTTAAATTTGCATATAACTGCCCACAAAACTCAGACTCATTTTTAGATGCATTTTATTTTTAGATCAGGAAACACCCCAGACAATATTGACAGAGCTACAAACAATGTGTAAAAGTCAGCTAAAGGAAGATGATAAACCTGAGAAATTTCTCCATCAAGTATGTCTGAGATGTATTAGATCCTCTCTGGTGAGGTCAGATTCTTCTGGACTGCTATCCTCTAATGAGTACTGAAAAATATATTATTTCCTTTCTCCTCCATGGTCTTTTTTTTTCTTTTTTTTAAATAAAAACCCTTACCTTCCATCTTAGAATCAATACTGTGTATTGGTTCTGAGGCAGAAGAGTAGTGAGGGCTAGGCAATGGGAGATTTGCCCAGGGTCAACAGCTAGGAAGTGTCTGAGGCCAGATTTGAACCCTCTCCTGTCTCTGAGTCCACTAAGCCTAAGGTTGCCTAGAGGTTAGAAATTATTTTGGGATGCAGGAGAGTTGATCAATGGATGCTCTCTCCCCTTTAAAGGGGAATTCAAGCAGAACAAATGATAAACTAATAACACTGTCCAAGAAACATAATCTTAAAAGACTTCAGAAGCCTGATCAGGTCCATGACCAATCACTATTCTAGAGTACTAATGATGAAGCTCCTTACTTACCTCCCAACATGGAAATGACAGACAAGAGAAAATGCATTTTTTGATATGGTCAATGTGTGAATCTGTTTTGCTTGACTGCTTATTTACTACAACAGTTTCCTTTTTCTGCCCCCCTCAATCCCCAACCAACCAAACAGAAAAGAGAGAAAATATTAATTTTTTTTTAAATTCTTAAAAGGTAGGAGGTGGAAGGGTCTTGACGACTTGGAGCCATAACATTCCTTCCTGAAAGAGATAAAATCTGGGAATTTCACTCAGTGTGACATATTTAAACATAAAAACATATAAACATGGGATTCAGATAGGGAGGCCCACAGACAAACCACCCCCTAGTCATTTCAGTAAGTGAGGTTGGACTTGTAAAATGGAAAAAGAAAAGCCCAAAATATGGAGGCAATAATGGCTAGAAAGCCTGCTACTTTGCAGTTTCCATGAGAATCATACTAAGGTTTCCTTAAAGGCTCTCCATCTTCTGCAGGGAAAACCTGCTATCGCAAGCCAGAAATTGGGTCAGGTCATAAAGAAACACAGCTCAAGTTAATAAGCAACTCTTCAGGTAGATGCCCCAGGACACAGGTGTGGCTCTGGCAAGCAATCACCAGAGAGACCAAAGCCTCCCCCCAAGGGGCTCTAAGGATTGCCCCAGTTCCTCTACTGGCAGGAAGGTAACACCTGAGACCTTCATGAAGAGGTGCACTCTCTCCTGGCTTTTGTGGATGGAGGAGATGATCGGGGTCTTTGTAGGGAAAGAAGGGTTTCTAGGTATCCTCCATGTAACTCCAGCCATGTCTACTGCATATAAAACTCAATCAGATTCGAGTTCCCTCCCAAAGCAGACTGTGGTCACTGAGAAGATCTCATGCTTCCACTGGAAGAGCCACCTTCAGAGGTTGAGATGGTCTTCTAGGTCTCTGTTATCCAAGTGCCCCCAAATTATGGGTAAATCCCAAGAGTGAGACTAAGAAATGTACCTTTTCAGGACTAAGGACAAAGCTTAGAAGAGACGTTGTACCACTGACTCCAGAGATAAGGGGAAGAGGTGTCCACACTCATGGACTGATGGGAAGAACTTTGAGTAGCCATGGATTAAGGGTCACCCCTGTTGCCAGGCTTAAAATCCAACCTCCTCCCCACCTTGGGGAAATGTAAAGAAGACCATCAGTCAGTCAACAAGCATTTATTAACTATGGCTGATCATGGGGAAAACAAAAGTCAAAAGATAGCCCCAATCCTCAAAGAGCTGACAAATCTAATGGGGGACAATTAAGGAAAAGGGAGAAGCATTTATATACAGCCTACTGTGTGCCAGGCACTGTGTTAAGAGCTTTACAAATATTATCTCATTGATCCTCACAACTGACTTTAAGTGGTGTTATCTCCATTTTACAATTGAAGAAACTGAGCTAGTAAGTGTCTGAGGCTGGATTTACACTTAGTTCTTCCTAACTCCAGACCCAGAGCTCTGTCCACTGCACCACCAAAATGTCTCGATTAGGGGAGACAACAAGCCAGCAAATATGTACAAATGAGATGGATAGATAAGAAGTAAATAAGAAAGGGAAGGAACTAGAATTAAGAAGGGCTGGGAAAAACTTCCTGGAGAAAATGTAATTTTACAACTCTGAGGGACCACCTCACAGTTATCAGATTGGCCAATATGACAGTAAAGGAATGTGATAAATGTTGGAGGGGATGTGACAAAAGTGGGGCATTAATGCATTGTTGGTGGAGATGTGAAGTGATTCAACCATTTTGGAGGATAACTTGAAACTATGTCCAAAAGGCTATAAAACCATGCATACTCTCTGATCCAGCAATACCACTATCAGGTCTATATCCCAAAGAGATAAAGGAAAAAAAAGTGGGGGGGAAGGACCTATTTGTACAAAAATATTTATAGCAGCTCTTTTTGTGGTAGCAAAGAATTGGAAACTAAAGGGAGGTCCATCAATTAGGGAATAGCTAAACAAATTGTGGTATATCCTGGGGATGGAATACTATTATGCTATGAGAAATAAAGAATAGGATGATTTCAGAAAAAGCTAAAAAGACCTAAATGGACTGATGCAGAGTAAAATAAGCAGAACCAGGAGAATACTGTCCATAGTAACAGCAATACTGTGGAATGATCAACTGGGAGAGACTTAGTTACTCTCAGCAATACAATGATCCAGGACAATTCTGAGGGATTTATGACAAAGAACGCTATCCCATCTCCAGAGAAAGAACAGTTGGAGTTAGAGGGGAAATCAAAGCAAATGATATTTCACTTTAGTTTATTTGGGTTTTTATTTTGGTGTTTTGGTTTCATAGGATTATTCTCTTATAAAAACAAACAATATAGAAATATCTTTTGCATGATAATGCAAGTATAACCCAAATCAAATTGCATGCCAAATTTGGGAAGGGGGAGGTAAGGGAGGGAGAGAAACAATTTAAATCAGAAAACTTTGGAAAACTTATGTGGAAATTTATTATTACATGTAATTGGTAAAATAAGATAATCTACATAATAAAAAATAATAACTTGCTACCTAAGTGCTAAAAAATAAAAACACTACATTTTGTGAATTATTATTATGAATAAATTTATTACATGTAAAAAAAAACACATAATTTTAGCTGGGACTTGAAGGAAGCAGTAGGCAAAAATGAGGAGGGAAACCATTCTGGATATAGAGGAGAGCCAGAGAAAATGCCAAGAGATAAGAGAGTCTGGGGGCAGCTGGGTAGCTCAGATTGAGAGCCAGGCCTAGAGACGGGAGGTCCTAGGTTCAAATCTGGCCTCAGACACTTCCCAGCTGTGTGACCCTGGGCAAGTCACTTGACTCCCATTGCCTAGCCCTTACCACTCTTCTGCCTTGGAGCCAATACACAGTATTGACTCCAAGATGAAAGGTAAGGGTTTAAAAAAAAAAAAAGAAATAAGAGAGTCTTATTTGTGGGACAGCAACTGTATGAAGGACTATGAGGCAGGGAATAAAAAACAAGAAGACTAGAAGGATATGAAGGAGCTAAGTTATGAAGAAGTCTGCCCAATGGCTGGTACCAAATAACTCAATGAGTAGGAAAGGTGAGAGGCAGGGTGAGGGCAGAGGATCTCACTGCCAAAGAATTGGGCCAATTGCACAGTAAATTCCAAAAGGATCCATTGAAACAATGATACAAGCTATGTTAAACTGGAGAATTTAAATACCTGGGCATGATAACAACCCTTTGCTGCCTCTTCAATTTTAGAAAATCAAATTAATAGAGTTTATTAACACTCAGTCAGTCAGTAAACATTTATTAAAGGCTTACTTTATATAGTAAGTGTCAAACACTATGCTAAGAACTCAGGGTACAAAGTAAAAGCAAAACAGTCTCTGGCTGGAGGAACTTATGGGAGAGGCAGCAGGAAAACAAGTGTGTGTGTGTGTGTGTGTGTGTGTGTGTGTGTAAAGTGAGCATCTATAAGATAAGTAAGAAATAAAGGAAAAAGGGGAAACACTGGAATTACAAGGATTTAGGGAAGGCCTCCAGGAAAAGATGGAATTTTAGTGGGGACTTAAAGGAAGCCAGGGGCAGAGGAGGAAGAGCATGCCAGGTGTGGGGGACAGAGATGGATTGTATTATTCATGAAAGGGCAAAGATGACAACATGCAAACAACTAGATACAAATAAGCTATATGCATTCTGACCCTGTTCCCATATTAGAAGTGTCATTAGTCATTCAAAGGCTGAAAAACAGAGTTTCTCTCTGAAATTAAATTAGTCTATTGAACTGATCCCTTAAAGAAGGCTGCCCTCCTTTAGAAACTAGACGAGAGGGACTAGATCCAGGAAAATTGCAGAGTAGAATCCCAAATCCTAACCCTTATCACAGGACCTCCTGGCAAGAGGGCTGCCTACCTAAGGCTTCATTTGTCTCTCATAGACCCCCCTGGGGTTCGGGACATGATGCAGTATAGGGCAGGACATCCTGATGGTGAGGGTGACCCGAATCTGAATGAAGAAACCCCAGTGCAAGCTCCTAGTGGTGAAATAAGAGAAAAAGAGACCTTGGGAGCTCTGGAATATGAAAATAAAGGCACAAAAACCCTGTCCCCCAGATGCCTCTGTCCCTAGGGCCAGAAAGCCAAGGAGAAAAATACAGCTCATCAAGTGGACACTGGGACTCCCGGGTTCAATCAGGCCTAGGGCACAGGAAGTCTTACCGGAGGGGATGGGATGAAGGGCAAAGGGGATGGAGGGACAGGAGAGGGAATGGCAGTACCCCCTGAATGACTCGATCTGAGACTAACAATTAGAAGTATAATTATCTGGGAGAGCCCCATATAACTAGAAGAGAACGACTGTGTAACCACCCACAAAACCAGCTCACAAGAAAAGGTTGGGCAAAGGTCAGATGCGTCTCCCCAAATGTCCCAGGGATGAGGTGGGGGAGAAGGGATCAGCTGACCTCATGGCCCAACCTAAGAATCCTTCATCCCCAGGCTGGCCAATGTTGGTCTGACCTAACTGGGAAATGGTCCTTCTCAAAAGCAACGCTAAGGTACTCCTGAACCTTAACCTTGCTTTGGGCAAATCCAGCCTCAGTCAAGCAGTAAGGGGTGGTGGCAATAGATCAAATCTTCTGTAGATAAGACAGGAGATAAAAGACTTCCCTCAGGGAAATGAGAGTATTGCTGCTCTACCTAGGCAGGAAAGAATAGATGAAGGAAGAAGAGGAAGAGACAGCCCAGGTCCTTGTCCTCCCAAAGCTCCCATCTGACAAATGTGGGTCCAAGGACCCTGGGAATCCAGGGAACACTCTAGAACTGGCCACAAAGGGCACTTTATATCGAGATCTCGACTCGTGATTCCAGGAATCATTTCTGACCCAGCCAATGACTATGTAGTCTGCCAGACTTGATTTGGAATCATAACACATGCCCACGTGTAGCATGTGTGAGATGTAAACAATTGTTGAAGCTCCACTAAGATTTGCCAAAATTAGAGACCCTAGCCACCTCGATCCCGAGATCGAAGGTAAGGGGGCAGACCACGGAAGGCTGGGAATTGGGTCAATCTACAACAGATGTGCCACCCCAAGCAAGCAACCACCCAGTGAAAGAGCCTCCTTTCCCAATCCTGAGAGAGTGCAGACCCAGTAAATTGGTTCGGGCTGCTTTTGAAGGGTGGAGGGGTGTCATAGGCATGCCTTTAGAGGAAGAACTTAGAAACCTGTGCTATGTAGCCTCTGAAATTAGATTTGTGGTTGGGCATCTTGCTGCAGAGAAAGCAGAATGAAACTCCTACCTCCAACACCTACCCACCAGGGAAAGATCTGTCCCCCCCTCAAAAGGAGATCATACTAAATTCTTCCCATTTATCAATATTATCTCAGCCCCTTTCTTTAATTAAGGGAAGCTTTAGGACTACATAGGTTAGGGACAAGATCTCAGCTGCCTAGTTAGTCCTAATGGTCAAGAAATAGGAATTCTGAGATTCCACCTCACACCCATCACATTGACAAAGATAACAAAATAAAGGAAATGACAATTATTGGAAAGTCTGTGTGAAGATGAGGACCCTAGTATGCTATGGGTAGAACATAAAGTGGTTCAAACATTCTAGCAAGCAATCTGGAACCATACCCCACAGTCAGGATGAATCCCAAAAGATCAAAGGAATAAAAAGATCCATCTGGACAAAGTCATAGAATCTTTTTTTTTTTATTGCAGCAATAAACTGGAAACTAAGAGAATTTTGCCATCAATTAAGTAATGGCTGAACAAATATGACTGTAATGGAATATTACTTTTTTAAAATGACAGGATAAACTCAGAGAAACATCGGAAAACATATATGGACTGATTCAGAATGAAGCAAGGAACAATAATATCATGGGGTGATGTCCTAACTTTTGGAAGAATTAAGAGTTAAGTGAGGCAGAGTTGCCCAAAGTCTTCAGCCTCACTCCCTTCCAGTCATCAAAGTCCAGTAATGAGGGAGCAGCTGGGTGGCTTAGTAGATAGAACCAGGCCTAGAGATGAGGTTCAAAATCTAGGTTCAAATCTGGCCTAGCTGTGTGATCCTGGGCAAGTCACTTGACCCCCATTGCCTAGCCCTTACCACTTTCCTGCCTTGGAACCAAAACAGAGTATTGATTCCAAGACGGAAGGTAAGGGTTAAAAAAAAAAAAAGTCCAGTAAGGAGATGAAAGTTCAGATGACTGGCCATGGCCCAGGATGCAGTAGATTACATTGGCATCTTCACTATCTGACGAAGCCCTATGCACTCCACAGCACCTGCTTCCAGGTCTAATGGTTGTTGGATCAAATATATACTTTTTTTTTTTAAACCCTTACCTTCCATCTTAGAATCAATACTGTGAGGGAGGGGCTTATAGGAGCCCCATTTACAATTGAGGAAACTGAGGCAGAGGTTAAGTGACTTGCCCAAGGTCACACTAAAGTGTAAGTGTCTTAGGAAGCACATAAGGTCAATGAAAGCTCTAGGGAGGCTGCCCCAAACAAGATCTGTCTCTTTCCAGAGTTTTTGATTCCATGACGAAAAAAAAAAAAAAAACAAGAAACTGTAAAGCTCCAGGCATAAGGATATGAACCATCACTGAGTCACCTCAGTCTGACTTCTTCCCCCCGCTGCAAAATCAATACAAATAATTCTTTCTGGAGTATCACCTCCCAAATGCATACCTTGTTAAGGATCTCAGAATGCTCTGTATATGCTAATAATATTTTCATAGCATCTGAAGTGGGGCAGTGAAACAGAAAGGAATTGCAAAGAACACCTTTCCTCCAAAACCATAATAATTTCTATTACTCCCTCTCTCTTAACCCACCCTTCATTTGGTAAAGGTGGGAAACTGAGTATGGAATATTTCTTACATTCATGCAGGAATTTTCATATACTTGTACCCAGTTCCTTCTGATGAACCGCTTTTTTTGTCTATTTTTTTTTTTAAGTATCAACTCTAATACTTAGAGGAGCAGCAAGGGCTAGACAACTGGAGTTAAGTGACTTGCCCAGTGTCACCCAGGAAATATCTGAGGCTAGACCTGAACCCAGGATCTCCTGTTTCCAGACCTGGAGCTCTGTTCACTGTGCTACTTAGCTGCCCCTTTGCCTTCATTTTAAAATATTTCCTATATTTGACATGGTAACATGCTGCTAAGGGAAGTCAAGCTATCTCGACAACTGGAGCCACTTCAAATTTAGGTCATCTAAGGACTAAATCTTTGTTACAAGTAGTAATCCTTTTACTCCTCCTTAACTGATTCTCTATCCTACTTACTTTCTCAAACCACCTCTCCTCTCCTTATCTGCCTCACACGACCAAGAACTTTTTAATCCAGTGATCTCTTTCCTGTTCCTTGTATCAGAAACTATCTCCTGATTTTGTGTCTTCTCACTGGTTCTCTGTCCTCTATCCCTGGAATGCTCCCCCTCCTCATCTCCTGCTCTTGGCTTCCTTCAAACCCCAACTCAAATCTCACCTTTTCCTAGCCCACTTAATTCCAATGCCTTCCCTCTAGTGATCATTTCCAGTTTATTTAGTTTATGGTTTGTCTGAATGCTATCTCCCACCTTAGCCAGTGAGCTCCTTGAGAGCAGGAACTCTTTTAGGATTCTTTAGATTACCAGCATTTGTTCCTCTACCTGGAACATAGCAGGTGTTTACTAAAAGGGACTCACATCCCACACCTACCCTTCCTCCTACTCTCTCAATATCAATATATTTTTTTAAACCTTTAACTTCTGTGTATTGGCTCCTAGGTGGAAGAGTGGTAAGGGTGGGCAACGGGGGTCAAGTGACTTGCCCAGGGTCACACAGCTGGGAAGTGTCTGAGGCTGGATTTGAACCTAGGACCTCCCGTCTCTAGGCCTGACTCTCAATCCACTGAGCTATCCAGCTGCCCCTCAGTATCAATATTTTAACCATTATTTTCTAATAAAAGTCATTTGCCCAGAGTTCCCTATTTTCCACATCTACTCATCTCAAATGAAGGTGATGTAAAAACAAAAGATAGGAGTAAAATAAGATAAAAATAAAATGCATCCCACCAAAATAAAATGAAATAAGGTAGGAGCTCTGGAGATTTAGGAATCCATCACATGTGCAAGAGCTGAATCAAAGAAGCCACCCTTCAAACTACTCACTACCTCAATCACTTTGGGCAGGGAAAGTGGGCATTCAGAAACAGTCTGTCTGACAGAGCCAAAAAAGAACAAGAAACAGTCTCTGCAGTCCTGAGTCTCTCTGACAGACCTTAATCCAAAATCTATAATCTTCTTTCCATAGGCCACAACTTCAGCACTCCTAAGGTCAGCTCCCTGGCATGCAGGCTGACTGCATATGGCAAAGGGACAGCATGAAATGGGGGGATCCAAGGCTGGGCTAAGAATCAAGATGACATGGGCTCTACTTTGTAACCATAACCATGTCCAAATCAGCTTCCTCATCTGGAAAAAACTGAGTAACAATAGATGCAGTACCTCCTTCTACAGGGTTGTGATGAAGGTGCCAATTACAATGGGTATAAAACACTACACCAAAGTCAGTTTTATTCTATTCTGTTTATTTATATATTTATTCTTTCTATTATTATAGGGAAGTTGAACAGACACAGTTCTCTTTCATCGCAGAAGACAAGGATTCTTCCTTTCCTTTTTAAGAACATTTCCATATTGGAACAATGCCTTTATTTTTCTCTGACTTTGATTAATTTCATTTTGGGGGCAAAGATTCCAGAAAACTGAAGGGAGAAATCCTAAACTTTGTCCGACTCGAAAAAACTCAGAGTTGATCAAGTCCCAATTCCTGTTCCCAGATTCACTGCTTCCATTGTCATGCTGGAAGATGACCACTGACTCTGCCTTCTCCAAAAGACAGGAGTTCAAGCTCTGCCCTCCCCAGCCAAACCTCCCAGGGACAAGAGAAGATATCTGCAATCTAATTTCCTCTCCACCCCAGCTTCCTCTGTCTCTCCACTGAAAGGATTAGGTCTTTCTGCCAAGAGAAGTTCCTTTTCCCACCAGCTGTGGTTTTCCCAGTTGGGGGTGGGTTGGGGTGTCCCTGGAAGAAGACAGAAATTGCAGCTCACCTGGACAGCCTGGGCTGGAATCCAGGACACTCGTCCCAACTGTTAAGAGGCTAAAACAACTTTTCCCTCACAAGCAGAATCAAAGACAAGTTACATAATGGAAATTTCCACAGATTCAGAAAAAGCTTTTGGGGTGGGGTGGAATTCCCATTTGATAAGCCCTACTGGACAGAGAGACCCTTCTACTTCAATCAAAAAGACATCATTTAGTACATATATAACCCAGTGGAATTGCCTGTCAACTTGGGGAGGGGAGAGGGAAGAGGAGAGGGAGACAACATGGATCTGTTACTAGAATAAAATAAAGAAAAATAAAAAACAAAATAAAAAAGACATCATTGAGGGGTAGCTAAGTAGCTCTGTGGATAAAGAGCCAGCCCTGGCGATGGAAGATCCTGAGTTCAAAGCTGGCCTCAGATACTTCCTAGCTATATGACCCTGGGCAAGTCACTTAACCCCAGTCAGACATTGTCAAGATCCTTTTCCTACTATCTATTATCTCAACCAACTCTCATCCTCAGAGCTGGAAAGAAAATTTCAAAATGCAGATTTGGAAACTGATCCTCATCCCAGCTTCTTTCCAGCTGCAAAGAGGTCTTTGCCTCCCAGTCCTTCTGATTCTCACTGTGGCCAGCCAAAAAGCAGTATATATAGTACATGGGAAATGGCAATTAGGAGACCTAGTTTTCACTCCTATCTAAACCGCATTAACAGATGATCCTGGGAAAAGTCACCATATTTCTCAGTCTTGTTTCCTCATCTATAAAGTGAAGAAGTTGAACTAAAAGATGTCCAAGGTCGCTTTCAACACTAGAAGTTACATGAACCTAGTAGTAACAGCTGCACTACTTTCATTTCTTTTTTCGAAGGTATCTGATCTCAACCAATAGATGCGAGGGTCTGGGCAAGACTACTCCCTAATTCTGTCTCAGAAATCTTCCTGACAGAGCCAGGGCTAAGCCTGTCTGGATCTAAGGTTTTCAGATTAAAGTCAATTCTGCAATGAATTTAGTTAATTTAGTTAGAAATCACTCCAAAGTGTTGATTCTGTATCTCCCTCCTTTCCTTATATTAATAGAATGATGATATTATAATGATATAATATATCCATGATGATATAATATCTATTCCATGATTTAATATGATGATATAATACAATATATGGTGATAATATATAATATTGAATGCTTCAATAATGAACAAAATTTTAGGCCCAGTGTAAAGTTGTTCCAGTTGAGATAGAGACACCTAATTGGGAGTCCAGAATGGCTCTCCTTCTGGGACAAGAGAAGGCTAGAATGACTGAACTCTCAATGGTTCAAAACACACCATGGGGAGGTATTGTTCAAACTGGGAACAACCCTCCTTATTGATGCACTGACCAGAATCATATCCCTGAGCTAGAATTACAGAAACATAGTTTTAGAACTGGAGAGAGACTTCAAAGGTCAATTATCCACATATTCAGATAAGAAAAATGTAGATCTAGAAAAGGTAAGTGACTTGCCAATGAACACATTTAAAGTGACCTCAATTGAATGAAGGTCGGCTCAAAATAAGATATACCTTTTCTCATATGGTCAGTGTGTGTATTTGTTTACTAGCTCATACTTGCTAAGTTGTGTTTTTTCTTTTTTTTCCCCAAATTTGGATGGGTTGGCAACAGTTGGAAAAAAAAAAGAGAGAGAGAGATCACTGGAACTTTTTTTTAAGTACTCGAAAGAAGTAAAGAAGTACAGAGCAGCTTCAAAAATAAAGGATTGAATTAATTATATACATTTTTTAAAAAGCAAGATATATACACAACTTCGTAGACAACCCTCTCTAGTCTACTTTATACATGGAAATGGACATGTTTTTACTGTTTAAGTTCAGAATAATAAAAAATACTTTTAAAAAAGACAAAAGCAGAAATACCAGAGCCAATAGACACAAACATCTTAATTCTCACTAAACAATGTTTGTTAAGGATTAGAGTGAAGTGGCACACCAGGACTTTTTTTAAAAGTTAATATGTAAAATATTTCCAAGTATCTCAGCCTCTCTTTCTCCTCTCTACATCAGAGAAGACATCAAAACAGACATGTATATAATGATTATGCCTTTCACATTTCTACTTTATTCACTAGTTATTCTCTAAATATTAAATCTATAGCTGTATATAATATTTTCTTGGTTCTACTCATTTCACTCATTATCTCATGTAGTTCTTTCCAAGTTTTTTAAAATTAATCTGTTTATCATTTCTTATGGCACAGTAGTATTCATTCCATAGATCATATGCCACAAGTTGTTCAGCCATTCCTCAAATTGATGGACATTCCCTCAATTTCCAGTTCCTTGCTATCACAAAGAGAGCTCCTATAAGTATTCTGGAATATACAGATTCTTTTTGATCTCTCTGGGAAACAGACCTGGCAATGGTATTGCTGGATCTAAAGGTATATGCAGTTTTATAGCTCTCTGGGAGTAATGTTAAATTGCTCTCCAAAATGGTTATATTAGTTCTCAGTTCCACTAACAGTGTATTAAGAGTCCCCACTTTTCCATATCCCCTCCAACATTTGTCATTTGCCCTTTTGTCATTTTAGTCAATCGGATGAGTGTGAGATAACTCAGATTTGTTTTGGTTTGCATGGAATGATTTAGAGCATTTTTTCACAATCCTTTGATTTCTTCATTCAAAAATGGTCTTGTTCATATCTTTTGCCCATTTATCAAATGGAGGAACAGTGCATCAGGACTCTTAAGGATGGATTCCAACTCTATCCTATAGGGCTCTCTTGCCCAGTTTACCACCTTACATGTTAATTTTCCTATTTTAGGACAATTATTAATGTTCCCTCTCCTCTCTCCAAGAGGTTAGAAACTCTGAAAACTCCTGATGAAAGGGGAATCCAAAACTCCAGGAAATTACTACTAGTAAGGTTGAGAAAAATGCCCTACTCTTCTTCAATTATCAGGCTATCCCTGGATAATTACTACTGTCTTTCCCCAGTTAGAGATTTAAGGAATTGCAGAGGCCATCTGTAGAGTTATAGAACTAGCAAGTACCCAAGAGATTAACTAGTCCAATTTTTACTTGGGTTACCTAGTGAATCTAGTGAAGCCTACAGATCGATTCTCAGAAAAATGTCTTTAAATGTATAAAACAAAATACATAGGATTTCAAAGGAAACCAATTATATTGGAGTCATGATAAGAAAAATATTTCAAGTTCCAGGACCCCAGATGAAGAACTCCTGATGTAGTCCAACACTTGGCAAAGTGAGTTGGCCAAATAGCGCAAAGCAATTAGTTGACTACATCTTGGTTCTCCTGACTTTTGGACACTGTCAATCCAGCATCCTATCTAATACAGAAATCCACTCTACAACAGCTCTGACAAGTGATTACCTACTGTTAGAACACTTAAAGGGAACTCATGACTATAAAGCAGTTCATTCCATTTTTAGACAGTTCTGGTAGAAGGCTATATTGAGACAAGAGTCTGCCTCCTTGAAATTTCTCCCCTGGAACTATAAAGAATAATTAAAATCTTTATTTGCCAAGTTCTGCATAACAAAATTTTCAATATTTAAAGATCACTATCATATTTGCCCTAAATCTTCTCTTCTCAAGGCTAAATAACCCTATTTCCTTCCATTGTTCTTTATATGACATAAGTTTTGAGTCCTTTAACCATTTTGGTTGCTATTCTCTAATTTGACAGATTTTCCTCCAAGATGAGATAGCAACAATACCTTGGAAGGGTAGCTATGTAGCACAGGAGATATAGTGCCAGGCCTAAAGATAGGAAGTCCTGGGTTCAAATCTGTTCTTATATACTTCCTAGCTTTGTGACCCTGGACAAATCACTTAACTCCTTTTGCCTAGCCTTTACTGTTCTTCTCTTAGAATTGATACTAAGCCAGAAGGTAGGAGTTTTAAAAAGAATTCATACTAAGACAGAAAGCAAGGGTTAAAAAAAAACACCTAATAATTCGGATACTGCCATTCAAATCTGCTGTGATTCTAACTATAAATACCATATTACCTGCATTTCTCTTTTCTACAAACAAATCAAAATTTTGACAAAAGCCTTGCTGAGCAGAGGAATATATTAGAAAGAACACCAGAACTGTAATTTTAAAACCTGAGTTCTGGTTCTAGCTCCTTCATAAACTAGCCGTAAGCCTATGGATAACTCATTGGACCTCTGAGTTTCCTTATATGTAAAAATGACAGGGTAGGATTAGATGATCACTTTCTTAAACCTATCTCCCTAATTTCCCTATACTCTAATAAATCCTTTAAAGTCTATCCTTTCCTCCAGTTTTGGAAGTTTATGTACTGGCTTCCTTGAATCCCAATTTCCTTGCTCAGCATACTAGAGACTTCTAGGCACCCAAGAGCTCAGATTCCCTCCCATTCTTTGCTCCAACAGTTGAGCTCTTGTTCTCAGGGCATCAAGTCCGGGTCTCTCCTCTGTAGTCTCTGAGATGGCCACAGGACATTAGTAATTACTTAGTCATCCCATTGGCACTGGGAAACAGGGATGTGGAAGAGAGTTGGAGTGGGAAGGAACTTAGAGAGTTGGAGCAGGGAGGAATAAGGAATATCACAGGATATAAAACAAGGCAACCCCCAATGCCTTTATGCTGTTTTTTTAGTTCTAAAAGGTAGAGAGATGAAGTGGTTGTATTATACACAAGTTGTTTCCCTTTGGGAATGGTCTAAGGCTTCTTTGGTCTGGCCCTGGTACCAAACAGACTGATGCTAACTCAAATCTCCTGAACTATTAATGGATATCCAAAATCTCTAGCTGATTCACTGAAAATCACCAGATTTAATGTCTCTATTTCAAGCCAAATGGTACCCAAGAAGGCTGCTAACTCCACAGCTTATCATTCCTCCCCGTCAAAGGTCTGCCCAGCAGGATGGACAATACTAGAAACAAAATTTAGTGCTACCATGGAGCTAGCACCCCAGGTGAACTAGAACTTCCTTCCCCTGCCACCAATCAACATGCCTACCTCCTGCTTCAATTAGGAACTGGCTCCATGCTCCAGTTCACTTTTCAAACATTACCAATGCTCCACACTAAGTCTGAATCTGGCTTCCAGTCCCTTCCTGTTGGCCCTCTAGTTCAAAGACCCTTCAGGAATTTGGGCAACCAACAGGGTAAAATCCCAGGTTCTGCCCTGTATACTCTGTTCATCTGGATCTCTACTCAAAATAAGAATAGAAGGAAATTTAAAAGGAAAGTCTAAGAAAGGAAAGGAGAGAGAGATGATGATGGAATTGTTTCCATTTGGAAAAGTCTAAGTTTTTGTCTACGTGCCCAGTCTTTTGGGGACAAAACTGCTCAAAAGTTAGAATGATTGTAGGCAGAATGGCATCTCTGCTCATTCCACTCTCCCACACCCCCGAGCAATACCATCCACCCTATTTCCTCCCAAGTTGTGAGGGGGCCCTGTTACCATCTGGCAAACCGAATGGCCCAGAAAAGTGGGGTGGGATTCGGCTTCTGAGCCCCCCAACCCGGAGTAGGGGGAGGAGAAGGAGGCTCCTTGGGTCCCAGGGAATCTGTCTCTAGTTTTTCCCCCTTTCTTTGCCTCTGTTTGTAGCAGAGAGCCTGGCACAAAAAGGGAGAAAGATAAAAGCCTTAACTAAGTAAGTGACTAAGGAAACTAATGGAAGAAGTCTGGGGACGCCGAGGAGAGACAGAAGGAAGCGCGCACGCTTCTCCCTTCAGTCCCCAAGCGGTCAGGGATGGAGGAGGACTCTTGGGGTATGGAGGGAGAGGGGCCCTGCGTCCTGCCAAGAAGGAACCCCCCCCCCGGCTCCTGGATGGGGGAGGGGGTGCCAGCCCCAGGAATTCCGGGGGAAATCTGGATTGGGGCAGGAGCGTAGGGCACGGCTCTCCCAGGGGGTTCTCACCAGCACTAGGGTGAACCTCTCCTCCAGCTCGCACGGCTCCGGCATCGGCATCTTGCCTGGGGGTAGCAGCAGCGGCATGGGGGGCGGCTCTCCCGGCCCGGCCTCAGCGCTCTCCAGGTTGCCCATACCGGCGGAGCCCCCGGCACTCCGGCTCGGGTGCTTGGGTCCGCGGCCGCTGTGCCCAGCGCCCACGCCGTCGCCACCGCCTCCGCAGCCTGCTCCCGGGCGGGGCGCGCGAGCAGGAGGGGGAGGAGGAGAGCCGCGAGGGGTTCTTCCAGCCGGGGCTCCCCGCCGGAGCCCAGTATCACGGTGGTGCTCGCGCGAGGTAGGAGCGGCGGCAAGGCTCGCGCCCACTGCGCCCCCTCCAGCCCTCCAGTGGTTCTTCCCTCCCTCCCCCAGCTGCGCTCCCCTCCCCTTCCTCTCTCCCACCCACTTCTGTCTGCACTCCGCGCCCCTCAAGCCCCACACCAACCCGGCTCCACTAGCCACCCATTCATACAAGGGCCGCCTCCCTCCCGCGGTCATTGGACTGCTGTCCTCATGCCTGACTGACCAGAACTTTAGCCAATCAAAGGACAAAGAACTTCTCCAGCTCGATTTACCCCACCCCCGGTTCCTCCCACTAACAGACAGGAGCGCGCCCTGGTGGCATCTTTTTTTTGGAAAACCTACTCCTTCCAGGTTAATCTTATCCCCCAAAATTTCAATGTCTCTCTGTAATAAACTAATAAGATTCTGAGCAGCAAGAGATCATAAAGATCCAACCTTCTCTCTTTTTTAATGTATAGTTTATTTTCCCAATTACATGTAATAATTTTCAACATAGGTTTTCTGAAATTAGATCTAAATTGTCTCCAAATTGTAAGCAACTTGATCTGCCAATCGGTGGGTAGTAGTAGAAAAAGGTGGGCATTCAAACCCGGTCCACTGTGACATTCCTAAGATTCATCTCCATGAAAGCCACGTAATCCATTTCTTCTGATTCCAGTTTAGTATTCAAAGCCATGGCAATCTATCCCCCAGGCTACTTTTCCAAATTTATTCCTCACAATCCACAACAAAACTGCTCTATTTGCTAATTTCCTGAGATTTGCTCACTCTTATGATTTCTCTGGATTTAATTTCTACCTTTTTTTTCCATCCCAACCACTTAGACTGCCCATCACCCCCTCTATCCACCTAACTAAATGGTACCAAACAAAGAATTCACCGGAAGACAGTAAGAAACATCATTTCATAACAACTGATTATCTTATCTTGTATAAGAACAGAGGGACTCATAAAAAAATGAGGTACTCATGAAAAAAAAAAGAATGAGGCACTTGTGATATAAAGTCAAAAAAAGGGAAATAAAGCCAAGATGACAGGTGCCTTTTTTTTTTTTTTTTTTTGCTGAGAGGTTATTTTATTCAAACAAAAGACAAAATGACAAAAACTATTTAGACCAGAAAAAAATCAAGTTACTCATAGTAACTACCTAAACAACTGGAATGGATAAACTATTAAATAATTTGTACCAGTGCTCACTCATTGATTTGTGTTCAATTTTGAAAGCAACACTCATGCCATTGACAAAGATCTAGAGCAAACTCAAATAAAAACAGATTCTGACTGCATGTTGGCTTAGAAAACCACAACTTAGGGGGCAGCTGGTTAGCTCAGTGGATTGAGAGCCAGGCCTCTCAATCCTGAGATTGAGACGGGAGGTCCTAGGTTCAAATCTGGCCTCAGACACTTCCCAGCATGTGATCCTGGGCAAGTCACTTGACCCCCATTGCCTAGCCCTTACCACTCTTCTGCCTTGGAGCCAATACATAGTATTGACTCCAAGATGGAATGTAAGGGTTTAAAAAAAAAAAAAAAAGAAAAAGAAAACCACAACTTAACATGTTTTAGGTTTTATTTATTTTATTCTTTCCAGAAATGTACAGAGCCCAGCATTAATATAAAGTACAAAGTCAAGAAGTAAGCTGGAGGAATGAGCAAACAAAAAAAGAACCCTAGCATAAAGAGCTACTATAGACCTTTTTCAGAGAAGCTTTATGCAAAGACATTTTAGGTAATGTTATAAATAAAAAGGGTCCAAGGGAGATGTATAGATGTACAATGATGTTGATGTATCTATCTGTACTCTCCTCAGCTGCAGTTGATGGAGGAACACCTACTCCTAATACCCTTGACTGCTGATGTAAGATATCCCTTCTTTCTAACAGCTGCCCAGTAAGGACCCTCAAGAGGTTAGATAGATGGGTAATCTTTTCAGGTCCAACCTGGGGTTGGACAGATTAGTATTGGGCTATTGATTTGCCTTGGATAACATTTAGGATCTGACTGCATTTGACTCCCTTCCCAAGGAGCCATGATAGACCACTCAGGAAGGTACTTGTTGAACTCAAGGAAGGGATAACAAGGTCAAGCATTAGGGATTGGAAACCCTATTGATCTATTATCTATAATAAACTAGTTGACAATCAGGACTGGAGGCTATTAATCTGGTGGAAACTGGAGATTTACTCACTCCTACTATCTCTGGCCAGACCTGACCACAGCCAAGCCAGAGAATAGGGAATGTTATTGATGCAGCTGTATTGATGGTCTTATTCTCTCAGCTTTCTCACCACCAGTGTAGGTGATGCATTAGCACTCACAGTCTATCAGGAAATAGTTTCAGGTTTATTCCTACCCTCTTCTTCATAGACTTCCCTGCCACTCTTCAATCCAGAGATTTCCCAGTCCAGAGACTCCTGTCCAGAGACCTCCAGAGAGAGACTTCCCTCCAAGTGGCTGTCAGGGGTATTTATACCTTGGGGCCAACCAATGTTTGCCCCTGGGTCACAGCACCTGGGAACATTCCGAGTCTCTCCAACTGCCATCCATATCAGTCAAGGTGGCATCCATTACTTCCTAGGGATTATTAATATAACAGTAACTATTTCCCTTCTGATTTTAGTTAATTTTGTTTGTTCAAAACTTTTTCAATTTTATGTAATCAAAAACCATACATTTTATCTTTCATGATGCTCTTTCCTTCATGTGTTGAAGAATTTTCACCTTTATCAATAGTTTTGAATGTTGTCTCCTTACCTGTTCTAATTTGTTTCTGATCTGACCATGTGCAGGCCACATAATCCATTTGAACCTTCCCACTTTCTTTATAATCTTCAAAGAGCAGTTTTATTGTATTTTCTGTATTTTTATTTTTTGTCAAATAGTGAGCCCTTACCCTAGTATTTAGAGTCTTTATTGAATACCAACCTACTATGCTTGATTGCTTCTGGGTCCTGTTCAAATGTCTGTTCAAATGATCAGTTCTTCTATTTTTTAATCAGTATCAAATAATTTTAATGATTTCTATTTTATAAGAAATTTTGTGATCTGTTACTGGTAGGATCCCTTCTTTCCACTTTTTTTCATTATTTCTTTTGGCATTCTAAACTTTTTTCTCTAAAAAAATTCTGCTATTATTTTTTCTAGTTCAAATTGGTTTGATGGCATGGCATTGAATCTATGAATTAATTTAGATTGTATTGTCATTTTTATTATATTGCCACAGCATTTTCCTTTATTTCTATACAAAGTATTTCTTTTTTTTTAATCCTTAGCTGTGGGAAGCCAATAAGAGAATAGATATAAATCAGAGACTCCTCTTTTGATTCCTTTTCTGATCCACACCTTTCCTTATTGAAAAGCTTTAAGCTCTTACCAAACCAGTAGTCAAGAGGTTAACATTCTTCCCCTTTGGTCCGAAATGCAGCCATTCAGCAACCCAAGGTTGAAACCTTAGGTTAGCAAGGGCATTTTGCCCTGGAGAAAAGTATTCTCAGACTTAACTTGCTGATAATCACAGCTGAAGGTCCAACCAGGTTCTTATCTTCACCTTGAAGCTTCTAAGCCTGTTGTATTGTCTATATTAAAAATGCAGCTGTGGGAAACTTTCCTTGTGCTTTTGGGTGAAAGGGAGTTTGAATTTTCATATATAATAAATTTGTGACCCAATGGTACATCAGAGAAGCAGCTAAAAGTTAACAGTCAAGATCATCTCTCTTGTCCTGTTATCTTCTCATCAACTAAGCTGTCCTTATCAGATTATGTGGAGATGATTAATAGATCTCGACACTTAGCTTCTCTATTAGAATCAATACTCTATATATTGGTTCCAAGGCAGAAGAGTGGTAAGGGCTAGGCAATGGGGGTTAAGTGATTTGATTACACAGCTAAGAAGTATCTGAGGCCAAATTTGAACCCAGATCCTCTCATCCCCAGAACTGGCTCTCAATCCACTAAACCATCTAGCTTCCCTCTATAAAAAGTATTTCATAGTTGTATTCATATAAATCATATGTATATCTCAGTAGGTGTAATCTCAGATATTTCCTACATCCTGAAATTATTTTGAGTGAAAATTTTGTTTCTATCTCATCCTGCTGAGTATTGTTGGAAATATACCTAAAGCCTTATGGTTTTATGAGTTTATTTTATATCCTACTACTTTGTTGAAGTTATGCTCCATTTATTTTAGTTGAAACCTTAGGGCTAAGTAAACCATCATATCATCTGCAAAAAGTAATAATTTCGGGGTAGATCAATGAATTGAGAGCCAGAACTAGAGATGGGAGTTCCTAGGTTCAAATCGGGCCTCAGACACTTCCCAGCTGTGTGACCTTGGGTAAGTCACTTAACCTTAAGAACTTAAGAAGGAAGGTAAGAGTTTAAGGAAAAAAAAAAAAAAGTAATAATTGCATTTCTTCTTTGTCAATGCTTATTTTCTCAATTTCTTTTTCTTGTCTTGCCTCTGAAGAGCTTTTAGGACTATACCAAGAAATGGTGTAATAGTGGTGACAATGGACAGCTTTACTCTATCCCTGAACTTATTTGACAAGCCTTTAGCATTTCTCCATGATTTATACTAACCTTTGGTTTTAGATAGATAATATTCACCATATTAAGGAAAAAACAATTTATTCCTATGTTTTTTTTTAAAACCCTTGCCTTCCGCATTAGAATCAATACCATGTATTGGTTCCAAGGCAGAAGAGTGGGAAGGGCTAGGCAATAGGGGTTTAGTGACTTGCCCAGGGACACACACAGCTGAGAAGTGTCTGAGGCCAGATTTTAATTTAGGACCTCACATCTCTAGGCCTGGCTCTTAATCCACTGAGCTACCCAGCTGCCCCCTATTCCTATGTTTTTTAAACATCAAGGAGTATTGTATTTTATAATAACCTTTTGCTTATATCTATTAATATAACAATTTTTATTGGTTTTGTTGTTAATTTGGACAATTATACTGATAGTTTTCCTAGTCTTGAATCAACCCTGCATTTTTACTATAAATCCAACCTGCTATTCTGTTAACTGTATCCCCTTTGCTAATATTTTATTCAATATTTTTTGCATCAATATTCACTAGAGAGATTTGTTTCAAGTTTTTTTATTTGTTTTATCTCTCTAGTTCACATATAAAGATGATATTAATCTCATAGAGTTTGTTAAATCCTATTTTTGCAAAAAAAGTATATAATTTGGAATTAATTTTTCTTTGAATGTGTAATAGAATTCTATTTAAATCCATCTAGTCCTGGTTTTTCTTTTCCTTTGGGAATCCCTTCAAACTCCTTCAATTTATGTTCCTGATATTGGGTTATTTAAATTCTCATTTGTTGTTCTTTTAAGCTGAATATTTTATAGTGGCATAAATAATTATCCATTTAAGTTATCATTCTTGTTGGTATTGTGTAAATGGAATTAACTCACCCTTAATCATTCTTTAGACTTTAAGTACCGGGAATTTGTCACCCCACCCAACTTAGAATTAAGTGGGGAAGAGGGAGGTCTATGACCCACATGTGCTGGTAAGTGACAAATCAGAAACAAGTGACTGCCCCCTGGGCAGTCCGAAACAAGGTTGAGACTGTCATTTGTGCATATAGAACTGGAGGGTGGATGCAGGAAGTGACAAAACAAACTATCTTTTTAAATATGGTAACTTCCTGTGCGGGAGATTTTGCCTTTTGAACCTGGCCTTGAAGGGGCTCCAGTAAGACCTCAGACTGCCTCCTTTTGAACTGTCATGTGGATTACGTTAGGCTGACTCTCTTTCCTTTTCCTTGGCATTTCTGGAGGCCCTAGCCTCAAAAGAGGCCTCTCTTCTTAGAGGAGGCCTCATGGCTAGAAGCCTTGTTTAATTAACCTCTGTGCCCCCTTTGCTGGGGCCCCTGAAGCTTTCCCTGCTTCAGGCCTCCGGACAAGGCCAGAGTTATTCTCTCTCTCTCTCTCACTCTTTTTCCCTACCTTCACTCTTCCCAAATTGTAAATAAACCACCATAAAAGTTATCCTGACTTGGGTCTCTTTCATTAGGAGTTGATATTTATTCAATTCCTTAGCTACCACTCTAAAACTCTTAAATATCCAATCCTGTTTCCCCTTTACATTTTGGCTGACCCAAAGGTTGTGACTAGTACCCTCAATCTTCCTAAATTTTCTTGACTTTTCCTTTACTTTCATTACTATCCCCAAGTCAGCCTTTTAACAGCTTGTTTTGGATCTACAATTCATATAAAGCTGCCAGACAGGTTAGATCAAACATTTTTCTTCTTTTTTTTATTCTTAAAATAAATTAGAAAGCAGCCGTTTTTAATCTGCCTGGCAGGGCCCTGAGACATCAGCTGGGGAGGCTGTTTCCATCCCACCTTGCCTCAGGGAACAAACAACCCAATTAGCTGACCCCCAGTCTTCACCTGGGTAGGAATCCTATTTTTCAGTTACCCTATTGGGGACAAGCAGACTGCTTTGTCTCTTACCTAGCCAAGGGCCACACCTGGGAAAGGCTTAGAAGCAGCTCTGCCCCACACCCAAAGCAGAAATTCCATCCTGCAGCAAAAAAAAACAAAACAAAACAAAAAATTCAAAAATTTGATGGAGGTACTGGACTTGATTTGTTAGTAGAGTTTCTGTAGGGAAAGTGATTTTATGCTGAAATTAATTAAGTCTCTGCTTTGTTTTACTCCTTGGAGTTTATTTTCTTTTTCCAAGCCCCACATGTATCTAGTTTTTTAAATCTAAGTGAGAAGAAAAAGCCTAGTGGGGCCAGCTACCGAAAAAGTGGCGTTTTTGCCCAAAGAGGGAAGCACATGGGTTTAATTGTTTTAGCCTGAGGGGGAAAGAGAGAAAAAAAGCTCCCCCAGACTTTTACAATTAAACTTTTAAGCTGCAAAAAGTTTCAGCTATATCTTGTTGCCCCTCCTAAACTTAGCCTCTAAAAGAGACTCAGCCTTGGGGATTACAGGTTTTGGTAATCCTCCTATACTTAACCTCTCTAGAACTCAGCCTCAAGCTAAAGTCTTTGTTTTCCCCCTGCCAGACAATTAATTGGATTAAGGTTTGCAAGACAAAAGAACCACAACCCAGTCCCTAGACAAGGAAAAGCCTAGCCAATAGCGCCATCTACTGAAAAAAGGTAAAATTACAAGCAACTTAACAAGTAAGCAAAAATGTGGTTGGAACCATTGAACACCTTAATAAATAACTGGATATACATAATATATACATGTATGATATACATATATATGTATACATAATGTATACATATCAAATATACATATGTACACCCTCTACATATATACAATACTTACACTATAATACAATTTACAATATACACTTATTTACACTATTTTGTGATATGTGATCTGTAGTATGTTATTTGTTCTTCATGTAATACAAAATCTTGTTATGTTTGTTGTATTTTCACTTTAATGTACATTAGTACCCTATCTTATCCTCTAATCTAATCTAATATGATTCCTAAACTATTCTAAACTATCCCTATGATATTTGTATGTTAATCTAGCTACATCTACCTAAATAACTAGCTAATCTTTCTTAGTAACTAACTATCCTTTGTTAGTACTTACTTATCCTATAGCTAATTCTAATTTTGTTAGTAATTATACATTGTTTCATCTCACGAGGAATACAATATATCCTAACATGTTTGTGTCATATGTATCTGATTTATTATGTTGTTTCTTTGCCATATTGTGCTGCAACATGTTACTGTTGGATATGTGATATCTACCAAAACTCCAGATCCCCTTCAGATCTTCTTTCTCCTTATGATGTTCCATTCCTCAAGGAAATCTTCTCTTCTCTCCTTTTTTCCTCTTTTCTTCTTTTCTTCATCAAAGTTCTTGATAGTTTTATGTGCAATGTTGGATGAATATGAGTATGTAGTGATACTATTTACATTACCCAAAATACTTTCAAACCATTTATCCAAATCGTCTATGATTAATCCTCTTCTTTAAGAAAAATCCTTGAAAATGAAGTCTTTAACAGTTTAATCCATACGTTCATCAGTCTTAATACAAAGTTCATAAATCCTGAATTCTCTTCATCCATCCATGTTCTCTTCCATCCGAATGTCCTCTTCCGCTGGAATGGTCCTCTCCTTACTGAACTTTCTGACTGCAGACTCTAATTGTCTGAAGATCTAAATTTACACAATTTCTTCCTCCTCCTCCTCCTCCTCCTCCTCCTTCTTCCTTCCTTCTTCTTCTTCTCCTCCTTCTCCTTCTCCTTCTTTATTAATAATTTCTACATTTTCAGTATCTATACCATGTGCTAATTTAATATGAGAACAATGATACCATGAATCTCTACCTAAAACTTTCACAGAAGATGGTGAAACCAATACAATTATATAAGGACCTACCCAATTTTGTTCTGTTGTTGATGTTTAGGCAAATCTGGAAGAAGAGTAGCTAGATTGAGTATGCTACATCTCTTCAACTGGATGTTCTCACTACCCAAGAGAATAATTTCATATAGATATTCATTGGTCTGAATATGCTTGAGTATGAAATTTCCTCATTAGTGCTTCTATCTGATGTGAACAATAGACCATTAAAGGACATCCCAAAACTAGATCAGCTGACTTCTGGACTAACACAGCTGCTACTGCTACCCACCTTAGACAGGGTACTGTCCCCGCAACTATTGGATCTAATTGACAGCTGTAATATCCAAATGGACAATAACTGCCCTAAAAGCTATGTCAACACACCTGAAGCTATACCTTTTGTTTCATTGGCAAATAGCTGAAAAGGTTTCTCATAGTCTGGAATTCCTAACGCAGGTGCAGATAGAATGGCTTCTTTCAGCTTATCTTAGGCTAAGCAATGTGCAGGCTTTAGTTTCATAGGTTCTGGTTCTGTATTCCTGGTCAGATCTGTCAAACATTTAGTGATCTCACTATATCCAGGTATCTATTGTCTACAGAAACCAGTAGTTCCAAGAATAGCTCTAAGTTGTTTTTCAGTTTTAGATGCACTCAATTTCTGTATATCAGCTATTCTCTTTTGTGTGATACTTCTGGAACCCTCTGACAACACAAATCCAAAATATTGCACCCAAGGCAAAACCCATTGTAATTTTGCCTTGGAGATTTTATGCCCTCGTTTATATAATTCAATCAAAAGAATCTTGCTACCTTAAGAAACACCTTTGCATTTGGGTATGCTAAAAGAATATCATCCACAAAATGCACCAATTTACTCTCTTTAAATTTAATTGTTTTTAGATCTTGATTTAGAATTTGAGAGAATTGGCTAGGTGAGTCAGTATACCCCTATAGAAGACGAATTCACGTCCACTGCGTTTTCTCCCAATGAAAGCAAAGATCTTTTGAGAATCCTTGTGAATTAGTATTGAGAAAAATGCAGAACATAAATCTACCACAGTGAAATATCTAGCCTGACTTGGAATGGAAGAAATTATAGCAGCTGGACTTGGAACAACTGGATGAGTCTTGATGACATAATCATTTACCGCTCTTAGATCTTGAATAAATCGGTAAACAGGTCGGCCATTTTAATCCAATTTTGGCTTCTTTATAAGCAAAATTGGTGTATTGTACTCAGAAAATCATGGTATTATTATCCCTTGTTGGAATAGGGTCTCAATTATCGGTTTTATACCATCTATTACCTCATTAGTCAAGGGATATTGAGGCGCACAAGGAACTGGTCCTTCCTTTGTCCTCACACTGACTGGAGTAGTTGATTTTAGCAACCCAACATCTGTCGATGATCTTGATCACAAGTCCTTAGGTATATCCTCAGGGATTGGATAGATAGTACCTAAGTCATCCTCTGTACTCCTAGAATCTAAGAAAAGCAATAGAAAGGCCTTCAAAGATTCCTCTGGGAGATGTAAAGAAAAATATCACCAGATTCAGTACATTTGATAGTAGCCCGTAATTTACACAACAAATCCCTTCCCAAAAGATTCATTGTACATTCTGGAACACACAAAAATGTGTGTTAATTTAATTTTAAAATTTTTTTCCATGGTTACATGATTCCCCACTCCTGGAGCTAACAAGCTGGGTTATACTTTCCTTAATTAAAGAGTGGGTTTTTTTGACTATTTAATAGTGTTAAATGGAATTTGGGAAATGCCATCTAAAAGTATATATATATTTTCTATGGACACGTGGGGACCTTAAAACTACATTTCCCGTGGTCCAAAGGGTTTCCTGTTTTGGATTACGTATTCAGGGTGAGAGACAGCTTTAAATAGGGGGAAGTGACTTTGAACTGGCCTCTCAGCTAGCAGGCACGAGAAGAGAGGAGGTAACAATAATGGCGGGGGCAGCAGTTTTGAATTCTTACAAGCGTGTGGTCTAATGATTTTATCCCTATCAGCATGGCTTTAATTAAAATACTAATTTCTATATTTATATCAGTCTTTATCATTTTTAATCGTAACAATAGGTCTGTGTTTTTTCCCAGTTAACAGCACCCACATATCACCTCTCCAATGATGAGATACTTTCCTAAGTAGTTCAAACCTTTTTCGGAGAAAGATGCTTTCTAAAGTACAAATTCCTTTTACGTAAAACATCATAAGACTCATCTCATAGACAAAAATATACTTTTGCTCCCTCTACCTCACCATTGGACTGTTCTTTAATGTTGTTAACTTGGGAAAAACATAAAACTACTAAAGTAGTTAGAAAAACCAAGTCTTAAATCAGGAAAGAGATAGTGTTCAATATTCAGCCACCACACAGAGTCAAGCACCTAAAACCACACAGAGCCAAGGACTCTGGCACTCAGGCAACAGGATCTCTGAGAGGATCTCCACACTAGATGGTTCTCCAAAGAACAATAGAACTTGGGGAACTTACATATCTTTTGGGGAATTAAGGGACAGGGAAGTATGATTGATTGACATTACCATGGCTACAAGAAAATGAGAGGTTCAGCCTACTCTGACAGGATGCAAACAGGCTTGGGAAAGAAACCATAGCCAGAGGCAGAGGTATCAGGGAGTGGTCTAACTTACTATAGATACTAAGGATGGTCCCTGCCCAGATCTTGGGAAGGATCTGTGATACAATGGGGGGAAACTTCTAAGACTAAAAGAGTACTTAACATTTGATTAGGTTTGCTAGCCCCACCTATACTGGGATTATCAAGTACTTTAAGGTCTATTGTTCATTCTGAAACTGGCATGCCTGGCTGAGACCTCCCTCAGGGCGAATTCTCCTGGGACAGGGACAAACTTGGGGCCTCCAGATTTCAAGTTGACAGAGTCATCCTCTTTTTCCCTTCTGCAGTGAAGCCCACTTTTCTGTTCCCCTCAACATAGTCCTTCCCATCCATTGATTTTATTCTGTTCTCTCACAATCCCCCAGAAATTAATATCCCTTCTTTGTTCTTCTATAGACTGGGTTGGCATGTGCTCCTCTCTGTCTCTCTACTTCCCTTTTCCTATTTGAACACTTTCTTTCTATAATGTTTCTTCCACAAAAGATTGATTCCCTTGTTAAGGTTCATGGGATTTAGTAGCACATTGACTATGAATTTAAGCCATTTGTGTAAATGGAAATTTGATGCACCTGAGCTGCATCCTTTTAAATTTTGTGCTCCCTTTTACATCATTATGTTTGAGAGATAAATTTGGCTGAAACCCAATCAGCAGGGCTCTTTTTGGGCTTTCCTTTTGGTAAAGTGCTGCAGGTGTGTGTCTCTGGCTCTTTTTGCTCTGCTCACTTGACTGAAAGAATCCTTTATTTTGTCAGGGGTAAAAAGGGGTTTTGGTTGGATGAATATTAAAAGGTTTGGTTACCAGGGAATTGAATAATTATCAATCCCCAATTAAAGAATAACCTCAAGTCAAAATGACTTTTATGGAAGTTTATTTACAAATGAAAAGATGAAAATAAAATCAGAGAGAGAATAAGATAGGATAAGTAATCTAACACACTGAGTAATTTGCTCCAGCCTCTGACTCAACCCAGGCAGATTTAACTAGTCCTTTACTTGGAGAAGGCTGAGTCAAGAGTCCCTGAGGCCTGGGGATGAATGAAGCAAAAGCTTCAGTCTCTGGTCCTCTCTTGAAAGGAGAGTTCCTTCATAAAATCCAGGAAGATTTAGTCTTTACACTCACCATGTGTAATTTCAAGGGAGAGATTAAGGCCAGTCTCACCTAGTCCAAGGTCTCAGTCAGCTCTCCTCTAGGTCCAAGTCATGAACAAGAAGAGAGCTACAGGAAGTTGTCACTCTCTTTTTAAAGGGGCCTCTTTTGCATCACTTCCTGTGCCTTCCTCTTAGTTTGTGTGTCCAATCACACCAGACTCTTTTCTTAGGACTGTCCAGGAGGCAGTCAGTAAATTCTGATTTGGTACTCACTCTAGCACATGTGGGTCACAGACCTCCCAACTTGTGAATTAAGTGGGGATGTTCTCACCTTTGGTGATTAGATTAAGGATGGGTAGGACAGATTTAAATCTGAGGCTAAATATGAACCCAGGTCCTCCTGATTCTAGGACTGGCTCTTTAACTATAGCACCACCTAGCTGCTCCACCCTTAGGTCATTTTTATCCTTTGATGATACCTTTTCATTTCTTTTTTTACTCCTTAGTTCATTTTCTTTCTTTTTTTAAATAGTTGAGAAACAGAATTTTTTTTAATGTAACAATCTTTTCTTGTTACTTATACTTATTTATCTTCCTTATGATTCTGTTTGGGAGTGTTTGTAAGTCACATTTTGTGTTCACCTATGTTTTTTCACCTATGTTTTTTCTTATTTTTTGGCAGAAATGCCTCTTGGTCATTTATGGTTAGGCTCAGTGTTCTAAGTTGTTTATTTTGGTTTGCAGCTTGATTTCTTTTACTTTTGGAAATATTCTGTTCCATTTTCACTTTTGATTTCTTGTAATTACATTATAAACCTACATTATTTGAATTGGTACTCCTTTACAGATTAATGTTGTTTTCCTTCAATGAAGCTTATAAAATTTATAGTTTATTATTGAAATTGTGAAAATTTAATACTACATGCTCTGGAATTTCAAAAGTGGAATTCTCTCATCGACAGTGGTGATGGCATTTTAATCAGTGCTTTATGTTTCTATTCAAAAGTTCCAGGTAGTTTTCTTATATTATTTCTTATAGTATCATATTTAAACTTTCTGATTCAGCATGTTGTGTTTTTTTTTCTTCTGGAATATCTAGACTACTTAAAGCATTTCTTCTAGCTTGTAGCTGAGGGTAATTGTTTTGGCTTGTATAAAATTATTTTTTCTTTTAAAGTTGTCTTTTCATCTCTATTTTTGTATTCTTAAACAGATATTCTCTCCCATAGTCTCTCTTCTTTGGGAAGATTTTCCTTTGTGTCTTCTAACTTTGTTGGTCTACTGTTGTTTTTTTAAATTCTAGACTAAAATTTTTAATTTCTCATCTAATTTCTTTTTTTAAATAAATTTTATTTCTTTTGTCAACATGGAATCTAGAAATGCCCAAATGGGTAGCTTATTGAGATCTGATGACTCACAGTCTAGTTAGCTAGGAGGTGAAAACCTCAAGTTTGACCTTGTCACGTGAGAGTTTCTCCCAGAGGAAAAGTCCAACTTCAGAGTCTCAGATTAACAATAGACCTTAAAGTAGTTTAGGTGGAGGTAGCTAATCCCATCAGGTGTTAAGTATCTCTTGTTGCAATGGTTTCTCCCTTTAGGCCAAAGTCCTTTACGAGACAGCCCAGCCTTTGACTTGATCTTTCCCTTTTGTGTGCATTGTAAAGCATCAGCCTCTCTCCTTATTCCTTTCTAGGACTCTTCATTTTCTTTGTTATCATTGTAAAGCAAATCAACTATACTCTCCCATCCTCAGTCCCTGGTTCCCCTAAAAGGGTATATAAGCTTCTCAATTTTCATGGCTCCTCAAAATTGTCATCTAGTATGGTGGCACTCCCCGGGGTCAGTGGTCAGAGCAACCAGAGTGTTGGGACTCTGCCTTTGTTTGTAGTATGCAGCTCTGTGTGGAGGCCTTGAGGAAAGCACTGAACCCCTTTCCTTAATTAAAGAGTGTTTTTTTCTGACTATTTAATAGTTCTGTGTTTTTCCAGTTTAATACTCTTTTGAGCCATTCTGGCATTTCTTTCTGCCCTAGAATGATCTCTAGGGAGGTCAAAGGGCCACCAAATTTTCTTTAAATCAGGAAGTTTTTGTTTATTTTCTTTCAAAACATAATGTTTGCTCAAATTGTTTGGACTGATCTGAATTTTTACTTATTTCCTATTTCTGTTCTTACAAACCTTTCTGTTGCTTTACGTTCCTGTAAGCTAGATTTTTCCTTGATCTTTCAGCCTTTCTCTTGTATTTCCAGTAATTTGTCTTTGGATTCCTACCTTCTCCTTCCACTGCTGTCAGGACCTCTGAAGGCTAGGTATCTTTAGCTTTCTTATGTTGGGACATATTGAGCTTTGGCCAAAATTACAGGAAGATTAAACTCGCTAGGGAGAGGATTGACCCCAATTGGTTTTCTAATTCCATTTCCTTTGAACATGGAAACTCTTCCTTACTAACTGGCATTTCATTGTTCTCTATACCATCCATTGCTCTCCTTTTCCAATTGTTCTCCTTTGCCCTTAGGTAACTAAACAAAATTACTATATGCTACAGTGTGTGTGAACATGCTCTATACATTCTAATTTAATTATGATTAGGGAAGGAGGTTCCCATAGCTGGACACTGAAGCAAAAACCTACAAGATTGTGTTCTTTTTGCATGGCTTACAATAGATAGGGAGGGGATGCTGAGTGGAAATTTTAAGTATTTAAATTCTTCAATTTTTTTTTTAACTTTGTGGTATTCTTTCTTTTCTCATGCATTTAATTTCAGTTACTCTGTATTAAGATAAGATTATAGGTTTTTGGTTCAAAAAGTTAAGTCCAACAAAGCTGCTTCTTGCTTTGGAATTTGCAGGCAATGAGTTTACAGGCAGAGTTCTGTGGAATGCTGAGAAGGGGTTTTTGAGCCAACTATCTTTTCTTGAGTGCTCTGACCTACTGGAGCTTGGCGAAAGAGGAGGTTTTTTTCTTCTCTCTGGAGCTTTTGGCATTTTCCTGTGCCAGTTTGGGAATACCAACATTTAGTGACTATGTAACTGTGATCTAAAAGATACTACCAACTGAGAAAGAAGCAAAGATCTTTCTTTCCTGGTCTTTGTGATCCTGACTGTGTGAAGACAGACTCTTGGCCCAAGTTGGCCAGAAGCCATTTTTAGGCCCCCACTACCACCTTGGAAGCAGTATACAAGTTAATTGATAAGGATATTTAGAAGTAGATTAGATCAGATAGTTGGGATTTTAAGATAGAATAAGGAAGACCATGAGGTCTAAAGGGAAGTCGGAAAAGCTTAGTATGCCTTGTAAAATTAGGGAAGCCCTATTTGAAACTCTTATCACTATCCTTTCTTTCTTTTAAAACCATAACACAATAAATAAGGTTTGTTTTTTGTAATATGCCTCCAAGGAGTTTTTTTACCAGGGTTAACCTGTTACCTAACCCTCTTCAGTTCAACCACAGTCAGATTGCTTGGGTATGTAAGGGTTAAAAATTAAAGGTTGGACTAACTGTATAAAAATGTGATCGATGAAAATATATTACTCAAGTCAGGATGAATTTTTATGGTAGTTTATTTACAAAAGGGGAAAAAAGTGAAAGTAAGGAAATGTGAGAGAGAATAGATAATTATTCTGGTCCAGTCTGAATCAGGCAGGGCTTGAAAGGCCCCAGCAAAGAGGGGCCCAGAGGTAAATTAAACAAGGGTTCTAACCACAAGAGAAGGGGCCTCTCCAGAGGCTAGTATCTCCAGAAAAGCCAGGAAAAGGAGTCAGTCTTTTCACTCCCTAATATGGTAGTCCTAGAGGAAAATCCAAGAGCAGTCTGAGGTCCCAAGTCAGAGCTCCTTCAAGGCCAAGTTTGAACGGCAAAGACCTCTGACAGGAAGTTTTTCCCACTTTTAAAGACCATTCCTTTTGTCACTTCCTGTGCCTTCCTTCCACTTTACATGAACCAATTGAAGCTTTAGCTTTGCTTAGGCCTGCCAGGGGGTAGTCAGTGGTATCTGATTTGTCACCTACTATAGAATACAAAGTGGGTCACAGAACTCCCCATACTTAAGGACAAGTGGGGTGTAAACAGTTCTGGTGATTAAATCTAAAAGTGGACCAGAAGGAAGAGTTAATCCCATCTTCACAGGCATCAGTTACAAAGTAAGGGAAGTTGGATACAGTCTATCATCCAACTTTTCAGTTTCCCTTACAGTTCATCATATTACTATTACATCTGTATATAGAACATAATTTCTTTTTTTTATGTTTGAAGAAAACACATACTCTGCTATGTTAGCTAAATCACCTGCTGTTATAAGTTAGAGATAAGATTGTAGGTTTGCAGAGGACAGAGGCATGAGACCAACTGGGAAAAGATTCTGGAATACTGCAGAGAAGGATTAAGCAAAAACTCAAGGACTGTTGAGGGGGTCTGTCTATCTCTGGATATGAACCTGGAGGGAGTGGATGCCAAGTCCTATGGGTTTGATTCTATCCTTATTGCTACCTGTGTGCTGTCCTTGGGCTGTGTGTTCTCAAAAAAGATCTTAAGGGACTCTCACTCTCCTATATCAACATCAAGCTGTCAGTAAGGAGAGGTCTAGGTCCTTTTTAGATCTGGGTCCTTTCCCTGGGCCCTGCCAAGCTTGCCTCTAATACTAGAGGGAGCTTAGTGCAGGATAGTTAGAACAGGCACAGGGATTTTTTAGGTGAGAAAGGAGAGGGATTAGAATAGTCCAACAAATCTTTGAAGACTCTGCAGGGGGAGACATTTAGATCTTGGGGCTTTTAGGTAGTGGAAATTTGCATCAGGGTTATCCTATTTACCTTTTAACCTTTCCCTGTTAAATTAAATTACTGAGTGGTCAGTGTGTTGATTTCAGACTAGGCTCTAGCCTGGTCATAGTTAACTGTTAGCCTTCAACCCACAGTAAAACATCTTTGTTACTGGCCCAATTAATACAGTTCCTTAATACATCGCTCTACCTAATTTGTAATTTTTCCTTACCTACTGATTACTTCTCTACTGCTGTTGTAGAGCCTGTTAGCACCCTACAATTTGTAGTATGAATCTTGCTGAGAACTAGATCCTAGTAATTTAGGTTCAACATTGGAAAAAAGTGAGGTACCCATAGGTCATTTAGCCCTTCACAAAAGGAAATTTATGTAGTCTTAACTAGAGAAGGCTATTCAACAAGTATCAGCATTGAGAACCCTTTGATTGTTTCAGATGAGTGAAGTTTCCACAATCTGAAGACCATTTAGAGTCTTTCCAGCTCCTGATGACTACTTTGTACTCTGGCAATGAAGAAGGGCAGTCAATAGTCCCTTGAGCCAAGCAAGTCTTAAGGAATGTCTCAATACCTTTTAAGGAAAAACTAGCCTTATCTGCATGGAAGGGTCAGGCTATTGCTCCTACCACACTCTACCCCTTGGTGGTAAGTCCCTAAGGTCTTCTAGAAGACTTTACACACATAAGTGGCTGTTATTGGTCAACACTTAGAGAAAAACTAATACAGAAGCAAGACAAACATAATAATGTAATGATTCCCTGAAAGAATGATTGAATCTGAGAAAATCTCAGGAAAGACCAAGTCCCTGATCTAAATAAACAATTAGGTCTATACAGTGGATGATGCCAAATTTTTGCAGTTCACTATGTATCTCTCAATGTGTAACTGGAGAAGCACCAGGAAGATCAGAACTACAGTAAATAAAAATTATACACTTCCTATAGTTCCATATCCTCATCATAGGCCAAGAAGGATTGCTCACTTAGTGAGTGTTCCCTGGCCCACAAGGCAGGACTTCCCTCCCTTAGAGAGATATAAGGGAGGGTGAGGGAGTTGGAATAAGTAAAGCAAGCTCCTTCCCAACAAGGTCCCTTTGGTCCACCACACCCTCCCTGAGGAATACCATCTGTTGTACTGATAGTAAGGGGAAAAGACAATTTTACGTTAGAATAAGCAGTGGGCTATGGTGGCCCAGCCTTTATCTACTGGGTTGCAGCTGCTAATGGGAGATGATCTACTATCAACCTAAATAAAACAACATTACCAATGTAGTTATAATAATTGGTCTTTAATCATGGCTAAAAAGATTGCAATCTGAGTTTCCCCACAACACTATGCACCATGGGACTCGGGGTCTCCAATGATATATAGAAGAGGTGGCTTAATTGTCTTTTGGAGGTGGGTAAACAGCCTGGTTACTTGAATTCTCAGAAACTTGGTCCAGAGGACAAAAGCCTGAGGATAGGGTGGGTGGGAGTGGTTCTTTAGGTTTGATTGTTGTCTTTTAAATTCAGTCCTCAGGCAAAGGGGTTAGTTTCTGGGACTGGTCAAATCGGAGTCATTATCTGTCACTCTGGGGAAGAGACAGTCAAATTTTCAGCCACTAAAGTTCTCAAGCCATTTACCAATAGATAAGTAGCCAAAGGATACAACAAGCAGTTTTCAAAAGAAGGAATCCACAAAATCAATATTAAAAAAAAATCCTAAATCTCTAATAATTAGAGAAACTCAGAGCATCTCTGGGGTACTACACACATCCATCAGCCTAGTATTAGGACAAAAAAAAAGAAAGAGACTAATGTCTGAGGAAGAAAGGGATAGGGTATGCTAATGTACTGTTGGTGGAGCTAAGAACTGGTCCACACCAGAAAACAATTTTTGTGCATATTTTTTGACCCAGCAATACCACAACTGAGCTTAAAGAGATCAAAGAAAAGGAAAAGGACACCTCTGCAAAAAGATATTTTATAGCAGCTCTTTTCATATTTGCAAAAAAACTTAAAATTAATGCGGTGCTTAGATTGGGAAATGGATGAACAAATTATGATAGATTAATGTATTATTGACCCACAGGAAATAACAAAATGCAAAAGTTTCAGACACCTGAATAAATGTACTGAACCCCTCTCCTTAATTAAAGATGTGGTTTTTCTGATTATTTAATAGTTCTGTGTTTTTTCCAGTTTAACACCTGTCACTTGGGTAAGTTAGGCTGGCTTCCTTGGCCTAGCTGGGCCAATTCTAAACTCTACCTATCTGGCTGTTGGGCCTTGTGGCTTACAGCTTCATTTGATTAGACTTCTAACCTCCCTTTTCTCTTTATCCCTACTTTGCCTACCTGATTGTAAATAAACTCCTCAACCCGATGCTGACTTGGGTCTGATTTAATTACGGAATCAACCTGAATTGTTGATTCCTGGCGGCCACATATTTTTAATATATAGCTATAATAACTAAATTTTAATTCTTACACACCTCCATCTCACAGTCAAATTCTTAGAAGAAACTTTCTTTATTTTATGAATAATCACTTTTAACCTCTTGCCTTTGGCCTTATAACCTCATCACTCAACTGAAATTTCTGTCTCCAAGTTTACTAATGATATTCTTTTTGATCTACTCCCTCATTCTAGACTCCTGAATTCCTGTATTCTCCTGTGTTCTCCTTATCAATCAGCCTCTCATCATTCTCATTCCACTCCTTATTCATGGATACAATTTGGACTTCTGTCATGGGCTCTTTTCTCTTTGGATCTATTTATCTATTCCATCTCTTGTTTATATGGAACTTCTACTTCATTTACTGTCCCACATCACTTGTCTTTAACATATTTTAAAGTTAGTATTTTCAAAAAGACCTCATTATCTTTCTACCATACCCTCTCCCTAAATCCCAAACCCATCCTTTCCATCAGTCTCTTGGGCTGTGACTTGCATATGAGCAATGAGACAAGTCTTGTACCTAGAGCCAGAAAGGGACCCCTATTCTTTCTGAACCTGGAAAAAGTACATAACTATCAAAGTAGTTGTGATAATGGGTCTTTAATCAGGGCAAGGAGATTATAATCTTGGAAACTATATAGAGCTATAGCATTGGGATTATAATCTGAGAAGCTACACAGAGCCATAGCACTAAAACTTCTACTGAATTGAAGAAAAAGGAGGGATTAGAGTCTTTTGGGAGCCACTGTACTAGTTAGGGTACTTATTATCTTTTGTATGGGTTATTAGAAGAGCTTACATTAATTTCTCTCTACTCTAAGTCTCTCCTCTTTCCAATCTGTCCTCCACACAGTTGTTAGATTGATTTTTTAAATTTTTTGTCATGCAAAACAAATTTCCATATTTGTCATTGTCATAAGAGCAAAGTCATATGTAATCAAAACCCACTGATGTAAAAGATGACTCCAACACTAAAGCAAAGTTTGACCAGTTTATTCCCCTGGTCAAGAAACTCCAATGAATACCTCTGAACTAAAACTTTTAAAAACTCTTGGGAATGGCTTTTATAGTTTGTAACACTCCAGTCCTACTCTACCCCTTTAGATTTATTGTACATTATTATTCTTCCCAATCTTTTGTGTCACAGATAAACCTTGATGTTCTCATACCAATCTCCATCTCCTATTTCTGTGCCTTTGTGTAGGTGGTCAATTCCCTATACCAAGAATGGATTCTCTCCTCACTTATCCCTCATCCAATCCATAGCTTCCTTCAAAGTTTAGCACAAGCACCATTTCATTTAGAGTAAGGGGTAAATATTAAAAAGTTGGTCACCAGGGGATTGAACAATTATCAATTCCCAATTAAGAATAACCTCAAGTTAAAATGACTTTTATGGAAATTTATTTACAAATGAGAAGAGGAAATAGAAATAAGGAAATAAGAGAGAGGATAAGATAGGCTAAGTAATCTAACACAGTAGGTAATTTGCTCTGATCCCCTACTTTAATCCAGGTAGATCTAATTAACCCTCAACTGAGGGAAATCCAGCCTTGGGATCACTCAGAGATCCAAAGGGCCTTGAAGGTGAATGAAGCAAAAACTTTACCCACAGAGTCTCTATTAAAAGGGATATTCCTTAAGAGAAGTTCAAGAAGATTCAGTCTTTACACTCACCATGTGGAATTCCAAAGAAAAGATTTAAAAACAGTCTCACCAAGGTCTCAGAGTCCCAGGTCCAGGTCACAAACCAGAAGTGCTCCTTCAGGTTCCATTAACAAACCAGAAGAGAGCTTGGCTCACTCAACTCTCTCTTTTTAAAGGGGCCTCTTTTGTGGCCCTTCCTGTACCTTCCTCTTAGTTTGTGTGTCCAATCTCAACAGATGCTTTTCTTAGGACTGCCCAGGAGGCAGTCAGTAAATTCTGGTTTGTCACTCATTCTAACACACGTGGGTTACAGACCTCCCAACTTATGAGTTAAGTGGAGATGCTTTCACCTTTGGTGATTAAATCTAAAGATGGGCAGGGTGGATTTAATTTCATTATCATACTGCCTGATCATCACTCCCTTCCTGCAGTTACTTGAGCTTCCTAGAAATGACTTTTTATTTATTGCAAGTATTTTCCTTCTCACCTAAGATTATAGAAGATCTTATATATAATCATGAGTAAGGGACATTGTAAGGAATATCTTAAAATTATAAAAGGGAATTCTTTGTTCTCTTTGCCTAGTTGGAGCTAACACTTTGGTTAATCATACCGCTACTTAGTACCTCCCTAGATTGTGAAGACAGGATTAACTCTCCTTTGTCTATCTTTTGATTGAATCAACAAGAGCTTCAACTAGGTGGAGGAGCTCACAAACCACTTAGAGAATTTGCACCCTCAGAAACTCAAACAGCCAGGAATCTGTGAACCCTTTTGATGAGTATTTACCCCTCCAGAAGGTGAGAACTGGTTCCCACAAACACTTCCCCCAGGGCAGTGCTAGACAATTTGGAAGCTGTGATTGGCCCCTGTGAAAAGGAGAAGAGACAAGAACCCACTATAAAAGACCCTGAATTTTTGGGACTAGGGGAGTCGAGTTCAAGAAGGAGCTGGACTTCAAGAGGGAAGTCAGCTTCAAGAAGGTTGGCTGAAGGAAGAAAGTTGGCTTTAAGAATTACCTTCAGCTTGAGTCATTGTCTTGACCTGCCTCTTGGAGGGAACTTGGGTGAGTGGATAGCTGGCTTTCCCTTCCTGTCTTCTGGAGAGAGTTTAATTTCTGTTGAAAGTTAACAAATCCTGGCTGAGTCGAGGACTAGAACAATATTTAGTTAGGTAGGCTAATATCTTCTCTACTCTTTTGTATTTCTCTGTTTTCACTCTTTCCACCTCTTTTGTAAATAAAAACTATTAAAGTTATTTCAACTTTGAGCAATATCAGCAACCACCACTATTATTTATAAACTTCATATATTTTAGCCAAACCATTAAAATTTAATCCTTACACAATCTCACAACAAATATGTGATTAATTCCTTAGTCAATTTGACAGGACTATATTGTTTTGGCCATGGAATGAAGGTAACTGGAACTACACATGAAAAATCTTATTCTTGTTTGAAAGGAGTCCTCCTACTTCTTGGGCCTATATGTCAAAGAAATAATTTATTGACTGGCAGAGGACTCTGGAATGGTAACAGAGGGCAGAAAAGTGCAGTAGGAAAGGGATTTTGTTTTTCTTCTCCTTACTCATACTACTTTCCTTAAAACCAAATCCAGAGACTGGACCAAGAGAGAACAAAGCATCCAGGATCATTTCAGTTATCAGTTCTTTAGATTTCAGCAGCCTAGTAGACTTTTCATAATTGAATTATACAAACTCTCAGTTATGGATGGCCAGAGATCTGTAATAGGATGGAGATATTGCCTTCTTTACACATGGGCTTTTCCCTAGATTCTTTCTCTCCCTTCAAGGACCTCTCCCCGAGGAGAATCTGGAAAGATGATTCATTTCTCTTGAAAACTGGAAGCCAGATGACCAAGGATCAAGTTCTCTCCCAAACTATTTTTACTTCTACCCCTCACACGGAGAGTATAGAGTAATGAGTACAATGTTATGCTAATACACAATACAATAAAATAATTAGCATTTATAAGGCACTTTCACTTTTACAAAGTGCTGTACATATTATCTCAGTTGTCTAGTCTCCACCAATAGGAGAGTTCTATGAGCTCCTAAATAGCCTTTGAGCTCCTGTTGATATGCTTTAAAGAGTGGGCACTCACAGTCTCAGTCATAGTACATCCTTTTTATATTTATATTTTCAGTCCCTAGACCAGTGCCTACACATCGTAAGACACAGAATAGAAATATTGGAACTGAACTGGCATGGCAAATGAGCTACATGTTCACCATTCCTATAAGGACCCAAACAAAGGTTATTGGATTAGGTTTTAGCTAGACAAGGGTGGGTCATTTTAAGGGTGGGGTATAATCTTCATCTCCAGAGTATTAACTTGGAAATAACACAGAACTACCAAAGTAGTTAGAAAAACCAAGTGTTTAATCAGGAAAGGGACTCAGAGCCTGAGACAAAGCTTTTGCAGGGTTTACACCCTGGGACTCTGGGGACATTATCCCACGGAGTGACACTGTGCTAGATGACTACTACAAAGGAAAAAAGAATTTGAGGAACTTGTCTACCTTTTGGGAAACCAAGGAACAGGGAAATTTGATTGACATTAACATGGTTACAAGATATGGGAGTGTTCAAACTAGCTGACATGCTACTAGCCGGCTTGGGAAAGAGACCATAACCAGAGGCTGGGGTATCCGGGAGTAACCTAATTACAATAGACACTAAAAGGATAGTCCCCAGGGGCAGCTGGGTAGCTCACTGGAGTGAGAGCCAGGCCTAGAGATGGGAGGTCCTAGGTTCAAACCCGGCCTCAGCCACTTCCCAGCTGTGTGACCCTGGGCAAGTCACTTGACCCCCATTGCCCACCCTTACCACTCTTCCACCTATGAGACAATACACCGAAGTTAAGGGTTTAAAAAAAAAAAAAAAAAAAGGATAGTCCCTGCCCAGGTGTTGGTCTTTTGGGGAAGGACCTGATACAATGGGGAAAACTAATATAAAAGGATATTTAGCAGTTGCTTAGCCCCACCTGAGATTATCATTTACCTTAGGGTCTATTGTTCGGAGACTAGCTAAATCTGAAACTTCCCTCCCCATGAACTCTTATGGGAACAGGGCGGAACTTGGGGTCTCCACTTACAAGCTAACCCTAAACTTGGGGGTCATCAGATCTTACTAGGCTACAAGTTTGGGGGTTTCTAGATTCCACATTCACAAGAGGAATATATATTTTTATTTGTATAGACCAGCTCTTATCTAGCAAAGTGGACAGTAACGATGAATAATGGTTTGTTGAGGGAGCTGATGGAGAAACATGGAGTGGAGAACAAGGCGCCACTTGAAATATTTCTATCTCGTGCACCAGTCTTTGTTCCATGTCTTGAAAAATGGAGGCACCTGTCAGACCTTTTAGGACCAGAATACTCCACTCTTTGGATTCTAATTTTAGACTGTTGCTTTTTCTAATGAACCCAAATTCGTTTTGCTCTTGCGTACCTGATTACGGAGGAGTCCCGGGAACTGTCGCCCCAAGATTAGGGGCTACTAACACACTATGACAGATAGGACATGCTAGACTCTACATTTACTGGGTTAGGGATGGCGTCAGTAGCTGCAGATCACGTCAATTGAGGGGAAGGGGGCCGGAAGGCGTCGGAGGGCGGAAACTGCTTTCGACGACGATGATTGGCCGAAAACCAAGGTTTGATGGATAGGCTTTCTAGCCAATGGACCTTGAGTAGCTGCTCCGTGTTTACGGAGCATCAGCCAGTGGGTAGGCACGAGAGCGGCTAAGGACCAATGAGGACTAATGAGGCGGGGTTAGGGGCGGTATTTCCAGAGAATAGGGCGGGGAGCTAGGTAAAGGGGCTGGAGCGGAGCGGAGGAGAATTAGTGACACATCCGGCGCTGGAAGGAGTGGGTGGTGTGAGTGGCAGGTGAGGAGCTGCGTCGTGGTTAGGGTCTGAGAGGGAACGGGAGAAACTCTTAGGGACTGGTGGAGGAGTCCCTGGCGCATCTCGGAATCTGGATGCTGCCCTGGGTTTACCGATGCTAGGAGGGGAGGCCTACCCAGATGTGCGGTTTCGGGGAGGAGACGAGAGCTGGCGTTGCGCCTGCGCCGCTGCGTGTGGTAGCAGTGGGGGAGGGTAGGACTCCCCCCACCCCCACCTGCGGCGCCTTCCTTAGGCCGGTTGGCTACTCGGGGTCCCCTTCCCACCTATCTCCCTCCCCCAGCCTCGAAGAGGGGGATGTGGATCCTGCCGGGGCCTCCCTGCTTTGCTGGTGTGGGCCGGGGCGCGGCCCTCTCGGTTCGTCGCTACTGAAACTGAGCCCTGGGGCCCCCGGCCACCCCTGCAGGGGCCGGGGAAACATGGGGCTGGGGGCGGCGGGGAGGGTGGGCGAGGGGCACCGAGGGCCCAGAGCTGCCCCGTCACGGTGGGGGGGGAGTGACGTCACATCCTCCTCTGTGACACCCAAGCTTCCTTGGTAACTTGAAAGACCAACTGCAGAGGCGGGGAGGCGGCTAATCAATAGAAGACCGGGCCCTCGGCCCAGCGTCCCGGGGCCCAAAGGGCATCCCCGACCTGGCAGGATTGGTTACCTTTGGACAGGTGAGACGCCCCAGCCTTCCCTGAGGCTTGGGAGAGATCATCGCTGCCAGGTGTGTTAGGGCGAAGGTTGAGTGACTGCAGCCAGAAAGGTTGGGCTGCACTGCCCTTGGATGAGCTCGGAGTGGGCCTAACTGGGACTTTGAGGCAAGCAGAGGGGGCGGCTGTAGGAGTCACAGTCACTGCTCCATTTTAAGATAGAACATTACTTTTTCCGGTCTCTTAAGTGATTTTTTTTTTCATTACCTAAACTGTTTAGCCAGAAACGTGGGCCAAACAGCCTTTGAAACTAAAAATAGGGGGAGCAGCTGAGTGGCTCAGTGGATTGAGAACCAGGCCCCAGAGAAGTCCTAGGTTCAGATCTTCCTAGCTGTGCGATCCTAGACAAGTCACTCAGCCCCCATTTCCTAGCCCATACCTCTCTTCCACCTTAGAACCAATACACACAGTATTATTCAAAGACGGAAGGTAGGGGTGCAAAAACAAAACAAAACAAGATATATAGGCTTATTTGGGTCACAGGAGAAAGCTTAGACGTTGGGTCAGAAGACAATGGTAACCATTATTATCTGTTTCTTCCTTTGCAAAATGGGAAATAATAATACCTACTACAGAATTATGGTGAGGAAAGAACGGTATTAAGCTACCAAGAACCATATCAGTGCAAGCTATTTCAACTGTTAGGAGTCAGGAAGACTTGTTCAAATTTGGCCCCAGATGCTTCTTACTTGTCTCAACCTGTTTGCCTCAGCTTCCTCATTTGTAAAATGGGGTTAATAATAGAACTCATCTCGATAATTACTTTTTTAAACTCTTCTGTTTTCCAAACTTTAAATAGCCTAAGATAGAAGGGCTGGGCAGGAGGTGTTAAATGACTTGCCCTGGGTCACAAGGCTAGGAAATGTTTGAGGTCACTTTTGAACTTGGGACCTCCCATTTCCAGGCTTGATTCTCTATCCATTGAGCTACCTAGCTCCTCCCTTGAGGTAATAATTGTAAAGTATTTGGCATAAAGTAAGCGTTTTATAAATCTTAGCTATTCTTATTGCTTAATGAATATTTTGAAATTATTTTGCCATTTTCTTTTGTTGTAGACTTTACAGAAGCTCATGTTTAGAACTTCATTTGCTAACATTAAGTACGTTGCTCACAGCACTGAAGTAGGTAGCATAAGAATTCTCTTTATTCCACATAAGAGAAAATTGTGTTTGAGAGGTTCCTTCATTCTCTGAAATGTAGTCTGTAAGTTGTGGCAACAATCTTTCATTCTTAGAGCGGAAGCATACCTTCTTTCTCTACCCTTTCCTCATTCTGACTGTTTTGCAGGTTTCTTTAACTGAAGACTAGGAAAGGTGAGACAGCATGATATGGTAAAAAAAAAAAAAAAGCACCAGACACACTCATGTAGAGAGCTATTGGTCTAATTTGATGAACAATTTTGGAAATATAAGTAAAAATTAACGCCCCCATCTGGACCCAGCAAGGTCATGTTCCCCATATATACAAAATATAAAGAAGATGTTCTTTTTATGGTAGCATAAGGCTTTTGAAACACAGTGGGTACTTGGCAATTGGAGAATGGTTGAACAAATTGTCTCTGAATGTAATGGAATATTGTGCCATAAGAAATGATGATTGAAGAATTCAGAAAAGGTTAGAAGAGTTGTCTGAATTGATGCAGAGCAAAGTAAGTAGAACTAGGAAAAAATTTACATAATAACCACTGGATTGTAAAATAAAATAGTATTTGAAAGACTTCAGATTCAGAGTTCAATGATGAAACATTTCTTGTCTCTTGGCCAAGGTAATGGACGTAAAAGGGGGATGGTAAGGCATATTGTTCACATGATTGTTGTATTACATTTTGCAATGACAGTGACATTAAAACCTGTTCCAACTTGAAATCAGGAGTCAGTGGTTCAAACCCCACCTCTGACACTTCTTAGCTAATATGGATAAGTCACTTAAAAACTTATCCATTCCTTACTCTTGATTATTCATCTCTAGAATTGGAGCAATACTTATTGTAATTAATGATGTATGGAAGGTACTTAGCACATTTTAAAATGCCAAAGCTGGAAGGAAGCTAAATATCAACTATTAGTATTAATAAAAATGAAATGAATCAAAATGTCATTGTTCTTTTTTAGCACTCAAATTTTCCTAAAATTGTCAACATGTTTTTGGCTTTTCTAAAATCAGTTAATCAACAAACATTTATTGAGCACCTACAGTGCAATCACTGTGCTAAATTTTGGAGATATAAAGATAAAACAGGAATAGGCCCTACCCAAGAGGAGCTTACATCAGAGGAGATAAAAACACTTGTATATATATGTATACACATTCATAAATGTGTAGAGGTACCCATATGTGCTATTTATGCATGTAATAATTATCATGTATTTATAAAATACATAGAGACCATATAGATCAGGCTGTGACTTCATTAATATAATGCAATTTTGGGTGAAGATGAATAAGCTTTTAATATAGTTTTACTTAGATTTTCAAACATTGTTTATTAGCCTAAGGGCAGTTCTTTTTGTCCTTATCTTATTGCTGTAAAATCCTGTATCACTACAGTTCCTTGGAAGGAACCTGAAGAGTTTCATTTTATTTCATAAACTACTCTAGGGGATTATTCTCTACTCCTTGGGGAAACTGTAAATTGGAAGAGTAATACAGATTGGTCATTGAAGAGTATACAGGAAAAATGAGAAGGGACTATTTGTAGGGTTTTTGGGGGGGGGGGTTACAGAATAGGAGATCAGGGGCAGCTTGGTATAATGGATAAAGAGCTGATCAATTTGATCTGGGTTCAAGTGCCACCTTTGATAAGATAGATACTGACTCATTCTGAGTAGATCAATGCTCCAGACAACTCTCTTAAGATTATAAACTGCAGAGAAGGTTTGCTTTGGTAGCTCCCTACACTGATGAAATAATGTGCCTATCAAACATTAAGAGTTTCCTGTGTACCAGTCTATATGTTTATGATATGGGTGTTAAAATTCCATTTTCAACAGTTGTTCATTCTCTTAAAAATTTTCTCTTAGTTTCACTTTGATACAGAATATGGTAGAAGTGGGCAAAAGCCAATTTTGGGGTGATATTTTAGCCTACTGTAATGGACTCCTTCCCCCTTCTCAGTTTTTACACACAACTTTTTATTTATAAGCTATTTATTTATATTTATAAGAATATATTTATAAGAAAGTAGAGTATTTTATAAGAATATATTTATAAGAAAGTAGAGTAAGAGAAGGATTGTTTGATAGTTTTGCAACAATTTTTGAAGGTGTAATAACTCTTGAATGGTCAGCTTAACAGCCTTGGTATTTGTAAAGTCATATAGGACTTATATAAGCTTCCTTTGATACTGGTACAGGGTGACATTCCCTTCCCCCTCAAGTCCTAAAACCTTTGTGTAAACCAGAACCTTTACTATCCTAAATTGGCTTCTATAAGTGGGAGTGGAAGTATGGGTGTGGTACCTGGACCAGTTATATTACTGGTCATAGAATCCTGAATACTGTTCTGGCTCTGTGCTAAAAGAAACTTTTCAATTGTTATTCTTTGGTAGTGCCATGATTATTGTAGTTATTTAAAAATTTTCCTTTTTATTATTATGCACTTTGACACAAAAAATGAACATGAAGAACAGAAAAAGAAAATTTCATGGTATGTGAAACTGAATTTATTGTTGTAGTTATTGTTAATGGGGAAATGGGTTAGATTCCTGGGAAGGCTGTTTGGTTTCAAGTCAGCCTTATGGATTTGACCATATTTGAGTCCAAGAGAATATGAAGTAGTTTCAACTTATCCTTGGTCTGAAGACACCAGGAAAGAACACATTTGTTTTTGGCCGTTTGAGGGAATTTTAAGAATTTTTCCAGATAGCTAATCTGTGATGATCAAGGTCTAGACCAAAATGAATCCCTTAGTCTGAAGCAGAACTCTTCTATTGATCTAGAAATAAGCTGGACTCTTTAAGAGATGGCTTGGTCTCAACTCTTATATTCATTCATTAGTCAACCTCATTCACTTTGTTGGGGACAGAAAGTATAGTATGTGTCATTGTTGTTGGACTAAAAATAAATAGCCTGAAGGAGAAGGGGAGGTATAAAAGGGACTTCAGAGGTCATCTAGGCCTACACTCTCATTTTACATTTGAGGAACTTGAATTTTGTTAATCATCTTTATAAGAATGTAATGCTGTATATGTAAATGTGATCTCTATAATGCTCCTAAATTGAGGCCTTTAAAAGGGTCACTAATGGAAACATTCTCAATAAATATATAAATTACTTCACTAAAAATTACTCATGAGTAAGATGATTTAATCATTAATACTGATTGATTAGTAAGAAATTGTGAAAAACAAAACTCCAATTTTTTCCACCATGAATTCTATTTGTAATTTGTCATTTGTAATAATTGCCTTATTCTTTTAATGATCAGTGGTAACAGGGGGAATGTGACTGGAATGTCACTATTAATACTACCCAAATTTATCTTTAGTGAAAATATATACTCATTTTGTTGGGTTTTGTGATCACTAACTACATATGCCGGGGTAATTCTGTTTTCTCTTTTTTACTCTCATCAAAGGAAAGTTTTCTTTAAAAAAAAAAAATCAAAACACAATTTGATCTATATAGGTAGTACTTACTGTCAGTGTACTCTTCACCATTAATATTATGTGAACACCTACTATAAAAGGATGATTTGTTTGATACCTACCACCTCTTGGATTTTTTTTGTCCTTATATTAGGCATTTAGGATAAAACTAAACATAAATCACAAAATAATACAGTACACTACCTATCTACCATTTTTATTATGAAAAAGATACTTTGTAAGCCTTAAAATAGGCCTAATGTATGTGAGAAGTATTTATTATCATGATTTTATATTTCAAGACAAATGAGTGGAAGGTGCATAAGAACAATATAACAAGTCACAGGCAGTACTGAGGAAGATATTTACCACCAAACAAAGAAATCACAGTAATACTTAAAACAATGATTTCTTTTTTACTTAAAAACTGACTTTCCTTAAGCTCTTGCTTTTTTTCATAAAGAATTTTGCCAGCAGAGAGATTACGTAGCTCACAATACTCTGGTTGAACTTTAGGGGAGAGTATATATTGGGAATACTCCCTAACAAATTTCTGGGTTCTTTTATATCTCATAAGGATGAAGGCATAAAATGAAGTTATAAACATTAGAAGGGTTATCATGAAGACAGCTTATGTGGATTGAGAGCCTGGGCTGTAGATGGAAAGTCTTAGGTTCAAATGTGGTCTCAGATACTTCCTAACAATGTGATCCCAAGCAATTCATTTAAACTGTCCCCCACTCCCCACCCCATTCGGGCTCTTAGGACTCTTCTGCCATATACAATATTGATTTTAAGAGGGAAGGTAAGGGTTCTTAAAAAGTTAAGAGAAATTGAAGAGAATTTTACTTGTCTGAAACCATGCTTTATTAAATAAGAGGTATGTAGATTTCATAATTGCCTGGTGAAATCCCCAAACCAAATCTAATTGTTTTTACCAGTGGAAAGACTGGTTATGTTGTGGTGTTATGTTGGTGGACCTTTTACAATATCCTTTGCCTCATGTTTCTTTCCAGGCAGATTTTTCTTTGACAAGAAAATTATAGTGTTGAAGGTTTTTTGAGATTAATGGTAGATTAGTTTCTATAAGAGTTCAGTTATATCTGAGACAAGAACTGGTAGCAGTGTTCCGCATAATCCTCTAATGGGGTTGGATTTGAAGAATTATTTACCTTGATTGATTATGACTGACTGAGAATCAACTTGATAAAATAGTTCTTATTTTTAAACCCACCCCATACTGTGTTCCTTCACTGTTTTCCTCATCTGAAATGTTATCTGGAATATCTGAAATGTGGTTATTTCTTTTTGAATAATTGTGGTTCCCTCTTCCTTCAGTCTCCCTTTTAAGGTGTGAAATAATTCAGTCTTAATTGAGTTTACATATCTGTGATCACTGGGCTGTATGTTCATTCCATCAGACAGCTTTTAAGAAAAGTCAATCTTAAGCATAGTAGTAGAGAGCAGATAGAGAATTGTCAGGAAAACCCTGATTTGAAGTCCCACCTTTGATCCTGGGCAAATCACAAAAACCTCTTAGTGCTCTAAGACTAAAAGTTATAGATAAAGTACCTGCTTTTGTTGGTACCTCTCTTTCTCCTCACTTGGGAGTTCTTTATACCAATTAAATCACAGGTCCACTCCCTTTGGAACAGATTTGGAACAAACTAGTTAACATATTCCACTGAAATTTTAGAGGGACTTTTAATATTTAAGTGGTTATTTACATGAAGGTCAGACAGTGAAAGTTTTGTATTACACTAGAAATTGTTTGGCTCAAGAAATTCTTGCTGACCTTGGCTCTTCTTTTCCTTACCACTCTGTGGTATCTCACCGAAAAGAGCCTGTCAGACACTCCTGGGAAGCTTCAAAGAATGAACTGGGAAGAAAGTTGTTTTTTCTTCCTAATACCTTCCCCTTAGACGAAGGATCCAGTTACTTGGGTTTACTAGAATTTTGATTTTTTTTTTTCCCTTTCTAAAGTAATATGTCCTGAAATTAGAAGCAAAAAATAAATTCTTATAAATTAGAAATTTGCATCAGAATATAATGTGTGGCTTTGAAAGCTGCTTCAGAATCCTTGTAAGGTCTGTCTAGGGATATCATTAGGAGTGCTAATGGCACTTTCCAGATGCTGGATTATGCCATCCTGTAAGAGAACTCCTCAGAGGGCTTGCTCATCATGGTTATGGAAGGTTATGGTTAGCTTGCAACAGCCTGCAATAATTGCACCATCTTGATCAAGAAAACCCAGAGTCCCATGACTTTGAGAGCGGCAGTGTTAGTGCACTTGGGCAGTTGACAGCACATTTATCTCTCCAGGATTTTGATCAAACAACAAAAACATTAAGGTGGGTAGAGATAAAATTAGCATAACCAAAGGGTGGGGGGACATTGGAAATAAATTTGTATGCCATGTACAAAATGATGCTGACTTGTGGAGGTGGAGTTGGGGTTCTTGGTAAAGCATGCTGGAGATGTTTGAGGGAGAAGGTTCATGTTCTTGTTAAGGGAAACATTGATTCAGTCTTTTGGTTAGTGGCTTTGAGTTTTCAGTACCAACTGCCTTAAATTGTATTTGTGGTTGATGATTAGAATATGTATGAAGGATGTTTTATAATATTCTAGATGTCTTATAAGCAGTGTTTGCATATGTTTTTACTTAATGGAGACATCTATTTTAAAATAGAAAGGAGCCTTAGAGGTTGTCTAGCTTAGCACCCTTATCTTAAAGATGAGAGATTAAAAGACTTGTTCAAGATCACATAGGTAGTAAGACCCAGTTAGGTGGCTCAGTAGATAGCCAGGAGGTCCTGGGTTCAAATTTGTTCTTAGATACTTCCTTGCTGTGTGACTGTGCCTAGTCCTTGCCTCTTTTCTGCCTTGGAACCAACACTTAGTATTGGTAGTAATACCAAGGTAAGGAAGGAAAAGTTAAAAAAAAAAAATCACAGATAGGATTTGGTAGAGCTGGGGTTTGTGAACTCAAGTCTATGACTCCGAACCAGTACTTTTCTACCTGCCTTAGATAACATACATTCTGAGGATAAGGCAAATATATAGGAGATTGAGATTTAGTATGGGGAAAGCCATTTATTATTGTGGTATAGAGTTGGTATATATAGTATATCTTTTGAGGGCTGAACATACATTAATTATAGAAAGAAAATTCAAAGTTCCTGACCGACTTTATGGAATTAAAAATCCCAGGCTATATTTTTGACTGCAGTAAAGTGTTAGTCCTAATGTCCTGGAAGTAGTCCAGTTGGTAATTATGTTCCTTTCCCTATGTGCCTTGCACAGACTTGTTTTAGAGAACTTGTTGGTTTTTTGTTTCCTGTATTGCTTGTGTAATTTTCATACTAGAGTTGGGATATAGTTGTTGTATTTCATCATCAAGGCAACTGAGTTTATTTGGAATCTTTTACATATAAATGCTAAAAATTTTGTGTGCATGCTAAAGTGGTGAAAACTTCCCTCGTAGAATCAATGCCTGTGTATTGGGTCCAAGGCAGAAGAGCAATAAAGACAGTAGAGGTTAAGTGACTTGCCCAGGGTCACACAGCTAGGAAGTGTCTGAGTACAGATTTAAACATAGGACCTCCCATTTCTAGGCCTGGCTCTCAATCCACTGAGTCACCCTGCTGACCTCAGTACATATTTTTTAAATGTAAATACTATTCATTGTCCAGTTCTGTCATTTTGGAATTCTTTTGGGTTCTTCAAGTTCACTTTCGTGCACTTTTAATGAAACTTGGGTTTTCTCTGGCACCTGGAAACAAAATGGCAAAACAGTTCATATCCCAGGAATTAACTCTGGACCTCTTTGATTGGATCACTAGTGACAAGTGATTTATCTATATCGTCCGCATTGCTATCATCATTAATCTTAACCTTTTTTGTCTTTTGCTACCTCTCTCTTGGCCCTGCAGAGTGAAGGCTGTGCCCCACAGACACCATGAACATGTTTGATCGGAAGATCAACTTGGATGCCCTCTTAAAATTTTCTCACATGTAAGTGTTTTGACCTTAACTGTTCTGTGCATGGCTAACAGACAAATCTTTTCAGGAATCATTTAAGGTATCTAATTGAACAACCTAGAATTGCATAATCATTAAAAAGTCTTTGAACTATTTTAACTTTTAGTACCACCCCCCATATTTTGTAAAGATATATCTATTTATTCAAGTATGGCCTTAATTATAGAGTACCAACTTTTATTTTCATTATCATTTAGCACACCTTCTACACAGCAGCACCTGAAGAAGGTCTATGCCAGTTTTGCCCTCTGCATGTTTGTGGCAGCCGCAGGGGCCTATGTCCATGTGGTCACCCATTTCATTCAGGTAAGAATACTTGATTGCTGTAGAACTTAAGGAATTTGCTCAGCACATTGCCTCAGGCTGATGTCTAACCCACATCCTTGTCAGTAGCTGGGGAGAGAACCTTCATCAGCATCAAATACAAGGTGAAAAAGGCCATTGGATAGTATGGCAACAACTTCCAGCACATACCAAAAATAGAACACAGAATAGTGTGCTACAGAGAGAGATGTCCCAGAATTCTCCTTAACATGTAGTTTTTTTGTTCTGTTCCTTCTTTCTCCCACCTGGACATTCTCTGCTCAAGACATCATGTGGTGAAGTAGGGGAACATTTGAGCTTTAGACACAGTAATTCTGATGATTTCATGGCTTTAGAATTCTCAGTCATTATAATACTTAGGAAGTATGAGTAGAGATTTTCAGGAAAGTCAACTTGTCCATACTTTCAAAAAAAGAGTTGTAGGATTTAGAATCATTGAAAATAGTTTCCAAAGAAAACCACACATGGTCAAAGTCACACTGGCCAGGATACATACAGGATTTAGAGTTAGGAGACTTGACTAAGAATCTTGACTCTTACCTGAGCCACAGTTCCCTCATCTGTAAAATGGGGATAGCTACCTATTTAACTTAACAGGTTTCTGGGAAAGATTATGTAGAAATATCATTCGATTTCTGTATTGTGAGTTATTAAAAATGAAACTGCTATAGTTTAACTCTGTATCTGTTAGGAAAATGCAAGTAATAAATAAGGTTATTATATCTTACCACAAGTGAGCAGACATTCCCAGACTGACAGTAGTTTTGCGGAAAATGTCCCACAAATGTTTTTACATTGCAGAAATAGGAACAGTTTTCAGAGCAAGGTTCTTGATTGGCCTCATTTCTAAGGAAGACTATTTCCCACTTATTCATGGGGAAAGTTAGTGGAAGCTGGGGACAGGGAGAATTGGAAACCAGAAAGGGCAGCTCTTGCTTCAGCATTTTTATTACAAGAAAATCATGAGTATTTTAACTTTGGGAGCATTTGGACTCTATAATAGAGTCTCTTGTAAAGAAAACTCTTCTTGTCCTTCAAGTATTTAATTGTCTATTTGACTCATCAGGTTGGCTTGCTCTCCGGCTTGGGATCTTTGGGATTGATGATATGGCTGATGGCCACACCACACAGTCATGAAACTGAGAAGAAGAGATTGGGTCTTCTGACTGGATTTGCTTTCCTTACCGGTATGTAAAGTAGCTGAATTCATCCTGAAAGGATTTGTTTTTATATCCCTTTAAAATATGAATGTATTCTAGCTGTGTTTATGCTGTTCTTTCCATGAATGATCAATCTCTTCCTCCCTGCCAGTCTGAAGTATACATGTCAAAGCCTAGTTCCTAAGATAGTTCTTCCCCCCCCCCCAAAAAAAAAAAAGTTTCCAGTCTTGGATCTGAATTTTGTAGCATTTAGAATAGGTACTATACCAATTTGCATTTATTTTATATCACTTGTTCTTTTCCTACTAGTTTAACATTTATGATACAAGAGTAGTCAAGTTTCTTGGGATGGGGTAGAAACTTATAGTTCTAGGCAACACAATAGGCACTTATGCTCAAATAATTGAATACTGAGAGCTTAAGCAGAAACGAATAATACATCTTGATACGAATAATACATAATGATGGCAAAGTTAGGGGCAGCGTGGTGGTGTGGATAGAACTCCAGGACTGGAGTCAGGAGGGCCTGAGTTCAAATCCAGCCTCATGTCCTAGCTGTGTGACACTGGTGAAGTCATTTAGCCCTATTTGCCTCAGTTCCTCATCTGTAAAATGAGCTGGAGAAGGAAATGGCAAACCAATCCAGTATCAAGTTTTTGTGTTTTTTTTTTAAACTTTTATCTTCTGTTTTAGAATCTATTCTGAGTATCAGTTCCAGGGCAAAAGAGAGGTAAGGGCTAAGCAATTGGGAGTAAATGGAAAGTGTCTTTGGTCAGATCTGAACTCAGGACCTTCTGTCTCCAGGCCTGGCCCTATAGCCACTGAACCTTCTAGCTGCCCCCTACTCTAATATCTCTGCCAAGAAATCCCTAAATGGGGTCATGAAGAGTTGGGACAAGACTGAAACAACGAAAATGGCAGAGTTTAGAAAAGATCAGGCCCTGTGACCTGTCAGATGAATTTAAGCCATTTAAGCAAGCTTCAATAAACCAGACCAATCTCCACAATCTCTGTAGTAGGCCAAACATTCATGTCTGGTCTTGTGATCAGCCACTCTGTAGTATATATTGAAATTCATCTTGTGGGGGATATGCTTGTTACTTAGTCTGTTTTGGGGATTAAAAAAATTCTGGCTAGTAAGATATTGTCTTTGCATCACAACTTTATAACCTAGAATGGGACAGAGGACCCAAAATATATAAGAATTCCTAATGAAATTCTAGTTGAATACTACAGGCAGTATGTAAACTCTAAAATGAATGACAGTATTTTCAAAGTGGTTAGAATTTGGGGGCTAATCAGAGAAGACTGCTTGGGGGGATATAAATTAAGAGTAGGATTTTGAAATTAAACAAGAGTTGCAAATTGAGAAGCATTGGGGGGGACTGGGAGGACATTGCTAAAAATTCACATTTTCTTAATGCTTTGGGAATAACCGAAATGGCAAGTATTGTTATATTCATTTTGCAGATGAGGAAATAGGCTCACAGAGACTTAAGTGATTTGTGTTGTGATCACAGAGTTGTATCTGTAATCTAGGGTTCAAAAACTTGGATCTCCTGATTGATTCTGCTCTTCTAAATTTTCTCTAGAACCAAGACATGATCACTGCTATTTCTTAAAAGTGATTAAGTAGGTCTAGTTGACTATTTTTACTACATAGGAAACCATTTTCTGACGCTAAGGTTGTTCCTTTTATGATTTCTATCCTGGACTTGAATTACTCTTGGTTCCTACCACTTATTAGCTATGTGATTGTACACAAATCATTTAACATTTCTAAGTCTCTATACTTATTCACAAAATAGGGCCAGTTCTGTCTACTTCATAGGATTTTTTCAAAGCTCAAATGAGATAAGAAAAAGTATTTTGTAACTGTAAAATGGTATATGGATGAGTTATCATTCCTGACACGTAAGTCTACGTTGTTCTGAGTCCTCTTCAGATTTATGATTAGATTTTAAAAATCCTCTCCCTGCTAATATTTTCTGCTGTGTCTCTCATTGTTGTACATTATAGCTTCTAGTTATTCAGAGGCATATCTGTGTCTAGTTAAAGCAGCCCCCCCAGATACATTGTTTATATAAAAACCTAACTGGGAAAGCAGGAGGAAAAAGGTAGACTTCATTATAGTTTGGTCTGCTTCTGATTTCATGTGTATTTGCATGTAGCTTACAGGGAACTGGTTCCATGGGTGAGAGAAGTTTTTTCAGTAACTGACATTTAATATTGGATTGTGGGATATTTCTTATTTTTTAGGAGTTGGTTTGGGCCCTGCCCTGGAGTTATGCATTGCCATCAATCCCAGGTAAATGATCTTAGAGTTTTTCATCTGTTAACCTTTTTATCCCATTACCAGTCTGGCAACCCTCAATCTCTCCCTTCTTTCTTGTAGCATCATTCCCACCTCCTTCCTTGGCACAGCAATGATTTTCAGCTGTTTCACCTTGAGTGCACTCTATGCTAGGCGTCGCAGCTATCTCTTCCTAGGAGGTAAGGAAACTGAAAAGTTAAGAGGTTTCCCCTTGTTCTTCATAGAGGCCTTACTCAGGCTGTCTTGTTTGTTGGGCCTTGATTGTTCTTGGAAAAGGAAGAGCTGGCTCTCATAGGATGGATGTTCTTACTTGTGTGTTTGATCAGGCTTTTCTCAAAGTAGCTTTTTGCTGCCTTTTGTAGGTATCTTGATGTCCGCCATGAGCTTGATGCTATTTTCCTCCCTTGGGAACCTCTTCTTTGGATCTATTTGGCTTTTCCAGGTAAATTATTTACATGCGAAATGAAATAACTGAACATTATCATTTTGGCTTTGAACCAAAGGCCTTTAGGACTAACAGTATTAGTTTACTCCTTTATTCACCAGTAAGCCAGAGGAACAAATTTGAGTGTAATCCCTGCTAGTTTGTAAGCACTTCTCCCTTAGTGCTTAACATTGTGCTTCAGACATCACAGTAGGTATTTAAGTATTTTTGTTTTAATGGAACTATATTTTTATGAAAAGGCCCTATCTACACCACCAGTGAGTCTCATTGGCCCCTGAGATCCAGAAGTCTTCTGCCATAGGTGGGAATATGTACAAAACAAACAGGCATGTGTTAGTGACTAAGGAGAAGCTAAGGTGTGAAGAGACTGTTTAGCCCAGCAGTAATTCCCTAGAAGTTAAATATCTCTGGAGATTCAAAGGTTGACCTTAGAATAATCTCTTGTTTTATTCCAATGATCCAATTCAGTTTATAGAATTATACCCCAAAAGGATCCTAATTGATTTTTCAGGTTTCAGTGCTCCCAGTTGTTGACATTAGTTAGAAATATTAACATTTTCAAGTGATCCAAATATGTAAAATAAATCCACTGTATTCTAGGGAAACTTCACTAACTCATACTCTTATCAGGTGAAAGGCTCTGAATTCTCTGTCTCCCCATCTTTACCTTAAGATGTCTTGTCGGTCCGGGAGAGCATGACAGGCATCTGAGATTTTTATCAGTAATAAGTATGCTTTGATGGCATTGTACCCAGTGAGACCCAGCTGCCATGATGCCAGTCCACCCAGAAGAGTTCATGTTCTTTGCTTCAGAGGACTGTGGCATTTTCACTGAACTGAAGTTCAATACATGTTGATAGCATGGTAACCATGTTCCCATTCCCTTTCTGCTAGGCAAATCTGTATGTGGGACTGGTGGTCATGTGTGGCTTTGTCCTTTTTGATACTCAACTCATAATTGAAAAAGCTGAGAATGGAGATAAGGATTACATCTGGTAAGTATGAGGACATTAAGTATTTTAGTAAGTTATGAAGGGGTAAAGTGTGTGACACTGGTTTTCCTGTTTCTTCCCTTCTACTAAGAGGATCTGGACCCTTTGGGTGGCCTTAAATCTAAACTGACTTTCTTCTGGATTCGAATAGGTTAGCCTGTAGTGGTTCTAGCTTTTTCAGTGCTGACTTGGATTTGGTTAAGAGGTAATTAGCATGGGAACAAACCTTCCGGATTCATGGCATGTACCACAGCTTTTAATCATCTCTTAAAGATGCCAGACTAATAGCTGACTATTAGAACATTGTAGAAACTAAAGAAAATGAGGGAAAAGGGTTCCTGATTTTTGTTGTTGTTGTTCTGTGGACTTTGGGGCTAAGAAAAATAGACTTCTTGGCTTGATTTCTCTTTCCCAGGCACTGTGTTGACCTGTTTCTGGATTTTGTCACCCTTTTCCGGAAACTCATGATGATTCTAGCAATGAACGAAAAGGTAAGTCAGTCTTGTCCAAGACTGAGGACAGTGCCCTTCTAACAAGGCATCTCCCTCCTTACATCTTGAAAACCTTTCCTTTGAAAGCTTTTATAATGGGCCCCTGGGTAATGCTGGGAATAAAGCAGGTGGTGAAAAGGAAGCATTTTCTGATACGGGTGATCTGAAGTCTGAATAGAAAAGTGCATATTTCTGTAGCAGTAAATAAAAGTTCAGACTGGAAGAAAAAACATAATGGTCAGGAAAACAGTTGTTCCTCAGAATATTTACTAGTGACTGAGATTATAATGGACCAACCCACACAAACTTGCTCACAGTCTTTATCCTTAATATACATTAGGGAAACTGATGATGGAATGGATGAAGCCAGTGAGGTAATGAAACGACTTCTTTCTACCTAGTATTTAGCTTAAATGAGACATGATGGAACAAGGCTGAGGTGCCCTGGCAGGGCAAAGGCCTTGTTTTTCAGTTGGGCCCTTTTAAAGCTCAGTCCGGGAGAGCATGACAGGCAGCTGAGATTTTTATCAGTAATAAGTGTGCTTTGATGGCATTGTACCCAGTGAGACCCAGCTGCCATGGTGCCAGTCCACCCAGAAGAGTTCATGTTCTTTGCTTCGGAGGACTGTGGCATTTTCACTGAACTAAAACACTGACCGTGGGTGTTAAGAGAGGTGAGCTACAGTTCCTAGTTATCATAAGCTGGGCTTCCAGGAGCATCTAAGAGTTAGATGCTGGCAGGGTTGTTCTGCTTAAGTTCTGGGAGTGTAGTTTGGGTTGACTCTGTGATTCTCTTCTTTTAGGACAAGAAGAAGGAGAAGAAGTAAGACAACTGTTCAGCCTTTCCCTCTTTGGCTCCCTTCCCTCATCCTCTCATTTCCTCTTTGCACACATTACAGGTGGCGTGTTCTGTGATAATGAAAAGCATCAGAAAAGCTTTTGTACTTTGTGGTTTTCTCTGTTTTGAGTTTTTTTAATCAGAAAACTGATTAGCAGATTCTAATTTGGAGTTTGGCTTCATGTTCCCTGGGATTCCATATCTCTCCTTTGTCCTTCGGCAGTCAGTCCCTGGTATGTGAAGAATAACTGCGACCAAGCAGAGGGAGCAAGTTCCAGGAGTCTTCTTGCTGGCATACTTTATTAGTGGATTTGAAATTTTTCCTTGCAAAGCCTCCTCTTCTCACTTAGCATTATTTGGGCTTAATAACTATTCCTGTGGGTGGGAGATACCGGAATTGTGTGTTTTTAGCAAGTTGAATGGAAGCTTACTTAGAGAAACCCATAGCTCCTCTTTGTGTTTAGTGCTCTTGGAATTGAGCCTCTGCCTGCCAGCTCCTTAAGAGATTTGCAAACAAAGTGAACTGGTCTTTCTACCTTAGAAGAAGCTTTGTGGAAGGCACTTTTACCTCCGAGCCTTTGTTGAGTCACTGCCAGGCTGGCAGACACACCATCTTGCCCCTTATTCTCAAAAAATCCTGGTTGATGGATGTTCCTGGAATCTCTCTCCTGGCTCTTGTTCAGGGAACCTACCTGATCAGACCCATTAGAGTAGGAAGATTTTCAGCATGTATAGAAATGTTAGTTTGCTGGGACAGCTGCAGCTCCTCCAGAAACCTGCATGTTACCTGGGATCGTGCTCCCCCCATTCTTCCTCTCAGAAGTGTAGTCCAGCCTTAGTTGCTAAGTAGCCCTCCCTGTGTTGACTGTCGTTAGAATGCTGAGAGCGTCTTGGAGAGCTGGGCCCCAGAAAGAGCTGAAATCCAGATCTGCAGTGAACTTTGGGGTCTTTCTAACGGGACCTTCCAGGCGCATCTCCCAATGGCTTGCTGGCTGAGAAGACAGTAGAACCCGCTTCCATTCAGAGGTTCTTTTCAGCAGGGGGAGGAGCTGCTGCCATAGCTGAGCAGCCAAGTTCTGAGCTCTGTACCAGGCTGGAGATGTGAGCAGTCAGGGCAGGGTCCTGAATCAGCAAGCAGATTCCTGAATTCAGCTCAGGGATGGCCTTGCTCACTGACCAAACAAGCAAGTGACCCAGGTCCCTGGGCCACCTTGCTCTGGTTGCACATACATGGAGGACGCTCTTAGAGACCACACTTTGAACCGGAGGCAGATGGCCTCCCATTTGACCAGGGTTCCCAGAATAGTTGTGAGACTGTACTGTAGGAGAGATGAAATTACCCCGGGCTCCTTGCCAGCAACCCTCTGTTCTTTGGCTCTTCCCTTCCCCCAGACAGAACAGAGTTCCTGGGGAAGCCTTTGAGGTGCTCAGGACGGCTCTGCCTCTCCTGTAGGTGGCGGACCCTTGATTGAGTGGTTGCCTCTGATCCCAGGGTACCGACCTAGGTAGGACTGCTTCTCCCCTCGTGGTCCCCGCAGCCTTTTGTCCGTGTATTTGATGTTGCTCTGCCCTTGCTAAGAAGTTGACTGTGTTAATGTCTCCTGAAGCCAAATTCCACCTTTTGTGCTTTTTGCTTGGGATAAAAGTTTTTCTTTAGAAACAGTGCCAAGAATGACAAGAAAAAAAAATTCTACTTTTAAAGAGAATGCCTAACAGGTTTTTAATACATTAATCACTGTAACTATAACTATCACTTTCTTTTCTAGTTTCTTGGTTTTCAGCTCAGGCTGCATTCTATAACTCATACTGTGAAGATAAAGGTGTTTTTGATTCAGAAATATATGAAATCTACAAAGTCTTAATTTGTAAAAAATAAAGAAAAAAATCCTGAGTCCGTCTTGGTGCTTTGTGGGTGTGTGTACATATACCCTTGCCACTGAGGCCCTGCTTAGCTAGGGATGGGGCTCCTGCCTGTCAAAGGGCTGGGGCTCTAGCAGAATGATAGCTTCCACAGGCCACTTTCTTCAGCGATGGGCTTCCAATAAATTTGTTGTTTTTAAATAAAAACTCTTCCCTTCTGTCTTCAAATAGATACTAAGGAGCAGTTAAAAGGGCCAGGCAATGGGGGCTAAATGACTTGCCCAGGGTCAGGCCAGATTGAACCCAGGACTAACTGACTTCCAAGCCTGGCTCTATCCACTGAACCACCTTGTAGCTCCAAATTACTATTACCTGATTTTTTTCCTTAGTCTTTAATTCTTTTAATTTGAAGATATTTTCCCAATTGCACGTAATAATCATTTTCAGTATATGTTTTCCAAAATTATAAGATCCAAACTAGCCACCCCTCTGCCTCTCCCCCCCCCCAACCTGGGCCAGACATTAATTGATTTAATTTTTATACAAGCAATCTATTAACTCATTGATGTAAAAAAATTTCCCCCTGCAACTTGAGGTAAAAGGACTTTTGCCTAGGGTTACACAAACCTTCTGTGTCCAGGGACCTTAAGGCTGGCTGGCTGCCTTTTTGACAGATACGTTTGCAAAGCTGCACATGTTCACTTCATTTGAGCCTTACAATAGAAGATGAGAGGGAGATACCAAAGGTGCCACCACCAAGGGTAAAAGGGAACAGCCGCTGAATACATTTTACTTGTTTTTTTCCCTTCATTCCTGCTGCTTCCCCACATTAGCCTTCTCTCCCACTGTATCCTGTCACACAGCTCATTCCAAAAAGGTAACATCACATAAAAGTTGGAATACTTTTGTGCCCTAAAAAATCGGCAGGTTAAAGGAGGCAATGGAATGAAGTGAAGGGAAACAAGTACACCAAGGGAATAGTAGCAGCTGTAGAAATGGAATTTTGAAGAATAACTTTTTTCAGTCAAAAGATGCCTTTTCTAGTGGGAGGGAGGGAGGGAGATACAAATTTGAGGTAACCAAATTATTAAATCACTTGATTAATGTAACCAGGGAGGTGGTTAAAGAGTTTGGCTTGACACCGCCTAAGGAAAAGCAAGTTGGATTTTTTTTAAATGCCTTTTTCTAGACCCACTTCTCCACTTTTTGGTTGTACACTCCATCAGCAAAAAACTTTGTAGCATGCAATCTCAATATATGTGTTTGCCACTGTACTGATGATATACAGAAGACAAAAAATGGATATTTAGGAAAGAAGCTAGAGATGAAATCCTGTTTTATTCTAGAGTTGACCTCAGGGAGCCCCTGAATGATTAGGGTTTAGTGTCCAAACCCTATGCTTTAGATTGGAGTGGGTAAGGTAAATGAGGTAGGGAGATAGAATTGGCAAATCTGGAAACACTGGATGATGTTAGATAAAATAATTCAACTTTGGTATTGAAAAGATCTATATCCATCTTGTGCATGTCTAACACCGCTCATAGGAAGAAATCCTGTGACAACATTCTTGACCAAAGGTCTGGTCTGAAGAGCTCCGAGTAGGTACATTTTCCCCTGACAATCAAGTCTTAACTGGCCTTTTTGCAGCCTCCACCCCTGGATTCAGCAGGGCACCCTGAGAGGACAAGCTCCCGTGTAGTGAGGACAGAGTCCCACACCCATGTTCTCCTTTTTGTGTGGGACAGGAGACACAGCAGACATAAGGGTGTTGTCATCGCTCTTCATTCACCAAGTCTTGTTTCTACTTCCAGAACATTCTGATGTCTTCTCTTCACTGGCACAGTCCCTACTGTTGTGAGGAAGATTAGATTAGGTATTATGTATTGATTAGGAAGTACCTAGCAGGAAGGAGCTGGAGCTGGGAATTCCAGGTTGGAACGAAGGAGGAGGAAGTGTGTCTGTGCCCTAGTGTGGGCTCCATTAGTGGTGGGCAAAACTGTTGCCAGCCTGGGAGACCTCAGAGCAAAGGACATCCTGCTTCCTGATTTCCCCTGGGATCCTGTGTGGTGTGGCATCTAAAAAAAGGACAAATCTACAGAGCCAAGAGAGGAGGAGAAGTTTGAGAACTGGCGGACAGTGCTTCAAGCAGACCCCTCTCTACCTGGTACCTGAGATCATCTTGACTCCTGGCATCCAGAGATCATCAGTGGATTGCAGTGAGAATCCCAAAGCCACAAAGCCCCAGCTGTGCTCAAGCCTGGCAGGTTCCAGGTTTGAGGCAGAAACCCAGAGACTCCATTTACAGCTCCTTGGACCCTCTTAGTTTAGATCACTTAGATAAGAGTAGAATAAGTCCTCCCATTGCCCTGTGGTTTTATCCCTTAGATTTAAGTATAGAAATCCTTTCCCACCTTTTAGTCTAACATAATTAAAGCTGTTAAGTCCCTTTTACCTTGTTAGCCTGTTACTATACTCTGGTCTAGTGGAAGCTGGGTGACAGTTAAGATCAACTGCCATTCCTGTGGAGATCCAGTAAACTCTGGTCTCTTCACCCTGGTCCAGTCTCTCAAATCCTAGAATGTGTTCCCACAAACCACTTAGTTTATTGTAATATCCCTGGTGACCCCATTACCTCACTTATATTTTCCTACACTACCCTAATTCAAGCCCCAGGCACCTGTCTTCTGGAATAGTGCAAGTCTCCCTGATAAAGTGCTCCTCCTAAAGTGTAGGATCAAGTATTTCATCATCTCGTCCTTTTAAATTTTCTAGTTTTGTCTCTTCTAATATGCACCATGACTGGTTCAGTCTGTAATTCATAAAAATTCATAAATAATATACACAACTTGGGGCATATGCCCTCAATGTTTTCATGATAGGACTGTGTGATGAGAAGTTTGGAGACAAGTGGTCTGCACTTTTGCAGTTGGCTTTTAGAACTGCTTTGGCAGTACATACCTTGGAAAGAAATTGCAGATGAATGCTGACCAATCCCAGTAATGAGAAGAAGGAAGAGAGGAGGCTGGATTGCATTTCAAAAGCCATCTAACATTTTGCCACTTCAAGCGCCTTCCTGAAACTAAACCTCACTTCTAACATTAGCTGTGTGACCACATTTAAAGCTGAACTGCACCAGTACCCCAAGGTTGGGTATATGAGGGTGACACCAGTCAGGTTGTCACTAAATGGGAATATTTTTCATTCCCTACCTCTGGCAAATGGCACTTGGTAAAACTGAAGAAACAGCAACTGTCATTAATCTCACTGCCGATAAAATAATAAACCTTTTAGAGCAAGGATAGACATTTTTACCTTTATATTCCTTTCCCTAAGGGGTCGCCTTGAACATAATAGACAAGAGATAAATGCACTTTGATTTAAATGGTTTAGGGCAGGCTTCCCCAGCTCCATTTTTGTCCCTTGTCCCATTGACCTCTTTTTCAAAAAAAAGAAAAAGTTCTTTGTTACTCTAATAATGTGAACGTCCCCTGCTCCCCTTAACCTGAGCTAGATAAGGTGGGACACCCTTGCAGGGCAGCGTGGGCACGGGTTAGAGGATCCTGGAGCTTCCTTTCCTCATCTGGAAGAATTGAATGACTAAATTGGGTCAAGGAATGATATATGAGAAGATGACACATCATGTTGGCAAGTTTGGAATGCTTACTGAGCTTTTGTAATGGGTAAAGCAAATACTGCCATGCCAAGCTTGGGAGATTAGGGATAGGAGGAAGCAGTTACAGATTCCTGGGGAAGTAAATTCTGGCAAGGGGGGGGGGGGGGGAGAGAAACTACAACCTTTCCTAGCCCCTTCATCTCTGGATGTCCTGACTTTTGATTCAGTGACCCAGATTTTCCATGAAAGTGCATTAAAAAAAAAAAACCCAAACCAACTTCTTATGAGAAAGAACTGTGGGAGTAGAAACACAGAAGAAAAACAACTGCTTGAACACATGTGCTGATGGGAATATGATTGGGGATGTAGACACCCACCCCAGTGCAACTATCAATAATGAGGAAATAGGTCTTGATCAATGATACATGTAAAACCCAGTGGAATTGTGCGTTGGCTATGGGGGGGGGGGGATGGTTTAGGGGAGAGGAAAAGAACATGAATCATGTAACCATTGGAAAATATTCTAAATAAAAAAAGATTTAAAAAAAACCCCAACTAATTTTTTTTCCAACTTACTTTTTGTCTTAGTATCAATTCTAAGAAGAGTGATGAGGGCTAGGCAATCAGGGTTAAGTGACTTGCCCAGGGTCACACAACTAGGGAAAGTACATTTTAAAAAAGATGTATAATATAACATTACTATAGCACTCTGCTTAGGATGGGCTGGCGTTTTCTTCTAAAGGCTAACAACAGGGGGCAACTGGTTAGCTCAGTAGATTGAGAGCCAGGCCTAGAGATGGAAGGTCCTAGGTTCAAATCTGGCCTCAGACACTTCCCAGCTGTGTGACCCTGGACAAGTCATTAACCCCCATTGCCTACCCTTACCACTCTTCTGCCTTGGAGCCAATACACAGTATTGACTCCAAGAGGGAAGGTAAGGGTTTAAAAAAAAAAAAAGGCCAACACCATAAGCTGAGGAAGGAGAGTTGAATCCTGATGAGATTTCTGACGGCTTTAACACCAATGGGATTTTGAAGACAATTAGAAGAACTTGAAATTCTTCCATTCTTTTCCAGGCTCTTTTCTGGGCTCTCTTCTTCCTCTGTCATCCCTTGGCAGCTTTCTCTAACAGAAAGGTTCCTTCTTTCAGAAGCCTTCTTGCACTGGAAAATCCCTTTGCCTCTGAAGCCTCTTTATCAGATCGGTTGGTTCCTCCCAGAAACTCAATTTTGGGAAGAGCTCACTGCTTCATTATTGTCCAAGTTCTCCTGATTCTGGACTTCTCTATATGCCATGAAATACCCCCCTTTTCCCACTGGTTCTCTGTGCTCTCTCCACATTCCATTGTTTGCTCCTTGAAGGCAAGGGCTGTGGCTTCTATTTTCATAGCTAGTGCTCAGTGTGGCACACGCTAAATGTTTAATAAATATTTGAGCATCCTACAGACCCCCGGACTGGATCAGGGTGCAGATTGAGAATTTTGGGGGGAGGAAATGACCAATTCAGAAATTTGTTTTGCTCCATTACATATGTTTGTAATAGTTTTATTTTTCTTGCTTTCTTGACAAAGTTGAGGTGGGGAGAAGAGGTAGAAGAGAGAAAAAGCTCGATTTTCCCTCATCGAAAATAATTATTGATTAATTGCAGCCATGGAGGGAAATCTGATGCCACAACTTGTCCCTTAATTCTCAGTGTCCGTACCTCAAGAAATTGCTAAGTGCTGTCTCCTCACGTGAGGTCATTCTGTCCTTGTTTGACCTGAGATTCCTAGCAGAACCCTTTTGTTCTTGCATATCATGTTGCCTAGTATTGGCTTTCCAATTTCTGTTTTACCCTTTGCCTTGGTAGATGTGTTTGTTCTCTGATTGGTAATAATCATTTAGGGAGAGAGGGATGAAGGAGCCAGAGAATGAGGTAAAAGGGACTTTTATCCTGAACCCCAAAAGAACTCACTACTCCTAGACTGGAAATAGCTGATGTATAATGCACTTAATTCTAGCCCAATACATGCTCCTTAAAGATAGGGGAGCAGAGTGATCACTCACAAGCTCCTGTCAGTATTTATTAAGAACCTACTCTGGAGGGCCAGCTAAGGGGCTTAATGAATCAAGAGCCAGGCCTAGAGTTCAAAGCTGGCCTCAGACTATGTGACCCTGGGCAAGTCACTTAACTCTCACTGTCTAGATCTTACTGATCTTCTGCCTTGGAACCCATACTTAGTACTGATTCTAAGACAGAAGGGTAAAGGTTTAAAAAAAAAATAACCACCAACATTGTGCTTAGCACTGGGGATTCAAAGAAAGTCAAAAGACAACCCTGACTCTTAAGAATTCCTGTATAAGATGAGATTTTAGCTTGGACTTGAAAGAGTCCAGGGAAGACAGGAGGAGTCATTGAAGAGGACAGAGAAAGAGAATTCCAGGCAGAGTGGACAGCCAGTGATAACGCCTGTAGGGAAGGGAGGGAGAATGTTTGGAGACTAGTAAAGTCAGCATTACCTGATTATAGTGTCTATGGGGAGAGATTGGGAGCGAACAGATGCTGAACATCAAATGGGATTCTGGATTTGACCTTGAAGGTGACAGGGAAGCCTTGGAATTTAGACAGCTTTAGGGTGATTAAAATTTTTTTTTAAAATTTAATTAATTTAGAATATTTTTCCATGGTTACATGATTCATGTTCTTGCCCTCTCTTCTTCCTTCCCCTTTCCAGAGCTGATGAGCAATTCCACTGGATTTTACATGTATCATTAATCAAAACCTATTTCCACATTATTTATATTTGCAATAGAGCAATCATTTAACGTTCCCAGACATATCCTTTAGGGTGATTTTAAATGGAGTTTCTTTTTCTAACTCTTGCTGCCGAGTTTTGTTGGAAATAGATAAGAGATGCAGATGATTTATTTATGTGTATTTACTTTGTATCTTGCAATTTTGCTAAAGTTATTGTTTCCACTAGTTGTTTAGTTGATTCTCTAGGATTCTTTAAGCATACCATCCTATCCTCCATAAAGAATGATAATCTAGTTTCCTACTTATTGCCTACTTTAATTCCTTCAGTTTCTTTTTTTCTAGCATTTCTAGTACAATATTAAATAATTAGACTGATGCTTTAGGAAGATCACTTGGACAGCTGGGGGGAAGATGGATTGGAGTAGGGGCAAGACCAACTGGTGGGCTCTTACCTATCCCTATGAGGTGATGAAGACTTTTGCCTTTGGGTGGTGGTAGTGTCGGAAACAAGAAGCAGACATGTATAAGAGATGTGACCTTGGCAACACACTGGATATGGGAGATGAGAGAAAATGAGAAGCTAAGCCTTGGTAATTAGAAAGATGATGGTACCCTTGACAGTAATGGGGAAGTTAGGAAGATAGGAGAGTTTGGGTGGGGAAGATTATATAATGAGTTGAGTTTTAGATATGTTCAGTTGAAGACATCTACAGGACACCCAGTTTGAGAAACACAGTAGGCATTTAGAGATGCCAACATGGAGGTTAGCAGAGAGGTAGATAGGAGAATCACCAGCATACAGATGGTAATTGGATCCATGGGATCTGATGCGATCCCCAAATGAGGAGAAAAGTCTGGCCAGAGCCCTGAGGGATACCCAAGGTTAGCAGGCAAAAGAGGCTGAAAAGGAGCAGTAGAAGAATCAGGAGAGAATAGTGTAGTGAAAACTTAGAGAAAAGAGATGATCAACGGTGACAAGGTAGCCAATAGTGTCAAGAGCTGCAGAGACGTCAAGGAGAGGGAAGATTGAGAAAAGGGCATTGTTTTGGCAACTTAGAGATCATTAGTAAATTTGGACTGTTCCCCACAAAGGTGGTCATCATATTCTCTTTGGAGATTTAGGGTGAGACCTTCTGTTTCTAACTGTAAATGCATGTCCCTTCTTCAATCTACTTTATACCTTTAATGAGCCTTTTTAAAAAGGAGCATCTATAAGAGATAGTAATCAAGATGATTTCAGAAAAAGCTGGAAAGATCTACAGCAGTGATTCCCAAAGTGGATGCTACCGCCCCCTGGTGGGTGCTGCAGTGATCCAGGGAGGCAGCGATGGCCACAGGTGCATTTATCTTTCCTATTAATTGCTATTAAAATTTAAAAAAAATTAATTCCAGGGGCTAAGTAATATTTTTTCTGGAAAGAGGGCGGTAGGCCAAAAAAGTTTGGGAACCACTGATCTACAGGAACTGATGCAGAGTGAAAGAAGCAGAAATGGGAGAACATTGTAAACAGTAACAGTAATGTTGAACGATGATTATCTATGAAAATTTGGCCACTCTCAGCAACGCATTGATCTGGGACAATCCTGAAAGACGATGGGGAAAGCTCTCCACCTCCAGAGAAAGAACTGTTGAAGTTGTCTTTCACATCAATGTATCTATAGTTTTATTTTGGGGTTTTGGTGTTGTATGAATGTGCTCTTACAACAATGACCAATATGGAAGTGTTTTGCAGGACAATAAAAATTAAATAAAATAAAAATAACCATCCTTTGTCAGACCGTGTATTTGGACATAATTAGGAAATTATTGGGGAAGGAGTCTTTACTCTAGATAAATTTATAATAAATGTTTATAAAATTTAACAAATACTCTAGAGAGAAGATATAATAGGAACTCCTCCTTTTGGCCACTTGTGGCCTTCTACTAACCGCCAGGGTCCTGAGCGTCTTTCCCTAACCCAGGATGGGTTATAAGGTTTGGACTTTGGCAGATAAGCTGCTTCCTCTCCAAAGAGAGCTCTTCCTATGGCTGGACTATCTTCTTTCCACAGGATTGCCAGTTCTGACTTTTGCCTACCCTTCCTCCTCATGGTGTGAATTGATATATATCGAAGGTTCTGCCTTTCTGTGCCAGATACCACAAGGTGGCAGTGCTAGACTTAAACACTTCTGCCCATAGTTTGTTCTCCAGCTCTAAGGACTTCTTCAGTACCCACTTCTACCCTTAGGGGTTGCCATTTTTTTTTCAAGATTAAGCAGAAAATTTCAGAAATAAATGCTCAATGAGAGGGGAATAAAAGTATTTATAACAAAAGCATCAATATGGTTAAACCTTTAAAATGAGGCAATATGAGTTCTTTGGGTGACTCTCAAATCTCCAATTCTAGCTCCAATCTATGCCTCTCACTCAAACTCAGACAAGAGTTATATAAACTCTACAAGATTATGTCTAGAGGACAATTCTACTTGCAGAATCCCTGTATGACTGTCATAAAATGGAGTAATGGGTTGGATGTAGAAATTTTACACACCATCCTTCAAGGCAGATACGATAAAGTTGCCAGTCTATCTCCTGAAAATCTTAGTTTTTGGTTACATTTGTTTTCTCCAAACCAACATAAATTCATTTGAATAGATATTTATTAAGATACTGTGTTTCCATGACAGATTAAGAGGTCAAACCTTGTGAATGGATTTCAAAAGGATGGAAAATTATTAATAAAGGTATGAATGTTCCAAATCACTAATAATAAGTGAAAGGTAAATCAAAACAACTCAGAGCTTTCACTTTACAGCCAGCAAATAGACAAAGATCTTTAAAAAAAAGATGATACCAGACCATGTTGGAAGGGTTGTAGAAAATTAGGCATACTAATGCATTGTTGGTGGAGCTATGAATTGTTGGAAAGCAGTTTGGAATTATGCAAATAAGTGACTAAAATGGCCCTACCCTTTGACCCAGAGATTCCATTGCTAGGCATATACCAAAAAAATAAACAAATATAAATAAAAATATACAAATATAACAAATTCCGTATATACCAGAATATTTCTAGCTGGGGGAAATATAGGCAAAGCAAAAACAAAACAAAACAAAATATAAAACACACAACCTTAGAGGATGTTTAAATTACCTAATGACTACTTCAATCTGTACAACCTCTCCAATTTATGTTTGCTGTTTTGCTGGGAAAATTGGTATTGCTATTCTTGATGGTCTTTGACAGGCTTCAGGACTCCAGGCTGGAGAGGACATGCAAGTGGGGAGCAGAGGAATGCCAAGGGCCAATGCTGGCCCTAAAGGCACAAGCAGAAGAGAACAGAGGGGCTCAAATTGGGAGTAAAGCTGAGATGATGACCAAAGTGCAAGCAGGCATGGGAGCCAAGGACAGGAGAGCCAAGAGGAGTGTGATTGTTAAAACCACCAGAATCCTGTTGTGCTGTGCCAAAAAACTTTGTTTCACTAGTTTTTTTTTTAAACCCTTACCTTCCCTCTTGAAGTTCTGTGTATTGACTTATAGGTGGAAGATTGGTAAGGGTAGGCCATGGGGGTCAAATGACTTGCCCAGGGTCACACACCTAGGAAGTGTCTGAGGCCGGACTTGAACCTAGGACCTCCCGTCTCTAGGCCTGGCTCTCAATCCACTGAGCTACCCAGCTGCCCCGTTTCACTAGTTTCAATTGCTTTGAAATAGAATAAAACTGAGCTCCCTGTCCCTGGGCATATTCAAGGAGAAACTTGTCTAGGATTCATGTTTTTAGGAAGGATTAGGCTAGATGATGACTTAGGGCCTCTTTAGAGACTTGTGACCGTCACTCAGAGGTCCATCCATGCAGGTGTGTGTGAAAAGGTCTATTGCCCAGACTTCAAGAGGCACCTCGAGAGCTTCTCTAACAGGAGGTAGATCTGGGGCCACTAGTGCACTGGAAATAGAGTTCAGAAAAGAGGGCTTCTCCTCTGGAGGAGCTCATAACTGATGGAGAGCAAGACGAGGAAACTAGATTGCTTTTTGGAAACTGGAAGGCACAATTAGACCTTGAGTTTTCTGTAACAGCAAAATGCCCTCTTTTCAACACATTTTACCAGTGGGGCTGTACAGCAGGGAGACCTCTGAAGAATTCCAGGTAAGGGGGCAATGGATGGGGAGCAAGGAGGCAAGACACGGCCGAGGAAGTCCAAAGAGGGAGTACATCATGGAGAGCCGTTGGATGGAGAGAAAATGGGCTGCATGTGTGACAAGAACCGGGGGTGACAGGTGGATGGCCAGTGGGCTCCTCTGGTACCCTAGCAATGAGGAGAAATCGAGGTACCACTGGGACATTCTTGGGAGGACCCGGATGAGGACTGCCCAGGTTGCGCAGGGCCATGGGATGGGTGGCAATTTCTATCTCTGGAGGGAAGTCCTGAATGGAGATCACAGATGCAGCTGTTTGGTTTTGATGTTTTGTTGTTTTTTTTTCTTCTCATGCCAAGGCATTCTGTATCCAAGATACAGAAGTGACTAGCAAGGCATGAGATGCCACCAAGAAGAGTAGGGGATTCCCAAAGCTGTACATGAGAAGTGCTAGGGAAGGACCTCCCCTACGTGGTATCCTATCATTATCTCAAGTAAGACAAAGGATGTTTCATGCCCAAACAGACCCACCTTACCGGAGAGTAGCCCCGATGGGCTCTTGTGTTTTTCTCTCCTGGACCCCTGTGGCCAGTCTGCCAAAGCCCAAGGACCCCATTTCTAATTTTTGTGGGGATTGTAGGGAAAGCTCTGAGCTCCTGCAGAAACTTTTCTGGAGGAATTGACTGCCACTATCATCAGTTTTTAAAATTTAAACTTAAAATTCTTTAAAAAAATTTTTAAATGTCAATGAACAATTGGCGGCAATGCTAAATTTCAATGGGAGGTTAGAAAATAAAAATGTCATTTCAAAGATCCCTTGAAATCTCTCCTGGCCATTATCCAGGTCCTTTAGGGCCTTTTCCTGGAGAGAGAGATCCTCCAGGGTTGGTGCCTTCCAAGCATTTCCCTACATGGCAGGACCCCTTTCCATCAGGCACCCCTGAAGTGGCACAGGAACATCCGGGAATGTCCTTCACATTCAGACCCCCAATTTCTGGTTTGGGGACCTCAGGAAGTCCCCTTCTGCTCCTAGGAGAAAGCCCTTGCTGGGAATACTTTGGCAAAGGGTGAGTGGGGCCAGGGCCACCCTTCCTGCCTGCTGGAGGAGCGGAAGCTGAAAATGGCCCAGGAAAGGCCTGGCAGAGAGCGTGCTCAGCCCCTTCCCTTCACGGCAGCCGCTGACAACTTCTTTCTCTCCAGCTCCAAGCGGCTTCCCCTTTCCCTCACCCATCTGAGGGTCGGAGAGTGGATGTGTTTTGGGGGTGAGGGTGGGAGAGCCCGGGGGGGCCGAGGAAGGTTTCTGGGCAGCAGCTGGGTGGGTGCACATTGAGAGCAGGGGCCATTTTTGCCTTTCTTTGTATGTGGGTCACTTAATCAATGTTGGGTGAATGGCCAGGACAGAGGAACGTGGGAGTCACTGATGGTGGTACTCAGCTCCTCTCAGAAAAGGTTCTGCAGAGTTGAGTTCAGAACCTTCCCGACTGTGTGACAGCACCGACTCCCCTCCCCCGTGGTCTTCGGCTCAATATTCCCCCCCTACCACAGTCCCAGGGTCCTACAGGAAGATCTCTGCCCTGCTCCTATCCACCACATTCCCAGCAGACCATCTCCCTAGCGGGCCGAGGACCCTAGCAGGATTGGAGTTCAGATGTGGGGCTCCTGGGGCCCCCCTCCCTAAAGTCTCCTCGTCCTCAGCTCCTACCCCCCATCTGTGCCCAGAAGCCCCTTCTTCAGCCATCCTGATTGGCACAAAGGGGCTCCCAGGCTCCGGGTGGGCCAGGGGGTGGCTGAGCTACTTTTCCATGCTTTATTGGGGATTCTGATGGCAGTGGCGGTTGGAGGTGCGGCCTCATTCACAAAGGCAGAGAGAAATTAAGCCAAGAGAAGGGGAGAACAGGAGGGGAAATGACTTTAATATAAACAAAACTCTGTTCCCCAACAACAGAACCCCAGAGACCTGGGGAGGGGGTCAGGACAGCACCATCTAAGAGAGCGATGAGGCTCCCCAAGGCCAGGGGAGACGGAGGAGATGAGATGGGGGAGAGGCCAGACTCCGCTGCCTCCTCTCATCTCCACTGAGTTTTTTGGCTCCGTCCAGGGAGGATGGTGGGAAATGGGGAGCAGCCAGCTTAGACGGGAGGCCTAGTAGTGAGACGATTGGGTCCAGCCAGCGGAAGAGCGGGGGAGGCCCAGCACCACGATATAGCGCCCCTGGGGTTCAAGATGGGGCAAGAGCAAGAGAAAAAATAGATCAAGCCTGGGGTGCCCTCCCATGGGCATTCCAGGGTGCCTGTGGGGGGCTGCACTGTAGTTTCTTCTCCAGCTCTCTCCCAGGGGTGTGCTTCAAATGGGGTCCCAGGGCAGAGTACCCCCTTCTGGTTCACAGAAACCGGGGGGGCCCCTGGTCTGGGCAGGCGAGCAAAGAGCGTCTTGGATGCCTCAGGCCACCATCAGCCCTGGCTCCCGCACGAGGACAGGGAGTCGTACAGGGAATCGCTCAGGGACTCCGACGTTTCCAGGCCAGGCGGGCCTCCCCCAGACGCCCGTCCGTCCTCTCCCATGTCTGAGGTGCTGGGCGTGCGGCTGTCACTGAAGGCTGGGCCGGGGGTGGTCGCGGGCGGCTGCCTTTCCTCTAGACACTGCTTCCTCTCAGTGGGGGGGACCTGGCGGATGGGAGTGGGGGTCAGGGGGGAGGAGGGGGCAAACCCTGCCTGAACCCCCAAGCTGCGTCCTGCCTCAGCAGCCCCTCTCAGACGCCTCGGTCTCGGTCAGGGGCTCTAGAGCCTGCGGCAAACCCGGGGGAGAGGAGGGACAGAGAGGCCGGAGCCCCCAGCTCAGCCCTCACTGCAGCCCACAGGGAAAGGCTCAGAGCTCGCTGCTCCCACGTCCGTCCCAGGGGCTTCCCAAGGCCCCAGGGAGGAGAAGGGGAAACCCCTGGGACCCCTCTTCCAATTTCCTTCCATTCCGCCCCTCTTCTGACGGGGCCTGGCGACGCTTACCAGCGGGGTCCTAGGCAGGCCTTCCAGCTGATGGGGTGCACAGAGGAACGGGTCGGAGGCATTGCTGCCCGTGCGGGTGTTGGGGAAAGTCCAGTTTTTGGAGAGCTGGATTGGGGGTGGTCGTCCAGGATGCCCGCTAGAATCTGCCTCAGGAGCAGAGAAGGCACCAGATCAGGGGTGCGAAATGCCAAGACTTCTCACTCCACCCCCCACCCAGAAAAACATCTGATGCCCCCCTGACTGCAGCCCTCCCTCAATCAGGGCGCTGGAAATGACAGACACACAGCCAGATTTGCCCCCCTCCCTCTTTGGGGGCGCCCACCATCCGTGCAGGCCTTGTGCCCGTGGTGCCTGGGCGTGGGAGAAAGCAGGGCATGGAAAGTGGGGACGCTCGGGTGCCGCCCGGCCACCAGCAGCTCCTCCATGGCGGGCACCTCCCGGTCCAATGTCCTGGCTCGTCGGGGAACCTTGGTGAGGGGGTTGGGTCGGGCCGAGGGGTCCACGGGGGCCGGGTCCAGGCGAGAAGGCTTTGGCTTGGGGGGGTTTTTGCCGGGGGCTCCGCTGCTGCCGTGGTCTGGCGGCGGGAAGGTGCCGATGCCACTGTCCAGGGTTCGGGTCAGGGAGCCGCAGGCTGGGGAGGAAGGGCAGAGGGAAGCACGGGGGCTCGGGCCCGGCACCCACCCCGCACCCCTCAGACGGGAAGACCTCCCAGTGTGGCGAGCGCACACGGCGTTCTGTAAAGGGCCCTCGTCCCCCCTTGGGCCGAGGTGGTCTTCCCACTCACACCAGAAGCCAGAGTCCCATGTGGGGGTGCTCCGGTCAGCCACGAGGGGGGCTCAGGGTGCTGGGAGTGGGGGGGGGGGCACTGACCTGTGAAATCCGGGGCAGGGATGGGCTCAGCGAGGCCGTCCTCAGGAGGGGCCGCTTCCCTCGGTGCCGGCTCACCGCTCTTCTGTGCGGGTGGAGGATGTGCTCAGGGCCCGCGGCTCCCGCCTGCCCCTCCGGGCCGCCCTGTCCCAGGGTCCAACCCCACAGCGCCCCCCACACTCCAGCAGGGTCCTTGGGCGGGCTGGGGCAGCCGGGAGGGTTTGCCTCTGCGCAGGGGCCCGACTAGCCCTCCCCTCCCTCCCCAGCTCACCTTCCCTGACGGCTTGTTGGCGCTCTGGGCGACGAGGCCATTGCGGGGGCTCCGGAGGGGCGGGGGGCCCTTGGCATCGGGAGCGGCCGGCGTAAAGTCTCTGAAGTCCGGCTTGGGCTCCTGCCAGCGGTCAGGGGGCAGCTCCTTCCCATCTACCCTAGGTGGGGGGAGAACACAAAGGTGGCGGGTTAAGATGGGACGGGCCGCGGGTGTCTGAGCGCAACATGGCCGACGAGGGGAAGAACGGGCCTGGCTCTGGGGCTCCCCCCACCCCCACCCCCACCCTCACCCCGGTGGTTCTCATCTGCTCCAGAGGCGAGGGGGCCGGGCCCAGGAGGAGGACCGGGGAACTGGCCCGGCCCGGCCCCCCCTTCCCGATCCTGGGTCCGGCCTTACCGGTTGAGCAGCTGCTGCATGAAGGTGTCGGCCCCCTGGTACACGATGGCGAGCTGGCTCTGGGCCTGGCCCAGCACGGCGTCCCCGCTGCCCCCGGGCCCCCTGGCCGGCCCCCCCGGGCGCCCCCGGCCCTGCCGGCTCAGGTAGGCCTTCTCCTCCTCCAGGGCCTTGCGCAGGTCCTCGGCCTTGGCCATGAGCTTGGAGATGTTGAGGCTCTCCGTCTCCAGCTTGCGGGCGTCCTGCTTGCCCCCCTTGGGCGGGGGCGCCCCCCCAGGCCCGTCCTTGTTCTTCCCGGGGTCGGCCCGGCGGCTCAGGGCAGGCAGCTTGCTCTTCTTCAGGCCGAACCAGCTGACGATGCTGCTCGAGTTGCGGTGCTTGGCTTCGGCGCTCGGGGCCCGGTCCTGGCCCTGCAGGCGCAGCACGTTCTCCTCGATGCCCTTCATCACCTTCTCCTCTATGGCCGAGTGCAGCGCCGGCCCCTCGGGGCCCCCCGCTTTGGGCCCTGGCTGGGAGGGGGTGCCGTAATCTGCCCAAGGGGGACCCTTGCCCTTCTCGGGCTTGCCTGGGTCCTTGGGCACTTGGGGGGATGCCCCCCGGGGAACCACCTTGGTGGGGGACTTGGAGGGCAGCTTGGTGGGGCTGCCATGGGGGCTCTTGTTGGGCTTGCCTGAGCTGGGCACGGTGGTGGGCAGCTTGACTGGGGTCCGAGGGGTCTGAGGGCACAGCGCCCCTGCCAGCCGGCTTTTGGCCAGCTCCACTTTGGTGAGGCAGCCACGAGGAGAAACAGGGTCCAGGTCGAGACGGGCGCCCATGGAGTGGGAAGAGTAGCAGCGGGGCCCAGGGTCCCCGGGGGGCCCGTGATCCTGTTGCTTCAGGCTGCTGGTGCCCAAGGGCACGGGCCCTCGCGGGGGCCCCTTTGCCTCCGCGGGCTCAGGGGGCCTGAACGAGCTGGGGGCTACGTCCCCGGCCCCTTCCCTCAGCCTCCCCGGTGGCCGGACCCTCTCCACCCCAGCCTTTCCGGGGCTTCCGTTCTTGTCGCCCCCGCTCGGCGTTCCCTCTGGGCCTGGCTTTGGTCTGCCCAGGGCTGTCAAGCGCTCCCGGAGAGGTGGGAAGCTCGGCTCCCCGGGCCGTCTCCCCGCGCCATTGCCCAGCTTTTTGGAAGAGCCTCCTGTGCTCTTCCAGCCGGCCTGGGGAGACTCTTGTCCGGCTTTCTCAGCACCCTTCCCCTGGGCACCCCCGTAGGGGCAGGGGCTAGGTGGACCCCGAGGACCCTGGTCTGGTGTCTCTGGGGCCAGCTGGGGGTAGCTGGACGACTGAAGGGGGGAAATGGGGGGCTCTGCAGAGGGTCCCGCAAAGGAGCCGGCAGAAAGGTCCAGGACGTCTCCATACCGGGGCGAGCTCGGACAAGCGGGGGGCTCAGACGAGAGGACGGAGGAGGGGGCCGGATGCACGGGCCTCAGCGGGATGGCATCCACGACGATGACGGGTGGAGAGCTGCCGGACTGGCTCCGGGCAACTATCTCGGGCGACAGGTCACCCCCAAGGCCACGGTGGGTAAGCATGGGGGAAGGGCTCCCATCAGGACCACCATTCCAGCAAGGGATCCGGGAGCTTCGGGCCAACTGGGGACTAAGATGGGGGGTTCCAGGGCTCGGGGCCTTCTCTGGGGCCAGAGACAGCTTCAAGAAGTTGAGACTCTTGGGAGGGGAGAAGGCGAGGTCCTGGGTCTCGAGGGGGGAAGAAGGGCTAATTTGGAGCTCGCTTTTCACCTGAGATGAGGAATGGGGGTAGCTGGGCCAGGGGCTCGGGCCCGGAGAGCTGTCTCCTCCCCCCACAAACACGCTGAGGAAGGGGAGAGCCCCGCCACCGCCCTCTGAGGTAGTGCTGAAGCCCGGCCTGAGGGGCTCAGAGCCTCCCCCGCCCCAGGCTGCCTTGGGGAGGCCTTTGGCTCTCAGAGCCTCGCTGGGCAAGGGTAGCTGTCCCGAGCCAGGGCCATAGGCAGGGGTCGTGTCTCCGCTGTGGGGTCCTCCAGCCCCTGAAAGGAAGGCCTGGAGGTAAGATTCTGTGTCCTCCAGCAACTGGCCTAGGTTTAGCTGCTTCCGGGCCAGGGCATTGAGCAGAGCAGCTGGCGTCAGTGCCTCCCCTGGCTCCCCGGCCTCATCTGAGGAGGAGCTACTGCTGCTGCCAAGGCCGCTGTGGAGGCTGGGCTGGGGCGCCGGGGACCTCTGAGGCTCCCGGCCTGTGCCCCAAAGCCTCCCCAGCTTCTCATCCTCAGCTCGGGGGCTCCCCAGCATGGGCTCCCACCGGAGCAGTCCCCCCAGGCCGCTGGGGCCTAGGAGCAGGCAGGATGCCCACGGGGCAGGCTCTGGCAGAGGTGGTGTACACACCTCACCATTGACCGGTTCTGGGGAGCCCAGCCTCTCCCCAGGGCTCCATTTTTCACCCGCCTTGCCCTTCAAGGAACAGTCGGGATGGAGGCCAGGCTCCCCCTGGGGACACTGCCCTGCTGCCCTCCACGAGGCCGTGGGGGGGTGCAGTAACAGGGGGTCAGTCTCTTCCAGGCTTCTCAGCACCTCTAGGATCTGAGCCTTTTTCTTCAGAAACGGGGAAAGGGCATCCAGTGGGGGTCCTAGGCCCCCCAGAGCCACCTGCTGCTGCTGCTGCTGCTTCTGCTGCTGCTGCTGCTCACAGCCTACCTAAAGGGAAGAGAGGGTTGAGGCGTGGGGATGGCCAGGTCCATCTTCACCCAGTGGGACACACGAGCCTGCACGAAGCCTTCAGAAAGGCCGGCACTCTCCTTCCCCAAGTGACAGAAAGCAGAAGCCTGAGGACCAGGGTGGTCTCTGGGATGAAGGCCAGCTTCGTTTTTATGTGGGCAGCCCTCCCCTCCCTTGTGGGGCTGCCAGGGGAAGGTCTTTCTCAGAAGGCCCAGGATGCCAACAAGAATCATGCCACCTTCTGGTTCTGTTACTGAGGCGGTGGCAGGGCCCCTGCTGGCCTCAGCTGCCTGACTGACCCTAGGGAAGCCCCAGCACAGAAAACCCAGGAGCCAGGCAGTGGACAAAGGAGGGAGGTCAGTGGTCTCCAGGTTCACCCTCTCCCTTCTTCATTTGCCCCTTTCCCTGGTACCTCTTTTGGTCCAGGATGGGGCCCCATCGGCAATAAGGCTGCCGGGCCCTCTTCGGCGTTCAGGAGCGTGGTGGCCAGAGGCTCGGAGATGGACTGCAGCGGATGTAAAGGGAGCTGAAATGGAGGAGGCAGGTCAGTGGGAATCCCCCGGCATAGGGAAGGGCTTACCTTTCCTGCCTTCCACAAGAAGGGCCTTTTACTCCCTGGGTTTGAGGGAGCCTCCAGCTCTGATGACCTCGAAGGTCCTAAAGTTAAATGGCTCCTCTGAGGAGCGCCAAGTGGGAGGAAGCCCGTTCTGTCCCGAATTAATAACGATAATTCTGCTCCTAACTAATAATTAACCATGACTTTGGAACGTTCCAGGTGAGACACGAAGTCTACAGGGGCCAGTAATAAAAGGAGGGCACCAGTCAATGAGGGGCCTTGGCATGGGGGACCACCCTGGGCAGTAGCAGTGGCTGCTAGAGCCAGGAAGGCCAGGCTCACATCCCTCCCTTGCTGAGCCAATCTGGGCCTCCTTCCCTACTGAGAACACAAGGCTTTGGGACCTCAGCAGTTGCAGAAGGACCCAAATCACCTGGACCAACAACATCTGCCCCAATCATGAACCCTGCCTACATCAGTCTCCACGAGACACCTAAGGATGTGAAGGGCCAGCATGGCCCAAGATGGTAGATTCTACCAGGGACATCTCTCACTGTGAGGATGCTGTGGAGCTCAAATCTCAGCTCTAGCATTGCTCCCTGGAGCCAGAGCTCCATCCCCTTCTATCTGAGGAGTGCTCCACCCAGGCCTGTCCCTCTCTGGCTCCCACAGCTTCCCCCGCCTCTGGCTCCACACCAGCTCCCTTCAGGGCCCCCTAGTAGCAGTTCTCCAACCTCACCCTCCTGTCCCCCTTCTTTTGCACAAGGTCCAGCTTATCCCTTGGAGGCAGCCTGACAAGGGCACTAACCTTTCAGGCCCTAAGTCCTTTTATCTGCTTCCTACAAATTACTTTTGAGCGATTTTCCACAGAAAAGAGAGATTGGGAGTTAGAAGGGCCCTGGTCGAGGAGTTCGGCTGCCTGCTTTTCCAGGCCCAAAGTCACATTGTAAACAAAGGATCTGAGGTAGGATTTAAACCCCGTTTTCCCAATTCCAGTCCCAGGGTTCCATTAAAACAGGGCTTCCCTCTGCTGTATGAAATCAAATCTTATGTTCAGCCTGTTAAGATAATTTTAGATCTTGGCTTTGTAGTCAATTCTATTAGCTTCCAATACTCTGCAAATGCCATAAATGTGTTACTGATGCTTTTGTCCAGGGCCCTGATTAAATGTTAGAATGGGAAAAAGGAGACCTGAGTGAGTGATGCACCAAGAGTCCTCATTCATCAAAATTATGAAAGGCCAGTTGGCCAACTCATTCCCAGGTAGAAAATAGTAGTTTGGCCTTAGATTCTGAGTCAGAAGACCTGGGTTCCAGTTTTGACTTTGCCGGACTCACAAATCCTTTGGCCTTCTGGGTTTCCATTTCTACTTTTGTAAAAAAGAAGATTAAATCTTAGGTACTTTCTAATGCTATGATTCTATGGTTTAGAATTCAGATTACAGACACCAGTGGGATATTTAAAGCAAATGTGAGAATTCATTTTTGTGAAAGAACTTTAGAAACTGGCTAGAAGAGGGGCAAGGATTGACAAATCCAGTTGGTTCTCAAGAGTTTATAAACTATGGTAACTTTCATTCTTATCCCATCTTTTGAGGAATTAGGTGGCATAATGGATAATATCAGATTTGAAATGAAGAATACCTGAGTGCAAATCCAGCCAGACAACTTACAAGTTGTATGGCCAGAGGTTTTTTAAAAATTACAGCTGGGGGCAGCTGGGTAGCTCAGTGGAGTGAGAATCAGGCTTAGAGACAGGAGGTCCTGGGTTCAAACCCGGCCTCAGCCACTTCCCAGCTGTGTGACCCTGGGCAAGTCACTTGACCCCCATTGCCCACCCTTACCAATCGTCCACCTATGAGACAATACACCGAAGTACAAGGGTTTAAAAAAAAATTACATATGAAAATATGAAATTTAGGGGGCAGCCAGGTGACTCAGTGGATTGAGAGCCAGGCCTAGAGACAGGAGGGCCTGGCCTCTTGAGCAAGTCACTTAATTCCTACCGCCTAGCCCCGACCATCCTTCAGCCTTAGAACCAATACACAGTATTGATTCTAAGATGGAAAGTAAGGGTTAAAAAAAATTTATTTGTGAATTACTCAGTTATCACCTTCTAAAGATATTCATTGTTTTCTTAGGCCACTTCCCACAAGAGTCAGATTCACATCCTTAGGACCATGTAGTCTTTAGTAACATAGTTAAATGCAAATGAGCACAGATTAACTTGGTATGCTTCAGTTTCTCCCACTGTAAAATGGGGTTAATAACAGCACCTACTCTACAGGTTTGTGTGGATGAAATGAGATAATATTTGTGAAGAGTTTTTATCACAGGGCCTGGCACATAATAGGTGCTATATAAAGGCATATTCCCTTCCTTTTAGAATAGAGAAGATTTTTCACAAGTAGGTTGGTCAAAAGATGATGAATTCTTTGGCCAAGGCAATCACAAAAGAAAGAAAAATTCAAATTTATGTTCAGTCCTCTGAAGCCCCTTCCAATTCTGCAAGCGGCAGACTGGTGAAAAAAGAAGTAGATGACACAAAGACTCAGTTTTTGGACTTTCCACAAAAATTCACTCAATCAACAGTACTTTATCACAACCCATCAGCACTGATTAGGTGTCTACTCTGGGCCAGGCACTGTGCCACACGGTGAAGACACAAGAGGTGGCAAAGGCTGGTCTTTGCCCTCAGAGAGCTTACAATCTAACAGAGATCCTTGTGAAAGATATGTGTACAGGTCACAATAAATGGACATACTCTGGGAAGAAAGTGACCACATCAATACTGACATTCTGATGAATGTCAAGTGAAAGCCAAGACAAAGGAAGCTGCAGCTAAACTGAAGGATGGCTCTTGGGTCTGGCTTTGTCCAGTATTCAGGGTCAACAAACAAATATGCCACCATATATTTGGTCATCTCTTTTCACAAATGTGTGCAGGAATGAATGGAAAAAAAACAGCTAGTGTTTACTATGTGCAAAGCACTGTGGGTACAAATAGAAAACTGAGATGGTCCCTGCTCCCCCAAAGCTCCCCTGTTAATGGCACATGCATTTTTTTCTTAAAAAACATTGAAGACCTTTCCAGAGTGCTTAGTCAAACTTCTGAGGAAACAATTCCCCTGCACTAAAATCCTTTCCTCTCATTTTCTGAGAGGAAACTGGGTCAAAGTTTAAGAAGACACTCTAAATCCCAGAAAATGAATTAGGTGGTAACCAGGCTCACAGCATAATAATTTATCTAGCTCCACCCTCAACTTGGCCCGAATGCTTTTAGAAAATGATTCTCCAGGATGCACATTTTAACTTACTATTGTTCTGTTTAATTAGTTAAAGCCTGTTACCTAAACTCTGAACCCACACTGAATGCCGACTGTGGGATTTTGTCTTTGTTTCTGAATGCTATATAATGGAGGACACTCTTGGGAGGAGGAGAGGTTTTTAAAGCAGGAAAACAACTCTCATTTTGATGTCTGCCTTTAAGCAACCATGCTTGTATATATGAATGGGTTTGTTTATGACAGACTTTTTTTCTGCACAACCACCATGAAGAGCAACCTATGTGGGGCAGCTCAGTGAATTGAGAGCCAGGCCTAGAGATGGGAGGATCCTAGGTTCAAATCTGGCCTCACACATTTCTCAGCTGGGTAACCCTGGGCAAGTCACTTGACCTCCATTGCCTAGCCCTCACTACTCTTCTGCCTTGGATTCCAAGACAGAAGGTAAGGGTTTAAAAAAAAAAACAAAAAACACAAAAGAGCAACCTATCACCAAGGTCTGCTGCAAAGGAGAAATAAGGTAGAAGAATTCTGCTGGATATGGTGTTCCAAATTCAATAAATATCTAAAAAACTTCAATACTTGATGACTTTAAGTGCAAAGATGGGCACAGGCAAGGAACCTGAAAAATACAGCTCGGGCTTACAGAATACAGAAATTGAAAGCTTATAGACCATAGAGAGACTTCACACCTATCCAACACAGATAACTTTGGGGAGTGAAGGGGGAAAGGCAGGTAGCTTGGTGGCTTAGAGCAACGGTTTTGGAATTAGGAGGGTCTGGATTTCAAAAGTGACTTCAGACACTGCCTAGCTGTGGGGCCCTGAGCAAGTCACTTAACTCCAATAGTCTAGCTCTTGCCATTCTTCTGCCTCAGAATTGATACTAAAACAGGAGGTAAGGGTTTAAAAAAAGAAGAGATTTGCATTTCTCTAATTATTAGAGATTTAGAACACTTTCTCATGTGCTTATTGATACTTTTGATTTCTTTACCTGAAAATTGCCTATTCATGTCTCTTGCCATTTATCAACTGGGGAGTGGCTTGATTTTTTTATACAATTGATTTAACTCCTTGTATATTTGAGTAATTAGACCCTTGTCAGAGTTTTTTGTTATAAAGATCTTTTCCCAATTTGTTGTTTCCCTTCTGATTTTGGCTACATTGTTTTTATTTGTACAAAAGCTTTTTAGTTTAATATAATCAAAACTATTTAATTTACATTTTGTAATTTTCTCTAACTCTTGCTTGGTTTTAAAATCTTTCCTTTCCCAGAGATCTGACAAACAACTCTGAGGTATCACCTCACACCTAGTATAATGGCTAAAATGAAAGAAGGGGAGAGATGAATGTTGGAGGGGATGTGGCAAAATTGGGACATTAATGCATTGCTGGTGGAGTTGTGAACTGATCCAACCATTCTGGCTGGCAATTTGGAATCATGCTCAAAGGGCTATAAAAGAATGCCTGCCCTTTGATCCAGCCATACCATTGCTGGGTTTATACCCCAAAGAGATCATAGATAAACAGACTTGTACGAAAATATTTATAGCTGTGCTTTTTGTGGTGGCAAAAAAACTGGAAAAGGAGGCTATGTCCTTCAATTGGGGAATGGCTGAACAAATTGTGGTATATGCGGGTGATGGAATACTATTGTGTACAAAGGAATAATGAACTGGAGGAATTCCATGTGAACTGGAGAGACCTCCGGGAACTGATGCAGAGTGAAAGGAGCAGAGCCAGAAGAACATTGTACATAGAGACTGATATACTATGGTGAAATCGAATACAATGGACTTCTATACCAGCAACAATGCAATGACCCAGGACAGCTCTGAGGGATTTATGGTAAAGATGCTACCCACATTCAGAGGAAGGACTGCAGGAGAGGAAACACAGAAGAAAAACAACTGCTTGAACACATGGGTTGAGGCAGACATGATTGGGGATGTGGACTCAAAACTACCAACCCAGTGCAACGATCAACAATTTGGAAATAGGTCTTGATCAAGGACGCATGTTACAACCAGTGGAAATGTGCGTCGGAATGGGTGGGGGTGTGTGTGTGGGGGGTGAAGGGGAAAGTAGGAGCATGAATTATGTAACCATGTTAAAAATGAATATTAATAAATGTTTAAAAAAAAAGAAGAGAGGTGGGGGGCTGTTGGATACCTAAATATATTGAATAACATCCTCTAAAGTAAAAATAATGATATTCTAACAGACAAGAAAGAAACCGTGACAAGGGAATCATTTCTGAATTGGTGGTTTTTGAATGGGCAGACCAGAGATTTAAGAGCAAAGGTCAAAATCAATAATCGAAGTAGACAAAGGAATATAAATGAGAAGATATGGCTTGCAATGAAAAACAACTTCAACCTGGCCTATTTAAAAGCTATAGATTTGTGATCAGAGAACTGGCTCTCTTAGCTATGTGAATGTGGAGAAGTCCCTTAATCTTTCTGGGTCACATTTTCTCATCCAGAGAATGAAGAATGAACTACCTGACCTCCAAGGTCCCTTCTAGATCTAAATTATAATCTATCTAGACAAACTAGTGAGAAGCGATGGTGAGAAAGACACGTTTCTAGAAAGCTTGGCAATAGAGCCAGGTAAGTGGGATCACCCCATGATCCCAGAAGGGAGGAACTAGGAGAAAGGAAATCTACACAGGAGAGAAGAAGAGACCTGTCCAGATTACTATAACAAGCCATTCTCCCTATCATCAGCCCAGAATGTGTTGCAATGAGGGATCAGAGAGGAAGAGACTGAGAACTAGTCCAAGCATCTACAGAAGAGCTCTCCATTAGGTGTGACTTTGGGCAAAGATAAAGTGTAAAGGGATCCATTCCCAGAAGCAGGATATCTAAAAGAGATGTGACCAAATGTTTGGGAAAAAAATGTTATCACAGAAAAAAGGGTTCAAGAAAACATCAGAAACTACTGACCCCAATGCCTGTGTTAGAAGAATATACTACTGGCATGTTGGGCGCATGAGAAAAGCTTGCTTGGCCAAAGCTGTTTTACATCAGGCCACATGATTACAGTTAGACAATGGTTTATTGTTTGTTGATTATTAAGAATTCATTTGATTTGGCAGAGTGAGAAAGGCTCTTCTCCTACCAGATATCTCCCATACATAAACCTTAGCCTGCCCAAATTAATAGACATATCTAACAGAGCATAGAAAGAGGAGCGATAGGCTCACCAGAGGCATCTGCCAGTGTCACAGAGGTCCAGGTCAGAGTACAAAGGAAGAGAAAATTCCTAGAGTTGGCAAAGTCTCCAAATGCTACAGTTTGTAAACCGGCATTATGCTAATTGCGTCAAGCTCTGGAACACTGCAGAGTACTAAATGAGAGGCTGGTCTAATTCTGCAGAGTAGGGAAAACAAATAAACACAGATGAAAGCCTATTTTCCAGATTGTGATAACAATATAGTTGAGCTGACAAGCTAAGGGCTGGCCCCTCAATGGCCTTGGACAGACACTGAAGGTAGCGAACTAGAATCCTAACGGGGAAAAAAATGGCAGACAGTAGGCTGATTGCCCTGGGAAATTTCAGTGCTTCTTCCTGAGACAGAGGCCATTCCTGGCTGGGACTAATACCAATCACTAAAGACAAAGTCACGTAAAAGGCAGGAATGTGGCCCAGCAGGTTACCAATGAAAAAAGTACAAGAGAATTGTAAAAACCACAACAGAAGCCCAAGAGAAATGGCAAAAAGGATATCATAAAACGAGAGTGAGAGATGAGTGACACTCTACTAGCACCCATGGAATGTCAATGGGAAGGGAGGCTTGCCCATGGCACAGAGGAGGATGATGTGTTTGAGCAGGGCAGAATCCATGGTGAAGTTCTGCCACCCTGGGACAAGTATTAACAGTAGATGACAGCTTCTTAGGATTACCCATCCATTCCTGTCCAGAAGAGGAAGGCTTCGTCACTACTCCTCAGCTTAGGGGGTCAGTGTATTTCAGTGATGCTGTCCACCTCGCTCCCCTTAGAGGGGATAGTGGATATCTGTGGATAGTGTTGGACTTGGTGTCAGGAAAATTTGAGTTCAAATGTCAGTTCAGACATTTACTACCTGGGAAAATCACTTGACCTCTCTCAGTCTGTTTCCTTATTTGAAAAATGGAGATTTAAAACAGTACTTACCAGTGAGGATCAAATGAGATTTATTCCGGGGGGGGGGAGGGGAGGGGAGGGCATTTCAGGCACAGTGAATAAAGAGCTAGGCCTGGAGTCAGGAAGACCTGGGTTCAAATCCAGCCCCATAAATGTAGTCACTAGCTGTGTGACTCTGGGCATGTGTCTTAACCTGTTTGCTTCAGTTTCCTTATATGAAAAATGGGGACGCTAATAGCATCTAACTCCCCAGTTGCTGTGAGGATTGAAAAAGTCTTATGCACAGCGCCTGTCACACTGTAGGTGCTCCATGAATGTTAATTAGTTCTGCTTCCTTCTTGCCCTTACCAGGGGGCTAGCCCACTTTGTCTTCCTATCAGCTGTTTCCCCAGGGTCTCTACTCCTTTGTTCTTTGATGTTCCCACACTCTGTTCAGAGCTCCCATGAGCCTCTTCATTACCCACTATGTGGCTTTAACACTTGACAGTTTTAGTCCACAGCTCGCCTCAGCAACACCAGCAGAATGCTGGTATTAAAAAGATGAGTCTGTTTCCATAGGAAAGCTTGGGGTTGCTAAAGAGCTTTGCAGTTTCCTGAAGGCAAATCAGCTTGATTTCTTGTTCAATTTCACCCTAAATCTGTTGCTCATTTGTACAGGTTTTCCACCTAAACGCATGTCCCATTTTGGGCAGCAGAGACTCATTGAGAAGTCAGACCAAACTTGAGTAGTTCAAGATTTCTTCCAAGAAGTCTCCAAAGCTCTGGGCCTTGGACGGACCTCTCCAGCCCTCCCCTGGCCTTCCCCTCCCCTACTCTATGCAGGATCCAATCCCCCACAGCAGTGAGCCCTCCCCCTTATATAGCTCTTAGTGTTTATGGCAGTTGAACAAATGCATCTTTCAAAGCATCTGAATGACTGAAAAGAGTTGGAAGAGAACTATTGCTTTGCTCTCCTAGTAAAACAATACAGACATTTTGGTCTTGTATTATTTACATCTTTCATTCAATTGTGAAACTGAAATGAAGAAGATATGGTCCATTTCTGAATCTCACTTGCAGAAGCCTGCTTGTTCCTTATCCTCATCAAGGCTGCTCTCAATCTGTATAGAGGAGTCTCAAACATTTTGGGAAGGTGGGAAATATGTATTTAGGTTGTAGTTGCTGATCCTCTCTCAGTTGCCTTTTTTGAGTATTACAAATTATACTTTGAAATCAAAGGGACCCGAGTAACCATTTAGTCTAAGCCATCGAGTAAAGGAATTTTCACTCTAAGAACCTGGCAAGTCGATGTCCAAGGAGAGGCACCTGGCACCTCTGAGGGCAGCCCATTTCCCTTCTGAATAGCTATAATTCATAAAAAGTTTAAGTAATAAGGTCTCAGGTTTTTTTTCCCTCCTTCAAAGACTTCATGAATAGACTCCTCATACTCGCCACGATATTTCCTCTAGCTTGATTTTCCTTTACATGTACTTGGCTCCAATTCAGTTGCTTTTCCTGTCTTTGTTCTCTCTTTTTTTTTTTTTTCTACAACCCCAAGAGCAAAGCTGGGACATGGTGTTAGCAAAGCTGCTCTTGTTGGTGAAAATGGGTTTCTAGATATAATCATTTTTTCAAAGACAATTTTCCTTCTGCTTGTTGGGTTCCTTTCATTCTGATACTTAAATGAGGACTTTACTGACTATTATTATCATCGTCTTTGGGATAACGAAGTAGCAGATCTCTAGGTATAGATATTTCAATAACTCAGCAGAGCTCCAACTTGCTTTCCAGAAGAGTTGGGTTCATTCATAGCTTTGCCAGAAGTATTCATTCCCTCCCTCCAAGCTATGCCAATCTTTCCACATCCTTAAGAACTGGACTTTAAGTACCTAATAAGATGTTTATTCAACTGAATTTGTGCCTTCTAAAGTTTTCTCCAATTCCCTCTGCCACTTTAAGACTTGAGTCTTCCTCATCATGCTTCCTTTTCAGATGCTGTGAAAAGGTCAGATCCCTGGATAGCAGCTGCAAGGCCTCCTCTAGGAGTTCAGAATTGCTTTTCTAGGTCCCATCCTTCTCTTGGCATAGCTTGGAGGGAGGGAATGAGTACTTTCTCCCTACAATACTAAGTGAAGCCTTTCTAGATGACAAGGCCAAAGTGCTGAGGAGCTCTCAAGCAGTTTTTTTTTTTTTAAATCACATCTTAGCTTCTCTAATCTACTGGGACTGGGTGGGTTCTTCCAACCCCTCCCCACGCCCCAATTCCTGGCTGGCTCATAGACCTTAGTAACATAGATGTCGACAGTCCCCCACTCTGACATGTATAGAAAAGGTGATCACTATAAGGGTGTGGGTGGGCAGACAGTTGGGCCTTTTTTATTTTTTTT
>NC_058134.1:292875700-292885434 GCF_016433145.1 Gracilinanus agilis | reverse complement strand
CGCACTCCCCCCACCCATGGCCGATGCGCATTTCCACTAGTTTTGTCATGTGTCCTTGATCAAGACCCCCCCTTTTTTTTTAAATGTAAAGAAAAGATAGCCAAACTTACCTGTGGAAGAGAACTTGCTGAAAGTTGCAACTTCTGCTGAAAGAGAGTGCTCAATGTCTGGTTCTGCCTTTCCAAGTCAAATACCCTCCTCTTCAATTTGATGCATTCTTCTCTTAAGTCCTTCCGCACCCAAGGGCAGAGAGCAGATGGGAGGGAAAAGGAGACAGGATTAGCCCAGAAGTATCTCTTTTTCCTCTCCAGGACCTCAAGAGGGCCACCTGCAGAAGTCACTGGCCAAAGAAGTGATGTGGGGAAGAGGCAGAACTAGCCTCTAAGCCCAGAGCCAAGGTTCCCCCTTACCTTCTGATTCAGAAGAGCCTGTACCACATGGTTAGCTACCTAGGAGACAAAGAGACAGAAATGTCAGGCATCATAACTTCAATTCCTTTTTTAAAATAAATTCTTAGGTGCAGGGTGGCCAGATGATGAAGGGCTTTGAATGCAAAGCTGAAGATTCTGTATCTGAACCTGGAGGTTCAAATAGGGAGCCACTGGAGTTTATTCATGGAGGAAGTAACTAGGTTAGAACTGTGTTTAGTAAAATTGATCTAATGGTGGAAGAAGGACTAGAGCAGGCAGAGAGTCAGGGAGACTCACCCATAGACTCTGGAAGGTGATCAGTTCTTGCACTGGGTGGCAGCAGTGTCAGAGGAGAGAAGGGGACACATAACAAGAGATATGGGGTGGGGGAAGTGAGGAGGTGAGGATCACCCTTGATAGTGGTGCCTTTGACAGTAATAGGGATGTTATTTTGGGGAGGGAAATAATGAATTCTTGTTTTAGAGAAGATAGGCGACATCAGGAATGAGATTAGGATTAGAAAAGTAAACTCAGAACTAGAGATGACAATTGAATCTATGGAAGCTGGTGAGATAACGAAGTCAAACAGTATAGAGGGAGAAGAGAAAGCCCAGGACAGAGCCCTGGGGGATATCTAGTATACATTACTTGGGATTGAAGGGTATCACCACCATTATTTGATATTATTCTAAATAGGTGTCACTATATGAGAGAAGAAAAAGAAATGGAAGGAGTAAGCATAAGTGAGGAAAAAACAAAATCAGTTCTGCAGACTCCAACATAATGGTTTATATTAAAGGAAATGGAGAGAACTAAAAATGAATGGAAATGATTAATAAGTTTGTAAAGAAGCAGGATATAAAATGAAGTCAGAGGACAAAAAGTAATACACCTTCTTTTCAGCTGCACATGGTATATCCACAAAGATTGACCATATAATAGGGCATAGAAACATTGCAAACAAATGCAAAAGAGCAGAAATAATAAATGTAACCTTCTCAGATCATAATGCAATAAAAATAATAATTAGTAAGGGCACCTGGACAGGCAAATCAAAAACTATTGGAAATTAAATAATACAATTCTCCAAAACCAGTTATTTAAAGAAGAAATCATAGAAACGATCAACAATTTCACTGAAGAGAATGACAATGATGAGACATCCTACCAAACTCTGTGGGATGCAGCTAAGGCAATACTCAGGGGGAAATTTATTTCCTTGCAGAGATTAATGAATTGGGCATGCAACTTAAAAAACTAGAAAGCGAGCAAATTAAAAATCCCCAGATGAAAACTAAATTAGAAATACTAAAAATCAAGGGAGAAATTAATAAAATTGAAAGTAAAAGAACTATTGAATTAATAAATAAGACTAGAAGCTAGTATTTTGAAAAAAACACATAAAATAAAGTACTGGGCAATCTAATAAAAAAAAGGAAAGAAGGAAACCAAATTAATAGTATCAAAGATGAAAAGGGAGACCTCACCTCTAATGAAGAGGAAATTAAGGCAATCATTAAAGACTATTTTGTGGGGGCAGCTGGGTAGCTCAGTGGATTGAGAGTCAGGCCTAGAGATGGGGAGGTCCTAGGTTCAAATCTGGCCTCAGACACTTCCCGGCTGTGTGACCCTGGGCAAGTCACTTGACCCCCACTGCCACTCTTCTAACTAGGAGCAAATACACAAATTAAAAAAAAACTATTTTGCCCAATTATATTGCAATAAATATAGCAATCTAGGTGATATGGATGAATATTTACAAAAATATAAATTGCCTAGATTAACAGCAGAAGAAATAGAATACTTAAACAATCCCATATCAGAAAAAGAAATTGAACAAGCCATCAAAGAACTCCCTAAGAAAAAATCACGAGGGCCTGATGGATTCACAAGTGAATTCTATCAAACATTCAAAGAAAAACTAATCCCAATACTATACAAATTATTTGATATAATAAGCAAAGAAGGAGTCCTACCAAATTCCTTTTATGACACAAATATGGTACTGATTCCAAAGCCAGGTAGATCAAAAACAGGGAAAGAAAACTACAGACCAATCTCCCTAATGAACATAGAAGCAAAAACCTTAAATAGAATACTAGCAAAAAGACTCCAACAAGTGATCAAGAGGATTATCCACCATGATCAGGTGGGATTTATACCAGGAATGCAAGGATGGTTCAACATAATTGACCATATCAACAAGCTAACAAACAAAAATCACTTGATCACCTCAACAGATGCTGAAAAAGCCTTTGACAAAATACAGCACCCATTCCTATTGAAAACACTGGAAAGTATAGGAATAGAAGGACCTTTCCTAAAAATAATAAACAGTATATACCTAAAACCATCAACAAGCATCATATGCAATGGGGATAAATTAGAAGCCTTCCCAATAAGATCAGGCATGAAATAAGGATCCCATTATCTCCTCTATTATTTAACATTGTACTAGAAACACTAGCAGTAGCAATTAGAGAAGAAAAAGAAATTGAAGGTATCAAAATAGGCAATGAGGAGACTAAGCTATCACTCTTTGCAGATGATATGATGGTCTACTTAAAAAATCCTAGAGAATCAACTAAAAAGCTAGTAGAAATAATCAAGAACTTTAGCAAAGTTGCAGGATACAAAATAAATGCACATAAATCATCAGCAATTCTATATATTTCCAACACATCACAGCAGCAAGAGGTAGAAAGAGAAACACCATTTAAAATCACCCTAGACAATATAAAATACTTAGGAATCTATCTACCAAAACAAACACAGGAATTATAAGAACACAACTACAAAACACTTTCCAAACAATTAGAACTAGATCTAAACAATTGGAAAGCCATTGATTGCTCATGGGTAGGACGAGCTAACATAATAAAAATGACCATTCTACCCAAATTAATTTACGTATTTAGTGCCATACCTATCAAACTACCAAAAAACTTCTTTACTGAATTAGAAAAAAACTATAACAAAGTTCATTTGTAATAACAAAAGATCAAGAATATCAAGGGAAATAATGAAAAAAAAAGTGAAGGAAAGTGGCCTAGCAGTACCAGATATTAAACTATACTATAAAGCAGCTGTCATCAAAACAATATGGTACTGGCTAAGTGACAGAAGGGAGGATCAGTGGAATAGACTTGGGGTAAGTGACATCAGCAAGACAGTGTATGATAAACCCAAAGAGCCCAACTTTTGGGACCGAATCCACTATTTGACAAAAAGTGCTGGGAAATTTGGAAAACAATATGGGAGAGAATAGGTCTAGATCAACATTTCACACCCTACACCAAGATAAATTCAGAATGGGTGAATGACTTGAATATAAAGAGGGAAACTATAAATAAGTTAAGTGAACACAGAATAGTATACTTGCCAGATCTCTGGGAAAGGAAAGATTTTAAAACCAAGCAAGAGTTAGAGAAAATTACAAAATGTAAATTAAATGGTTTTGATTATATTAAACTAAAAAGCTTTTGTACAAACAAAAACAATGTAGTCAAAATCAGAAGGGAAACAACAAATTGGGAAAAAATCTTTATAACAAAAAACTCTGACAGGGGTCTAATTACTCAAATATATAAGGAGTTAAATCAATTGTATAAAAAATCAAGCCATTCCCCAATTGATAAATGGGCAAGAGACATGAATAGGCAATTTCCAGGTAAAGAAATCAAAAGTATCAATAAGCACATGAGAAAGTGTTCTAAATCTCTAATAATTAGAGAAATGCAAATCAAAACAACTCTGAGGTATCACCTCTCACCTAACAGATTGGCTAAAATGATAGTAGGGGAGAGTAATGAATGTTGGAGGGGATGTGGCCAAATTGGGACATTAATGCATTGCTGGTGGAATTGTGAACTGATCCAACCATTCTGGATGGCAATTTGGAACCATGCTCAAAGGGCTATAAAAGATTTCCTGCCCTTTGATCCAGCCATGCCATTGTTGGGTTTGTACCCCAAAGAGATCATAAACAGACTTGTAGGAAAATATTTATAGCTGTGCTTTTTGTGGTGGCAAAAAACTGGAAAAGGAGGGTATGTCCTTCAATTGGGGAATGGCTGAACAAATTGTGGTATCTGTTGGTGATGGAATACTATTGTGTACAAAGGAATAATGAACTGGAGGAATTCCATGTGAACTGGAAAGACCTCCAGGAACTGATGCAGAGTGAAAGGAGCAGAGCCAGAAGAACATTGTACACAGAGACTGATACACTGTGGTAAAATAGAATGTAATGGACTTCTGTAGTAGCAGCATTGCAATGATCCAGGTCAATTCTGAGGGATTTATGGAAAAGAGATGCTACCCACATTCAGAGGAAGAACTACAGGAGTGGAAACACAGAAGAAAAGCAATTGCTTGAACACATGGGTTGAGGCGGACATGATTGGGGATGTAGACTCGAAACTACCACACCAATGCAACTATCAACAATTTGGAAATAAGTCTTGATCAATGACACATGTTAAAACCAGTGGAAATGCGCATTGGCTATAGGTGGGGAGGAGGTCGCGGGGTGAAGGGGAAAGTAAGAACATGAATCATGTAACCATGATAACTTTTCTAAAAGATAAAAATTATTAAAAAATAAAACTATATAAAACTAAAAAACAAATAAATAAAATGAAGTCAGAAAATATTTTCTTTTCTTTTAAATCTTTATATTTTTCAATTACATGTAGAAACAATTTATGACAAGTGTTTTTGAAATTTTGCAATTCAGATTCTAACACCTCCACTCCCAAGGCAGTAAGTAGTCTGACAGAGGTTACACCAATGCTTTCATACAACACATTTTTATGTATTCAGAGAATATTTTGTGTTTTTGTTTGGACTGTAGTACTTTAATAAAAATGACAACCCTATCTAAATTAACTTACTGATTTACCACCATACCAGGTTATTGAACTATTGAAGGATTACTCCATAGAACTAGAAAAAAATAACAGAACTCATCTTGAGGGGGGAAAAAAAAATCAAAGATTCTCAAGGGAAGCAGTAGAATTGAAGCTAGCAGCATCAGTTCTGAAACTATATTATAGAGCAGTATCATCCAAACTATCTGGTAGTAGGTTTTTCTTTTTCTTTTTTTTTTAAAACCCTTATCTTCTGACTTGGATTGGTTCCAAGGCAGAAGAGTGGTAAGGGCTAGGCAATGGGGATCAAGTAGGACCTCCCATCTCTAGTCCTGGCTCTCAATCCACTGAGCCACCCAGCTGCCTCCTGGTAGTAGTTTTTAAAAAAGGGTTCAATGGAACAAATTACATACACAAGAGTCCACAACAGACAAAAATGCAAATGCACATAGCAGCATAGTGTTCAGCAAACCTAAGGACTTCATCTGCTGGGATAAGAATTATGTGATAAAAACAGCTGATAAACCTGGGAAGTGGGCTGATTAGATTCTAACAGCTCACATTTTATTCCACAATAAATGCCAAAGGGACAGAAGACTTGGATATAAAAGGTCACATTTTAAATAACAGAAAGGAACAGGGAAGTAGGTACTTTTTACAACTACCCAGTGGGAGAAGAGTTCTTGATAAAATGAGAGATAAAAGGACAATTGTGATCACACAAAATTGAAAAGCTACTGAACAAACAAAACCAATTCAATTAGAATTGGAAGGAAAACAGTGAGGTAGGAAGGAATGTTTGTAGGAAATTTCTGTGATAAAGGCCTGATAGTCTCAACATCATAAAAAGAAGGATACAAATACCTGAATACAAAAGAAGTGGTTTCAGGACTGTTTGCAGGAGCCCTCCCAGGTGTCTTTTAGCCCTCCTTACACAGTATTGTTGATTTACTGGAGTTTGCTCTGGGGTTCCCCATATATTTCCTGCCTCTGGAAGGTCCACTTAGATTTATGTGCACCAGGGCTGCCTTTCCTGGTGAACTCTCCTACCTGCCTCTTCCAGCTTTTGGTCATATTTCTGTGTAGTTTTGGATTGGATGGAGTTGATATTTCTACTTCTTTTAGGTTTTCTGTATCATTAGATATTCTGGGATCATGTTCTGATATTTTATTTTTTTTGCTGGGGAGGATTCTGTTTGGAAAAGCTGGTCTTTAGTAATACCTTTCCCAATGCCATTTTAATGGGAAGTTCTCAGGGTCGTTTTAATTTCCATTTCCTTTATTAATGATTACAAATGTCCGTTCTTTTGAAACAGTTGTTAATAAATTGCAATTACTTTGAGAACCATTCACATTTTTTGACCACTTACATTCTAAGGAGTGGGCTTCACCCATTTTGGTTGTCTGCTACCTTGGACTGATGATATCAGACCCTGATCAGAGAGATCTGATAAAGCAATTGCCCTCTTATTTTTCTAGTCACTTGAATGTTTGTTGTCCTTTGTACTGGAAGAAGACCAAAATGACATCACTGGATGATGTCTTTTGACTTGAATAAACTGGATTTAAGTAAGGCAGAGTTGGGCAAAGTGGAGGGCCTCATTCTCTCTTCCAGTTATACAAGTCTAGTGGCAAGACAAAAGTCAAGACCACTGGTGATGGCTCCGAACACAGTGGATGACCATGGCTTCTTTGGTGTTCCATTAATATTGTTCATGCAAAACCTTTTTGATTCCATGTAATCAAGAGTATATGGTTTACCTTTTTTTAGCTGCCTTGTTCCCATTTGGTTCAGACTTCACACCTAACACAGCTAGGAAAGTAGTAAAGATGGATTCTTTTCATTTTTCTAATGATACCATCTTTGATATTCAGGGCTTCATCCATTTTGAATTTACTATGGTCAGTGCTAGCTTCCAGTCTTCCTAGCCATTCTTGTTAAATAGGAAGATCTTTCTGAGGTAATTTTTTTAATTGTTCGAACTCAGTTGATTTACTTCAGATTCTTCCTGGTCCAGTCCACGGACTCCTCTCTTTTTAACCAGAACCATACAATTACTGCTCTGAAAGAACAGTCCAAGGTATAGAATTACCATTACTCGTTTATTCCAAGATTTTTTTTGTTCTTTGCCTTGATATTCTCAATATATTACTGATGAAATGAATTTTGTTATTAACATTTAGTCTAACTGTCTTGATTAAGAAAGATAATATTTGACAGCAGTGCCTGGCACACAGCAGGCATATAATAAAGGCTTGTTCCCTTCTCCTCGCTCTGCCCCTCTGCAAAATATTCCTTTGGCAGGATGAATATTATAAAGAGCTATTAATTAATTTCAGTATTATAGTCATTTTTATTAGATTGGTACAGAGCTCAGTTATACAGAGTGAATATCCTTCCAATTATTTATATTGTTCTTTGTTTCTTTTAAGAAGCATGTAGCAATTACAGTTAGTTGAATAGGTGTTGAATTTGCTTTTTTAAAAGACTAATTCCCAAATATTTTACATATTTTTAGAATGGGACTTTACTACGATCAATTCCTGGATTTTGTTGTTATGATATAGAAATACTATTGATTTTTGTAACTTATCTTGTAGCCTACAATTATTTTGAAGGCCTGCAATTCTATTGATGCTATTTATCCCACTTATTATATTTGTGGATTCTCTAGGACTTTTAAAGTAAACCACCATGCCATGAGCCAATATATAATTTTGTTTCCTTTGTCTCTATACCTTTAATTTCCTTCTCTTATTTTACTTTTATTATTTCTAGAGTAATAGGGGATCCTCATTTTACTCATGTACTTGCTATTGTTTTTAGAAAAATATTGTTAAATATTTTTATTGCTACCTTGCTCCTATTTTGCCTATATTTCTTCTTATATACCTCCCTTTACCTCTTCCTAAAGAGTCACCCCTTATAGAGTTTTTTTAAAGAGGAAAAAAGCCATGAAATTGATCAAATATTTAAAAAAAAACAAAACTAATGCTATAGCCAAAGTTCCACATCTGTGGAATCCAACTCTTGAAAAGGAATAGGGAGATTTTTTTCTTATCTCTTCTTTAGGGCCAAGCAATTCTAATGGGTTTTACATTTATTAAGAGCCACACACCATGCCAAACATGATCCCCACAACAACCCTGGGAAGTAATTATTATTATGAACTTAATTTTACAGTTGAGGAAACTAAGGTAGACAGAGGTTATACAGTTAACAAGTGTCTGAGGTTGAATTTGAACTCAGGCCCTGAGCTCTGTCCACTATATCATCTAGCTGCCTCTCTGCATTTTTAAATAACATTGTTTCCAATTGCTTTTGTGGTTGTTCTCTTCATTTACTTTCTTGCAGTCCTGTTTTCCTCATTCTGCTCACTTCACTTACCATCCATACAAGTTTTTCCAGGCTTTTCTGTATTCATCATGTTCATTGTTTCAATTAACACAGTAATATTCCATTTCATTTGTGTGCCACAAAGCGCCTAACCCTTTCGTTTTTTGTACTTTGCTAACATGAAAAATGTTGTAAATACTCTGGTATATATATATTTAGCCATCCTTGCCAGAGTTTGACGTGAAATCTCAAGGTTGCTTTGACTTGGCATTTGTTAAGACAAATCATTACAGATTTGGAGCATCCTTTCACATGGTTAATTGTTTACAATTACTTTGAGAATTCTGTTCATACCCTTTGACCACTCCTTTGTTAGGGAATGGCTTTTGGTCTCATCTATTTGTCAGCAAACTACATGCTATGGACAAAAAACCCTCATCAGTGATAGGCAACAGAAAGGTTTCCCCTGAATAAACTACTTCCCTTCTTATCTAAGTGTCTACTTTTGCTTCATTCTTTGTTTATTTTGATTAATTTATTTTATTTAGAATATTTTCCGATGGTTACATGATTCATATTCTTTCCCTCTCCTCAAATCCCTCCCCTCATAGCCGACAAGCAATTCTAATGGGTTTTACATGTATCATTGATCGAGACCTATTTCCATATTATTGATAGTTGCACTAGGGTATCTACTTTTGTTTCTGATAGTTTTTCCAATTTCATATCATCAGAATTATTTATCTTTTGTAATCGCATTTCCCTCTTCTTTGGTTAATTCATGCCTTACTTAGACCTGTGAAAGGTATAGGATCAGCTTCTTTTCTAACTTTTTTATGACAAAGTTTATTTACTATTTTGGTCTCAGTCTTATTTCTGCCAAATTGCTTTACTATTTTCCCAGCAAATAGGGAGTTTTTCCCTCTAGGCAATTTATGTTTACAGGTTTATCAAACATATCTAGTATGCTCTATTGATCTACTTTTTTTGTTTGTTTGTTTGTTTATTCATTCATTCATTCATTCATTCATTTATTTATTTTAACATTTATTGATATTCATTTTTAACATGGGTACATGATTCATGCTCCACCTTTCCCCTTCAACCCCCCCCCCC